>NC_089584.1:144276341-144611583 GCF_019320115.1 Miscanthus floridulus
CTTCACTGCGTGCCACTGATCGGATCACTGCTAAAGCAGCGTCCGATCACCTCAAGATAGCCCCTTCTCAACTCCAACTTTGCCACCCTTGATTAAATGTGCCAACCACCAAGTGTATCACCTTGTTGCATATGTGTTAGAAATATTTTCACAAACATTTTTAAGGGTGTTAGCACTCACTAGAGTCTAAATGCATATGCAATGAGTTAGAGCATCTAGTGGCACTTTGATAACTGCATTTCGATACGAGTTTCACCACCCTCTTAATAGTATGACTATCGATCCTAAATGTGATCACACTCGCTAAGTGTCTCGATCACTAACTAAAAAGCTCCTATCAAGTTTTCACATTTGCCTTGAGCTTTTTGTTTTTCTTTCTTCTCTTTCCAAGTCCAAGCACTTGATCATCACCATGGTCATATCATCATCATGATCTTTACCAATGCTCCACCACTTAGAATAGTGCTACCTATCTTATGATCACTTAGATAAACTAGGTAGCACTTAGGGTTTCATCAATTCACCAAAACCAAACTAGAGCTTTCAACCACTCTGTACACACCAGAGAGCTCGGTGCTCAAAATAGCCCAAAACGCATGCTAAAAACCTTCTCAAGAACTACTCATCGGTGCACTACTCTGGTGCATATAGCTCTCATGCATTCAAACATTGTTTCTTCTCGCCTGTTGTTAGACTACTGTGCAAAATCTCCAGCACATGCACTCTGATGCACACCAAAAGGTAATTTGTGAATGCATTTTTAGCCATACAATATGCACTATTTGGAACCTCCGGTACAACAACTCGGTGCACACCGGAGGGCTCTGGTGAGTGCAAAACAATATCACCAAGTGCATCTCTCAAACTATTTTTGCAAGTGTGCTAACTCTCCAAATGTGTTCCACATGAACACCAACACTTTAGCACTAAGTTACCATTTCAAAATATTTTTCCAAACATTTTCGCTTGATTGCTTTCCACGCCACTCGATCTAAATGCAACATGAGGTTAGATCTCTCTCCTAGTGGCACTAGTAACCATTCAGTTCACAAGAAAGCCCCTCTTGATAGTATGACTATCTATCCTAAATCCAGTCAAACACTTCTCTACTCAATCCTTGACTGGTGAAATAAAATGCCCAACAAATATACCTTTGCCTTGCACATTCCATTCTATCTCCATGTCGGTGATGCCACAACAAGCATCTAACCTCCATCTTGATCAAATGATGAACAATGGTCATCCATCAATGTAGCCAACCACGGTACCTTGATAATTGCCTATAGCATGAAGCTCCTCCATCATTCTCCATCAAGCCACTTGATCACCACAACAAATCAACGCTTGACTTGATCTTCCATGAATGATATATTCCACTTCATAGCTTCGCATGGCCTTATTGGTTCATCGATCGTAGCCTCGCTTGCTCTTCACCGTTACCTCGATCCATCGGTGCCAAGCCCTCTACTCGCACTTCAGCGCCTTTACGATCCATCACACCCGAGTCTCTAGCTTGCCCTTCACGCTTGTAATTTATCCTTCATAGCCAAGCCTCGCCTCTTGATCTTCTCTACCTAGCCATATGACATCATATCATGTCTCATATTCAATGAGATCCTTTTGGAAAGTGAACAAAGCATACCCTAAAAGTCCTAAACAAGAGCACATTTGGTTTCTCAGGCAAAAACTCCTAATAAGGGCGCTTTAGATTTCTTAGGCAAATATTGACTAACCATTCTGAGTGAGAAACTAAAGTTATAAATGTGTTTGAATAGTCAGCTAACTATTCTTAGAGTGTGTGCTGGCAAGCTGTGCCAGCATTTACCTGTGCTAGGAAGCTATACCAGCATTTTTTGTGCTGGCAAGTTTTTCGAGGCTAGCTGGCTACAAAACCAAACACGCTCTAAGCCTTTTGTTGTATTGACTTGTCGCAACTTGCTTGTTGTAGCCACCTTATTTAGCTGGTTTGGGTTGGTATAAGGTGGGTGGCAGAGGGATACTTATTTGTGACCATTAAATGAGTGCTCTTCGACGAAGACGTCAGTCAAATGATGACAGCTCCACCATATCGATGTACAGCCTGTTCGTTTGGCTGTGGCTTGTCGTAAACGATCGTAAATTTCCAGTTGAAACAATATTTTTCTTTCACACAAACCAGCCAGCAGTACTTCTTCATGAACCAGCAATGATACAAACCAGCCAACCGAACAGGTTGGTAGCACACATATGACACAATTGAACGTGCACTCTGTCTTTTGGTCATATATCTGTCACAAAATTCAAAAGGGCACAACAACTCTATCATATAAAAAAGACAATAAACAGTGAGACAACATGTCACATCATACTCTGCGATGTACTCCATTCGTCCCATTAAAAGTGTCGTTTTTTGACTTTTGAACTTCTTCTTTGACCGTTCGTCTTATTCAAAATTTTAATATAAATAATAAAATAAATAAATCATTATTAAAGTATCTCTAATGGTAAAATAAGTTATAACAAAATAAAAAATATTTATATAAAATTTTTGAATAAAACGAACAGTCAGACATTTTCACTGAGATGGAGACTGTACACCCTGTCTTTTGGTCACAATCAGACAACTCCTGCATTGCCTGGAATCCACGAAAAGTCCATCTGTCACAAAATTCAAAAGAGCACAACAACTCTATCATATAAAAAAGACAACAAACAGTGAGATAACATGTCACATCATACTATGGGATGTACTCCCTCTGTCTCATTAAAAATATCGATTTTGACTTTTAAACTTTTTATTTGACCGTTCGTCTTATTTAAATTTTGAATATAAATAATAAAATAAATAAATTATTATTAAAGTATCTCTAATGATAAAATAAGTCATAACAAAATAAATAATATTTATATAAAAGTTTTGAATAAGATGAATATTTAAATAAGAAGTCTAAAAATAAAAAACGACACTTTCAATAAAACGGAGAGAGTAATTAACTGTACACCCTATCTTTTGGTCAATCAGACACCCAGTCTTTTGGTCATAATCGGACAACTCCCGCCAGGAAAAGCTCAGTCCCACAGCTGCTTTACCCTTTTTAGACTGCCCACAGCGTGATCGATGCTTAAAACAAAAGATTCCTATGCCACCTTCATCGATGCTGGGAACACTTAAAAGCCTACAGCGTCAGCATCGATGCCCATGCAAATATGGGACTATCTTGTCAGAACGTCACTGTCTCTATCTGCTCTAGTGGCTGGCTGTGAAATTATTTCTTTATTCAGCAAGCACCGGTGAACCTACATGCCACGGTGCTTGATTTTTTCAACTTGACATCGCACTCTACGATGGTATGAGCTGGTGCCTCATCCTTCTCTCTCCTCATTCAGCACCGGTGAAACCCAACACTGTGCGCAGTCTTAGCTCCTAGAAACCATACAGACAGTAGAAAAGATATGCAATGAAACCCCCGCATTGGGCCGTTGCCCGTTGGCGATTCTGGTAGTACACGTACACCACTGGCGCAGCGGTCATGTCGGGTTCAAACACCGCATCCCCCAATCGAACGGTGCTGCGGGCGCCTTCGATTCGAATCGCCAATCCTCAGCCGCCCAATGTGCGCCTCGCCCAAAATTCAAACACGCCCGGGCAAACACGCCCAGCCCATCCCGACGTGGCAGTGCCCATGAATACGATACGCCCCAACACTCAGGGGCAGTATCGTCATTTGTCTCCCGCAGCCAGAAAGGGCCGAGGACGCGCAGCGCGTGCGCAGCACCCAACCCCTGCCTATTTTGCTCTGTTCTGGACGCTACGCTCTCCTCTCCCCTCCCCTTCGGCTTCCGCCATTCCCGCTATCGCGGAGCGCAGGGTGAGCTCCTCGTCTTCTGCGGCAGCATCGGAAGGGTGAGCTCCTCGTCTCTCTGGCTGCTCTCGACGCGGCGGTCTGGGACTCGCCGCGAAGTATATTGCTGCGCTCGTTTGCAAGTGGGGTTTTCGGTTCCTGTGTTCTAACTTTGTTGGGGTTTTGTTGGGGCTGGTGTGGTGAAGCTGGTGGATGGCGAAGGTGGATTCGGTGGCGCCGGTCCCGAGCCCGACGTTCATGGACGCCACTCCCCTGAACCCGCTGCCGCCGCTGGTGGTGGAGGAGCTCGTGCTGCGCCGCAGTGCTCGTTGCCTCAATAGGCCAACCCGGCCCAGCTACGCGGACCAGGAGCCTCCTAAAAAGCCCGGCGGCCGGGGCCGGGGCAAGCGGAAGAGGGATGAGGAGAAGCCAGAGCTGGTGGTGGCGCAGCAGGGTGCCAAGAGCCCTGGCAGGAAGGTCTCCAAGGTCGAGGCGGGTGAGAGGAAGCCGATGCCCGTGATTGCGGCGGTGCCGGTCTCTTGCGCTGGCGTTGCTGCGGAAGACGATGCGACGGGGACAGGGAAGAGCGCCAAGCTGAGGGTGAAGGAGACATTGAGGGCGTTCAACAGCCACTACCTCCACTTTGTGCAGGTACCGTTGTGTGTCTGAATGCTCAGGTATTATCCAGTTTGGTTCATGTTTTTCGCTGAACTTGTAAGCATGTTGATACAGGAGGAGCAGAAAAGAGCTCAGGCTGCGCTACAGGAGATTGAGGCTAAGGGTGGCCTCAAACGTCAGACCAAAGGGGGTAAAAAGGTGCGAATCTTAGCTCTGTCTTGGAATTTATGTAATACCGATTTCTCGTATGCGTTTGTTCGTTAACTGTGCTATGGGTCTATGAGTTGTATCATGGTGAAAACTGTTCGGTAAATTTGTATGCTACTTTGCCCTTATAAATGCAGAAGAGCAGTAAGCAAGAGGCTGAAGCTGAGGAGAAAGAGAAACGCCCATCAAAGCGGCCTGACCTGAAGGCAATCACCAAGGTACATGTTGTTCTTTGCCATTCTTCTCCGTTACCGAGCTGAATCCCTATATGTGTTTGCTATACTTGCTGGTCTTATTCTTATTGTTGAAATCCCAGATGCAAGAAATGAATGCCGTGCTTTATCCAGAGAAGAGGATTGGGCATCTACCAGGTTAATCTTTTACTTCTCTCCAAGGAAAAATTTGTATTGTGAAGTTTGAGGGGCATGAATTTAGTATATGGATGTGTAAAGTGATGGTCTTATCCAATCCTTCTCAGGGATCGATGTCGGAGATCAGTTTTATTCTCGTGCTGAAATGGTAGTGTTGGGCATCCACAGCCATTGGCTCAATGGCATTGACTACATGGGGATGAAATACCAAGCAAAGGTAACAGCAGCAGACATTTCTGTAGAAGTAAAGAGACGTTTTTCAAGAAAAAAAATAGACGGGAAGGTTTTGGATCAGGAAATTTGCAAGTTTACTTCATTCTGAACATGCCATAGAACATCTCTTTTGTTCATTTGATAGGGGAATCACACCTTGATCCAACATGCTTTTATCGCTGTATGTAATTATTCAATATTAGCATTTCCCTTTCAGCACTCCCAAGTTACCCCTTCCGATCAGATATATAAGTCCATCTGGGTGTATCTTTAGTCAAACTTTTTTTTTACCTTTTGACTATCAATATCTGAATTTTAGTCGTATACTAGATTCATTATGAATCAAGAACCGTTGCTAGACTGCTGACCGCCTTGCAAGTTGGGGGCTTCCCACCCTGCAGTTTGTCCCTTGTGTGATCAGGCCCATGAAACGATACAGCATATCCTGATTGCTTGTGTTTGCAAGGCAGGTTTTGACAGCTATTTTTTTTCTGTGTTGGGGTTGCTTCCTTTTGCACCACAACCAGAGGACTCTCGTTTCAGTAGCTGGTGGAGCAAGAAAATCAAGGCAGTTCCTAAGGAGATAAAGAAAGGGCATTATTCGCTCATAATCTTAGTTGCTTGGGAGATTTGGAAACATACGGACCACTGTGTCTTTGAGGGTGGTAGTCCTTGCTTTCAAAAGGTTCTGCTTGTAGTTCATGAGGAGTGTAATCTGTGGTGCTGGGTTGGTGCTAAGGCTTTACATAGATCCTATGTAGGTCGTTGCCATTGGCTGCTTAGAATCCTGATGGTTTTTTTTGTCGTGTTTTTGTTTCCAGCATGTGGCGCTGTTAGCGTTGTACTAGGTGGCCTAGGGGTGTTGGCTCTGCCTCTCATTTGTTTTTTTCTACTTAATTAAATGACACAAAGATCTCTTGCGTCGTTTGAGAAAAACAAAGATTCATTATGAAAGATAGATCATGTTATATAGATCTCTTTATATTTTCATATCGACCGGCAAGATCTGCATTATTTAAGATAATATATTTTTATAGATTTGTGTGTCAAAGTGTCATATTGGAGACTATGTCAATGTCCTCATGGATAATTCCTTGCTGCAGCATCTTGTAGTTGTTTCTTTGTATTTTTCTAAATGTTGAGCAATTTATTGGCTATTCCATTTCAAGCTTCTAAAACAAACCAGAAATGGCTCCTAAAGGGAGTGATCATGTGCCGTAACTAATAATTTTGAATTTAATTATGCAGAAGGAGTATGAGAAGTTAACTTTTCCACTAGCCACCTGTATTGTAATGTCGGGGATATATGAAGATGATCTAGACAAAGCCGATGAAATTATTTATACGGGTCAAGGAGGAAACGATTTACTTGGTAACCATCGCCAAATTGGCTCTCAGCAGTTGAAACGTGGGAATTTAGCATTGAAGGTTGGTTTCAATGGTCTTATTTGTTACTTAGTTATATCCAATGTTTTCTGATCGGCTTATCGTTCCTAATCGGTCTGGTACCGATTAGGACGATCAGGACGATTAATCGATGATCAGGACGATTAATTGACCTTTGATCGGGCTAATCGTCCATATAATCGTCCAACATATAGCAGGACTTTATAAGTATATATCATATATGTATGGTATATATATAATATATCATATACTATATATTTATATAGTAGACATCGAGCATATTTCTAGTTAGTTGGTTACTTACCTATGAGATCTGACTCCATATTCTTGTCCCAGCCTCCATATGTTTGCAGATTTTCTGCAGGAATAATAGATAACTTGAGTAAGTAGATGCAAAAGAACAGTGTGACAGGCTGACAGCATTACAGCAGCACATACTCAATCCAGATCCAGAAAAGTAGGAATTAAGAAAACTAGCATAGTCCACAACTTAATATAGTACGAGTACTGAGTACATACTACAAACTAAATAATTAAACACTGCAAACAACATTAAGAGTTTTTAAGATAACACTACCTGCCATTCAATCAGCATTCAACACATCTAAATCTAAATAAGCAAATCATCATCCAAATTGAAGCCTCCTCCTCCATCTCCACCTGAGTCTCCATCCACCTCCATTCCTACTTCAGCATTAGATGCATCTGGCTGAACTTGTGCTTCATGGTCATCATCTTCAACATCAATGCTATCTGGAGCAGCAGCTGCAGCTGCAGCAGTCCTTAGACGCTTCCTGGTATACATCTGGCTGACAGAGGCTGCTGCACGAGCAGCAATAGCCCTAGGCAAGTTGTGGCCCTGTAGATTCTCAGATGCACCAATAGCTTCATCAACAGCAGCCCAAGTCGATTCCTCACAATTCTCATCCACCCATTCATTATCCCACTGAAATTCATCTAGCGTGAGAGGGTTGCTCTTCTGTCCTTTGCAACGAAGCTCTCTGATTTTTTGAAACATGTTTGACATCTTTTTGTTGTAACTGACATAGACCAATTTATTTAACCTCTTGTGCTCTAATCTGTTCCTCTTTTTGGTGTGGAACTGCATAAAAAATAATGAAGCCCATCTGCCTATTTAGTGCTGATCGGCAAAGAGACCTAATCGGACGATTAATCACGAGTAATCGACGGTTAATCGGACGATCAGGTTTCTGATCGCTCTGATCAAATCGTAGGGTCTAATCAAGTGCTAAGTACCGATAAGGACGATTAATCGCGATTAATCGGACGATCAGAAAACATTGGTTATATCAATTGCATGTAATGTACTGTGTTCCACTTTTTTGTGGTTATGCTTCTGTTCCAAGTTATAATTAATTTTGGCTTTGTCCTAAGTTAAACTTCCTCAACTTTGACAGTTTATACAAAAGTACACAAACATCTAGAACATCAAATGATCAAGTTTGTTCAATCAAACTCTTCATGAAATAAATTTTAATAGAGATTTTGTTTCAACTTGTAGATGTCTATATATTTTTCTAAAAACTCGGTTGAGGTTAAAGAAGTTTGATTTAGGGCAACCAAAAGTGAACTAGAAGTTGGAACAGAGGGAATATTATAGTTCTATAAAATGTGTTGTAATGTGACATACCAACTTGACTTGATTTGTCCCATGGTGGATCATGTGCACATGTGTATGATAAGTTGGGTGTTTAGTCCCATCTTGCTTGCATAGGGTGAGAAACACCAACATATAAGCTTAGCTGGTCCAAAATCCAATAGCACTAGCCCCAAATTAACCCTTCTACGTGAAACACGGACAAAAGTGTAAGTGGTTTTGTTATGAGTGTGGTTTACTAGGTGTGCAGGGTAGGCCTAGTCTTCGTTGGACCCTATGGGTCTGATTGGTTGCCTGTATTACCCTATATCCAGACTTGTGCAGTGCAGTTTGCTCGTGAGTGCTCAAAGCAAGCCTAATGCTGCATTGGCCAGTACGCCAGATTTTTTCATATTAGACAATGCAGGGCTGCACAAGCTGATGTGCATACAAAAATGAAATATTCTCATCCTTCATACCTTTACTAAAAACATGGCACCTCAACTAGAACATGGAGGTGACTACATGCAACAAAATTTAAACAACCAAATATAGTTTTATCAAATGTGTCTTGTCTGTGCAGACTGCAGAACAACTAAACACCAAGACACTTCATACGCTTATGTTGGCTTAGGTTATGTTGCGTAAGGCCTAATGTAGGTTAAGACTGGTTTTCCAGTTGTTCAAGCCATGACCCATGGCATGTCTATTTAACATTTCAGTGCCCGAGTTAATTTATATACTCAACATCTTGGTTGAGCGCGGTGGTAGGTCCTGTTGGAGGTACAGAGTGTTTTTACTCAGCCAGGGATTACACACCCAGGCGACTGCTCTTTCATATATAGGAGATAAGTAGCACATTGATTACATTGATGGCTCATTAGAGCATTAACTAAACAGCTAACTGCCTGGGTACTTGCACAGTCACTTGTGCTGCCCAAGGCCTTAATAGCAGAAACATAATTAAGCACAGATAACTAAGTGATAACTGGGAGCAGGACTTAACTTCTACAGTTCTCCCCCTAAGACCTGCTTCCCCCATCCTTGATCTTCATGATCCCAATCTTGCTTCTCATGTCTTCAAACTTGGCCTTGCCTAAGGCCTTAGTCAGAATGTCTGCCAGTTGATCATTTGTGGCGACGAACTCAGTCTTGATGCTGCCTTCTTCAACACAATCTCTGATGAAGTGTTGTTTGATTCTTATATGCTTGCTTCTGTCATGAAAGACAGGGTTCTTTGCAAGTGCTATTGCTGATTTGTTATCCACTCGCAGCTCTACTACTTCCACTTTCTTTCCCAACAATTCAGCAAGTAACCTGGACAGCCACAGAGCTTGTGTTGCAGCAGTAGTCATGGCAACATACTCTGCTTCACAGCTAGATAAGGCAACCACTCTTTGTTTAATGGACTGCCAACTGACCAGATTGTTGCCTAGGAAAAATAGACAACCTGTAGTGCTCTTGCTTGAGTCAATATCTCCAGCCAAGTCTGAGTCACAGTAGCCAATAAATCTGGCTTCACTGGATGCCTTGGTGAAGTGCAGGCCATACTCCAGACTGCCTGCCACATACCGAAGGATACGCTTCACTGCCTGCTGATGCTCTATGGTGGGCCTCTCCAGAAATCTACTCACAAACCCGACTGCAAATGCCAAGTCAGGTCGAGTATGAACCAAATATCGCAGGCTTCCAACCAGCTGCCTGTACTGTGTTGGATCAACTTCCTTGGCTGTACTCTTCTTGCTCAATCTTAGCCTTTCCTCCATAGGAGTGGCTGCTGGGTTGCAGTCCACCATACCACCCAATTCCAGTATCCTTTTGGCATAGTGAGTCTGTCTAAGGGTGATGCCATCGGTGTTCTGCTGTACTTCAATGCCCAGATAGAAGCTTAAGAGCCCGAGGTCACTCATCTCAAATGTTGCTTTCATTTCAGCCTTGAAGCTTTCAACATCCTGCTCTTTGGCCCCTGTGATGATCAAATCATCCACATACACACCGACAAGCAACAGAGAGTTTCCAGAACCTCGCCTATAGATTGCAGCTTCATGGTTGCTTTGTCTGAAACCTTTCTTTTTCAATGTTGAATCAAGCTTTGCATTCCATGCTCTTGGTGCTTGCCGTAGGCCATACAGAGCTTTGCGCAAGCGATACACCTTGTCTTCTTGTCCAGCAACAACAAAGCCAGGCGGCTGATGCACATATACCTCCTCGTTGAGGTCTCCATTCAGAAATGCGGACTTGACGTCCATCTGATGAACAGACCAACCCTCCTGTGCCGCCAGAGCCAACAAGACTCGAACGGATTCCATGCGTGCGACAGGGGCGAAAGCATCATCATAATCCACGCCTTCTTGCTGGACAAAGCCACGAGCGACAAGTCTGGCTTTGTGTTTGATAACATTACCGTGTTCGTCCTTCTTCAATTTGAACACCCACTTCAGGGTGATTGGACGGTGACCAGCAGGAGGCTTCACAAGCTCCCAGGTCTTGTTTCTCTCTACTGATCGCAGCTCTTCTTTCATTGCTGCGCACCACGCTGGATCTCTCTTGGCTTCAGTATGCGAAGTTGGTTCGCCAGAGTGCGTTAGATGCAGCTCTGCGAACAGGCGAGTTGCAGGTGGCGGTGTGGGCTGCTGGCCAATGATATTGCTGACAGTTCTGTAGCGAAGTGGTTCATCCTCGTGATAAGCATCCAGTCGATCATCATCATCCTCCAGAGGCGTGGCATGCTCAATCTGAGAACTTGGTGGCGGTGGTGACACTTCCAGTGCCGCTGGAGCAGAATTAGCTTGAGGATGAGTTGATGCGGAGCCCTCTACTCCTTCAACTCCAATTGGGCTGTTTGATGCGGGTGTTCTTGGTGAATCCGGGAGCAGAGGCGACGACGGCGGTGCTGGTTCGCTCACCTCCTCTGACCAGACATACTCAACTGTGAATTCACTGCTGTTCACAGCTGATGGCCCAGATTCCGGCGAGGACCAATCCCAGCCATGTTCTTCATCAAATACAACATCACGGCTGATCCTGACACGCCCGCTCACAGGCTCAAACACCCTATATGCCTTAGCTCCTTCTGCATAACCAATAAACACGCCGGCCTCGCCGCGGTCATCAAGTTTGCGCAGCTGACTGAGCTTCCTTGTGTATGCCACACACCCAAACACTTTCATGTGTCCCAGAGTTGGTGAACGTCCATGCCAGGCCTCATATGGGGTGATCCCCTTCAACGCACGTGTCGGTGATCGGTTCAGTATGTGGACTGCTGTCATCACAGCCTCCCCCCAAAACCGAGCTGGCAGGCCCCTCTGCTTAAGCAGTGCCCTTGCCATGGCCACTACTGACTGATTGCGCCGTTCAACTACCCCATTCTGCTGAGGTGAGTGAGGAGCACTGAAGTGCCTCTTAATGCCTTGTTCTGCGCAGTAGGTAGCGAAATCAGCAACTGTGAATTCTCCTCCATTATCGGTGCGAAGCACCCTGATTTTCTGACCACTTTCCGCCTCTGCGCTCAGTTTGATGCGCTTGATGGCTTCTGCTGCTGCATCCTTGCTTGGTATGAGCGCTGCCCACATGAAACGGCTAGCGTCATCGACGAGCAGCAGGAAATATCGATTCCCTCCAGGTGTTGCAGGTGTCACTGGTCCGCAAAGATCGCCGTGCACCAGCTCAAGGGGCTGTTTGGCACGGTACTGTGTTGCAGCTGGGAACGGGCGCCTTCTCATTTTGGTGGTGACACAGGTGTCACACACCTGCTCCACATGGTCAATAACCGGGACACCGCGCGCCATCTCCTCCTTCCCAAGTCTGCGGAGTGCATCAAAATTCAAATGCCCCATCCTCTCATGCCACTGCCACGCTACATCTCCTCTGCATGCTGCAAGACAAAGTGGCTGGACTGCATGAAGTTGGAGTGTGTACAATCTGTTAGCCCCTCTCTTCACCTTGGCAATCAAACGGCCAGTGTGTTCCCAGATACGTAACACGTCGTGATATATCTCCACCTTGGAACCAGTCTCGTCAAGCTGACCCAGACTGATAATGGAATTCTTCAGGGCTGGTATATAGTACACACCCTGCAGCACCCTATGCTCACCAGTTCTTCCTTCGAAAGCAATCGAACCGATGCCTTTGATGTCAACCTTGGACGCATCTCCAAATCGGACCGTGCCTCGCACGTCCGTGTTCAAGTCAGAAAAGAGCTCACGCCGTCCAGTCATATGGTGTGTAGCTCCTGAATCAAGGTACCACACATCTGCCTTTTCTTCATCGCCATTGGCACCAAGGAAGGCGCGGGCTTTTGGTTCTTCCAGATTCACCTCTTGAGCAGCATAGGTGTATGCCGGCGCGCACTTATCAAGATCAACGAGCCCATGCGCCAGAAACAGAGCCCCATCATCCTCGCATTCTGCATACTGCACACGGCCATTGTGGCCGCCGTCACCGCCGCCTGCGCCCCCTCGGCCACCAGCGTGCTGGCCTTGATTGCCACCGCGGCCGCCGCCACGACGGCCTCTGCCCCGTCCGCTGCCACGGTCACCGCCACCATCACGGTCACCATCTCTGTCTCGGCGTGGATGAGGGCAGTCTCTTGCCCAGTGGCCCTCCTGGCCACAATTGTGGCAGGTATCGCCACAGCGTCCACCATCGCGGCCGCCGCCACGGCCCTTTCCTCGCCAGCCGCCGCGACCGCGGCCACCACCGCCGCCTTGGCCGCCGCCGCGCTGATTCTTTGAACTAGAGCCAGCAGAATCATCCCCGCTGCCCTTCTTCTCCTTCTTCCAGCGTGCGCGCCATTGCTCCTCAGTATACATGAGCTTGCCGCCGACGGTGATTGGCTCGGTAGGCGCTTGCTCTTCACGGTCATCAACAGCCTTGAGCCTCCCAGTGGCTTCCTCAAGCGTGAGCATGTCAAAGTCCAGAAACTGCTCAATAGCAACCACAATCTGCGCATACTTCGACGGTACTGTACGCAGATACTTCTCCACCACACGCCTCTCATCGATGTCCTGATCACCATGAAGGACAAGCTGTCGATGCAGAGTTGAGAGGCGGAAGGCAAAATCTTCGACGCTCTCTCCTGGCTTGACACTGATGTTCTCCCAGTCGCGGCGGATGCGTTGCAGCGTCGCGCGGCGGACCCTGTCCACGCCGATGCGCGCAGCAGCTATGGCGTCCCACGCCTCCTTCGCCGTCCGCTTGTCGATGAGCGGAATCCCCATCTCCTTGGGAACCGCTGCGACAATCGCCTCCATAGCCCGCCGGTCGTCGCGGAACGAGACCCGCTCTCCTTCAACTGCGTCCCACAGATCGCGGGCCTGCATTCGCAGTTTCATCTCTTGGCTCCATTCGTGGTAGTTCGTCTTGGACAGCATCGGCCAGTTCGTGCTGCTGCCCGAGTCCCTGTATACGACCCTATCGTACACAGGCGACTCCCGACGCCCGCCACCGCGGCCACGCCTGCGGACTGGCGGAGATGGAGACCTCCGGCGCGGGCTCTTGACCTCCTCCTCTTCTTCTTCATACTCCAGCTCCTCTTCTTCCTTCTCTGCTGCAATCTCCTCCCTCAGCACCCGCGCGGTCCTTGCCGCCTCCTCTGCAGCCGCCGCCGCCTGCCGCGCCGCCTGGACCGCCTGCGCAGCTGCCTCCTCTGCAGCTTTCAAGCGCGCGGCCCGGCCAGAGGAGTCCTCCGCATCGCTGACGCCCTTGGCAGCCTTCCTTCGGCGCTCAGAAGATGTCGAGGCCATGGATAAGAAAGCAGGGAAGAGGGCTCGAGTAGAAGATGAGAGAGAGGTGTCTAACCTAGGCTCTGGTACCAATTGTTGGAGGTACAGAGTGTTTTTACTCAGCCAGGGATTACACACCCAGGCGACTGCTCTTTCATATATAGGAGATAAGTAGCACATTGATTACATTGATGGCTCATTAGAGCATTAACTAAACAGCTAACTGCCTGGGTACTTGCACAGTCACTTGTGCTGCCCAAGGCCTTAATAGCAGAAACATAATTAAGCACAGATAACTAAGTGATAACTGGGAGCAGGACTTAACTTCTACAGGTCCTCTGGTTGGGAGGCTGCCGGCCAGGGTTCAAATCCTGGGTTGCATGGAAAAAAACGTCCATCGATAGGTAACTGTCTACAGAGATATACGTGCTGCAGGTGTGTCCTGGGCAGCCAGCTTTCGGGGCCTTTATCCGACGGGTTGAGTTTTTTCTCTCTTATCGATCACAAATGTTTTGCCTTACACTTTCAAATGAATCGATCTCTAGCTTATATATAAATTAAGCTCATTTTATTGATCTCATTTTATTTTGCTGTTGCAGAATAGCAGGGACAATGGTAATCCTATCCGAGTTATTCGAGGTCATTTGTCAAAAAATAGCTATACGGGAAAGATCTACACCTACGATGGAATTTACAAGGTCTTTATGTTTTCTGAATTCTCTTATGAATAATGTAGACCAGATGTTCTCGTCTTGTTATTGGAGCTTGGGCTTTTTAACCTGCAATCCCATGGAGATACATACACACCAGAAATAGATTTGCTAGTATCTAGTTCTATTGCATTATCTGACCAATTCTATTTTTGCTATTTCATGTGGATAATCTGTAGGTTGTAGATGACTGGGTACAGAACGGAGTGCAAGGCCATGTGGTTTTCAAATTTAAATTGAAGCGGCTTGAGGGTCAGCCATCATTGACGACTTCTGAGGTATACCTGAACAGAGACAGCAAACTGAGTTGGTTGTGCTGATATTACCCACTGTCTTGTTATAGTTTGGATGGGTGGCCTTCACTTATTTTATACTATATCGTGTCAACTGGTAGAGAAGAAATGTGGAAATAACATGAGACTTCTCAGATTTGCTAATTCAATCACTAACACATTTGCTAGTTCTAGTGCAGTTTTCCTTTCAGAAATATGTTTGTGTCATCTTTTCTGTAACTGAAATATGCTTTTGAATTGCGATAATATACTAATAATACAGCCATCGTTGTGCTTGACCAGTTGACCTTTTAAATGGAATCTATATTCCCTTGAATAAATTTAACTTTGCATTTTTGTATATACTGGAAATATCATGTGTTTGTGTCATCACATATCTGTGTGTCCAGGTGCGATTTACTCGTGCAGAAGCTCCCACAACTATTTCTGAATTGCCTGGGTAAATGATCCAAACACCTGAAGTTTCATTTTTTGTGCGTGCGGAACTGAAGTTTCTATTTTACCATTCATGATTTCATTTTTTTTACGATAAGTTATGTGTTCTAAAATAAAGTAGCTCGTATTGATTATATGTGTGCTTAAACATGGAGGATACAATATTGAAAGACTATTGTCGGTTGTATTGCCTTAGCCTGGAGTGCGAGTATGTATTCTCCCTTGGTTCCAAAATGCAAGTCGTTTTAGTTTTGTCCTAAGTCAAACTTCTCTATCTTTGACCAAGTTTAGAGAAAAATGCATAATGTAAACATTAAATTAGTTTCATTAAATCCACTATGAATTACGTCTTGATAATTTATTTATTTGGTATTGTAGATCTTAATACTATTTTATATAAACCTGGTAAAGTTAGAGAGATTTAACTTAGACCAAAACTAAACCAACCTGCATTTTGAAACAGTAGTAGTTTTTAGTTCAAGTATCTGTATAAACATGCCAATCTACTAGAGATAAAGAAGGATCTGTACCATATAGAAATCTTAATAACTAAATATATCTTTAAAGATTTGTCATATATCACATATGTGGTTGTGGTCATTTCATGACTGTGCTATGCTAACATCCATGCATGTATTCTTTTATCACCTTAGTCTTAGTGATACAGAGGTTATGTTTCCTTGAATGAAACTTAATCATATGTCATGTTTAATTTGATAGACTGGTTTGTGACGACATCTCTGGAGGGCAAGAAAATATTCCAATTCCTGCTACTAACTTGGTTGATGATCCGCCTGTTCCTCCATCTGGTATGTTCAAATTTATCAATTGTTTATTTCATATTTTCTTTGTTGCAGGGCTGTTTGCATTGTTCCAATAAACTAGAGCAAATGTGTGTAGTGTGACTTTTAAATTTTGAACAAGCTACATCCTAGAATATGTCAAATAGCACTATAGCAGTTTATATCGCAAATCAGATTTTTGGAACTTGTACTATCCAATGGCTCTTCCTCCTTCCACATTTTTTCCACTGATTTTTCTGCGAGTTTCAAATAAGTGACATTTTGAGTTGGTGTCGACAGTTTGGATATTCTGAAAACGATACAGATAGATTGTATCAAAATGTAGTTTCATAACACTATACTTTTGCTATGTTTTATAAATTTAATTACAACAAAAGTCAGTAGTCAAAGTTGTATTTTGATGATCATGTCTATGTCCAAAACATATCTTATTCTGTAACTGTTGGGAGTAGAACATAACAATACTTCCGTTTGCAGATTTGGAAGTTAGCCAAGGTGCCCAACAAGAATATTTGGAAGTTGTACCAACAAACAAGATAATACAATGAAGTGCTCTTTGAAACTTTTAAAACATAATAGTAACTAAGCTGCCCAAATTCAGTGCCAAACGTTTCTTGTTTTATGAGAATTCATCGTGTCGCTTCTAGCAGATCTGCTTTCTTCAATTCCTGTTCCTGTTTCAATTTATACACTAATCATCAGTGGCTGATTGCTTAGTGTCACCTTTGGCAACATTTTAGGTTTCACATACTTGAAGTCTCTAAAAATTCCAAAGGACATCAAGATTCCATCTAGTATTATTGGCTGTGATTGTGAAGGAGATTGTGCTACCAACAAAAATTGTTCATGTGCTCAGCGCAATGGTTCTGATCTGCCTTATGTATCATATAAGAACATTGGCAGGTAAGCACAATGTTTAAATGGTTCAATACTTGGATGGATTTTGCAACTATTGTTTTTAAATTTTTTTTGCCTCTAATTCTATAGGTTGGTGGAGCCCAAAGCAGTTGTATTTGAATGTGGGGCTAACTGCAGTTGTGACCATGATTGTGTAAACAGAACATCTCAACAGGGTTTGCAGTATCGCTTAGAGGTTGGTATTTCTCTTTCCAAGAGTCGTGTGTTCTGATACTTCCTAGGATATCTATTTTAGACTTTTTCCCCTATCAAAAACGTAGGAGAGCTGTGTTTTGTTTCATTAAGAAAACACATTCTTTCTTGTGCTTCCACAGTTTGGCCCCTTTCACAATTCTTCCGTTGGGAGTGACACCTCTTACTAGCATTTGTATCTAGCTATATTTTGCTTAACAGGCTGAATTTTACAGGTATTTAAGACAGCTTCAAAAGGTTGGGGAGTCAGGACTTGGGACACTATCCTCCCTGGGGCTCCCATCTGTGAGTACACGGGGGTGTTGAGGAGGACCGAAGATTTGGATGGTTCACAAAACAACTATTGTTTTGACATCGACTGTCTTCAAACCATGAAGGGTTTGGATGGAAGGGAGGTAATAGTTTTCTCATTTACTGTAACATGAAATATTGCCAAATTCTACTCCTATATCACTAGTCCTTTCTGTAATAATTATTTTAGGTGTGCTGAAATTTCATCAGATGCTGAGCACTCATGCTATGTACTCTGTCCTGCAGAAAAGAGCTGGATCTGAAATGCACCTGCCTAATCTTCATCCTGAGAATGATTCAGATGGACCACCTGCACCTGAGTACTGCATAGACGCTAGTTCTATTGGCAATTTTGCCAGATTTATAAATCACAGCTGCCAACCTAACCTTTTCGTCCAGTGCGTTTTGAGCTCACACAATGATGTTAAACTGGCAAAAGTGACGCTTTTTGCTGCTGACACTATACTTCCTCTTCAGGTGAGAAGTGTTTGAGTTCTCTCAACCAAACAGTAGACTCTACCAAAATAAAATTTCTGATTACCATGTGCTTTTCAGGAGCTATCCTATGACTATGGTTATCGCTTGGACAGTGTTGTTGGGCCTGATGGAAAAATTGTGAAGCTGCCTTGCCACTGTGGTGCTCCTGATTGCCGGAAGCGCCTCTACTAGACCTGCAGTGTGTTTCTATTTGGATTTTGGAGGAAACAGCTTATATTGTAGGGAAGCAGTCATGGTATCTATGTAGTTGGCATGCTCTGATATATAGCAAAAGAGGAGCAACTTAATCTCCTTTTAGAGCATTCTTATTTTGTGAGCATTAGAGGACATGCTGGTCATGGTAGCATATTTTGCAGACAACCAATTAACTGATATCTCTGGACATCTGGTCCTAGAACAGTTAACCTCTAGATAAATATATATAGATTACTTGTTTCCTCAATGGCTTGGATCTGTGTTTTTTCTGTCATGTGCCGTCGTGTGTGTGTTTTAATCAATGGATACATGGACTACTCAGATGCCATTTTCAAATTTTGAAGGCAACTGAATTATCAAATAGCGACAAATACAATGTTGTCGATTCATGTAGCATTTTCTCCTGTTGAAATAGGTACTACAACTGATTCAATGGTATCTTGGATGTCTTGTGGTCTCTAGTGACTTGACTTTGAATTTTCGATGTCTCAGTACTGTCAATAGCTAGTAAGGCTTCGGGTGTTGGTGTTGCTGCTGGTGTATGTCAAACTGTTAATATGTCATGCTTTCATTCATATGATTTGATCATGACACTAATTTAGTAATTTGCATATCTCCCAGGATGTTAGCTGTGAGATTTCATTTGATCTCTGGTTTTAATCCGTACTAATTGTTACTCGTTGCTAATTGGCGGCAATTAAAAACTGCTTGCTAATTGTCTGATCTGATGGATATGTAATACCACTAAGCCAGACTGCATTTGCTGTACCACATTCAATTCTTGTAAAATTATGCTCACTGCTGAAAACCGCAAGCTTTGACGTCGATTCAAAGGCTAAGAAAAAGCAGCCGATAAATCCCATCCGGGGCTGACGTCTTGGCGAGAGGCCTCATAGTCATAGCGCGGCGCACGATGTCTGCCAACGAGAACTCACCGCCGGTGGAGGCCGCTGCCGCTGCAGCTGCAGCCGCCGCCGCCGCGTCCACGCCACGGTCGCGGCTGCCGCGGTGGACGCGGCACGAGACGCTAGTCCTGATCCAGGCGAGGCGCGCCATGGAGCGGCGCGGCCTGCAGCTGCCGGCGGTGCGGCCGCGGCCCAAGTGGGCGGCGGTGTCGGCCTACTGCTGGCGCCACGGCGTGGAGCGCGGGCCCATGCAGTGCCGGAAGCGGTGGGGCAACCTGTCCTGGGACCTCAAGAAGATCGTCGCGTGGGAAGGGAAGGCCATCGCCGGCGACGCGCAGCACGAGTCGTTCTGGGACATGCGCGGTGACCAGCGGCGCGCTAGGCAGCTGCCGTCGTCCTTCGACCGCGAGGTGTACGACGCGCTCGTCTGCGGCGCGTCCGCCGGAGACGGCGAGCACGCGGCCGCGGCCGCGGCCGTGATGCCGCCGGACTTCGGCGACGGGGAGCTGGAAGGGGTGTACCGGCAGCCGCCCATCATGGTCATGCCCATATCAGGTCAGCACTCGTACTGGCATGTATGTGCACGTGACATGAATGGCATCACATGTTTGGTTTGTTTTGCATGCAGTGAGGAAGTACGAGCCCCCTCCTGCCTCTTCTGAACATGAATGCTCTGGTCCAGGTGCGCCGAATATTTTCATCAATGTTACATACATGCATTATGCCATTATATCACGTGATTTTTATTTTATGAAAAAGAAAGTAACTACAACTTTTATCAGACCCGGCTACCGGGGGTCAACATGTCATCCAAATAGGCGTGGACTCTTTTCATATTTGCATGACAAGTGGGATCCACAACCTTTTTTAGCTCCTGAAATTTGTAGGTATTTGTTAGAAGGGTCAAAATTATTGTAGGTTTCTGAAATGGTCGATATGAATTCTAGTTTGAAAACGTACAAAATCTTTATATTTTTGTGAGATTAACTAAAAAAAGATATTATTCAGGCGATCCAAATTACAAAATGTTTTTTTATTGAAGTTCGTATGCATTTGTTACTATGGTTAAAATTTGTTGGAGGTTTGTGAAATGGTCAACATAGATTGTATAGTTTTATGACATCGCAAATAGTTGTAGTTCGTTGAAATTAATCGTAGCTGCAATGAACTGCACGATAAGCTGTTTCGCGTGTGGCCATGGCAGTGACAGAGAGCGATCAGAAGAAGGCGGGCGCCGCGGCGTCGGACAAGAACTCGACGTCGTCGCAGCACGACGGCGGCGGCTTCAAGGACAGCGACGCGACGTTCGTGGCGGATCAGGCAGAGGGCACGGCCACGGCCACGCGGGCGGCGACGGCCAGCATTGGGAAGCAGGTGATCGAGGCCCTGGAGAGGGGCAACCGGGCGCTGGAACAGCAGCTGGAGGCGCACAGGAGCAGGTGGGACGCCGACAGGGAGCAGCGGGCGGCTCACCTCCGCGCCATGGACAGGGTCGCCGACGCCGTGTGCAGGATCGCCGATAAGCTCTGAGGGTCCGGGTCGCCGACGGGAGCTGCATGGGATGCTTCGGTTGCCTTCGCCGTGGACTGAATGAAGAGTGACAAATACAAGACGTGCACGCATAAATGCATTATATACACAATGAAGTATAGCAGCTGTGAAACGGGGAACTGGAAACTCTTGAATCCTACTGAAATAATGAGATCTCTACCCACCTGCCCTACTGTCTCCTCTGAATCTATCAACTACTACGATGAACATGCTGCTGTCTTGTCTTGCTCAAAAGTCTGAAACGTTGTGCCGTGGGCCGTGGGCCGTGGCGTGGCTCCAGGTCCAGGATTTGGAGCCGGTCTGGATGGCTGGATCACTCTCGTCTTTTTTTTTTAAGTGGATCACTCTCGCTTTTGCTAGTTCGTGCGTTGAGCTTTTCTGTCTTTATGAAAAGGCACCTCGCCGCAGCGATCGGTTCTTGGTCTCTCACTCCCCTCCTCTCCCTCTCCCTGCTATGATTAGCGATCGGTTCTTGGTCCGTGCTTTTACCGACTGAATCTGAATCTAGCCCTGCTCTGTTCATCCGTAATTCACTAGCTTTTTTGCTCCTTTTTTAGTTTGAGGGGTCATGTACATGTGCTGCAACTCAAATGTTCAACAAGCCCTTCCCTGTGGCTGTGGGATCATGCTACTGAGTACTACTGACTGTGACTGTGCCAGTGTTCATGTTCCTGACTGTGACTATGATGCCGAGTTCACAGTGAGGCCAGGCCAGGTGTGAGCACTGCACAGCTCTCACTCAGCTAGTCAGCTTGAGGCTTTCCAGTTCAGAATTTCAGACGCTGCTGCCCTGCCTCTGCTCTGCTCGCTCATCAGACAAGTGGCTACAGCTACACAAGCAGCAAACGTGAAAAAAGAATATTCAGGCGACGCCGCGACGACACAGGAGCCGACCAGGCAGGCAGTCAGCTAACTCTTGCTCTGTTCTTCTCGCCTTGTCTGTCACTGCACCCGCGACACAGGTGCATGGCATGGGATTTCTCGATCTGAGGCGTCACGCCGGGGCCCGCTGCGGTGCTCCGGAGTGTCCCCAGCACAGCACGGATCCGGTTATTTCGCCGCGCGTGCTGGATCTGGATGGGGGGGGGAGCGGGCGGGGGCTGCCGGCCTGCCGCTGCTGCTACCGCTAGTGTTTAGTTCAGCAGACCGCGACGCGAGGTGGTCTTGTTCGGCCAGTGCATGCAGTAGGTGAGACGATAGCTATCGATACAGCGTGGAAGCAGAATGCATGATCCTCCCTGAATCTGAATGAACACATATGCTCTGCTGAATGGATGCGTGAAGGAAGAAGACACGGGGATCGTGGAGCACGGGCACTTGCGTGGCATATACATATATACATATACATATGGCTGCTTGCTTGCTGCATACATGCATGCTACATTATTCAGAATGGAAAAAAAAGCAATGAAAGAAATGGAAATAAACGGACTGGAAGAAGAAATAGATTACCACTAACAGATTATTACAAACTATATATGCAGCTGCTACTAGTTATGTATAAATATAACAAGCACATACAGCAGTATCATACTCTATATATGCGGTATATATATAGACTATAGTACTATACTAGCTATGGTGGTCATGAGCCGTAGCATCCCAAAAACCAGGACAGCGTCCTGGCATGGCCGCCGCCGGGCGAAGACGCCGCCGCCGATGTGGCGTCGTCCCAGCCTGCTGCAGCACCCAGCAGTGCCTTCCTGTGCTTCTTCTTCTTCTTCTTGGTGTGCACCACCTTCCCGCGCACCGTCACCTCCTTCTTCCCGAAGTCCACCATGTAGTCCAGCAGCCCTGCTAATGGAATGGACACAACACAAGCACAGACATGAGCTATGGATGAGCAGGCAGCAGTACGTACGTACAATGGCCAGTAGGCCAAGATGGATGCGTAAGAAGGAAGAACGATGCATTAGTTAGCACTGCTAGTAAAGGTAAACGCATTACGGACATCACATGACGCGTCCTAAACTCCTAATGACAGGTAATTGGTGGTGATGGTCCATATGTACTTGTGCGAATTAACTGACATGAGTACATGGCATCTCTGAATGTGGATGCTCACCGTTCATCTTGGAGACGACGTTGGCGACCCGCTGCCGGCAGTGCGAGCACCCCATGTTGGCGCTCATCACCACCACCTGCACCTGCGCATTATTATTCCAGCAATTTCTCTTCATCAGTTTCATCTCTACATCAACACACTCACTCTCCATAAACATCATTATTGGCATCCATCACCACCATATATATACAACTCATCATGCATCATCTGCATTTGCATTGCTTCTACGTAATGAATAAGGGTGCATTTGGCACTTGGCAGGGATCCTTCGTGTTGTTTCCCCGCCAAAACGGCACCCAAGGTATAAGGTATGGAGTATGGACCAGCTCGCTATCCAACCACCGATCCGTTCAGCGATAGCACGGCACGCATGAATCGATCAGATCGATGCTTGTTTACAACGCCGGCTGGCCAATGCAAGTTGGGTTAGATAGATAGCCTCGCCTTAGCTGTTGACATTAATCATGAACGGTTAAGTGGTCACAGACTTATATCCTAATTAAAAGCTAGTTAATTAACTAGCTACCTATGCGTACATCACACCTAACCATTAATCCACCTTCCACTAATCAGGACGCACGGCTAGAGTTCATTGTACATTTATAAACTATTTGTGAGGAATATACGTACCACAGGGGAAGAGAACTATGATATAGCCATATAGGGTACATATATGTTCCTCTCTCAAATACCAAAAGTCACATGGCCGCCACTCTTGAACCCTAATGCAGATTGTACTACTCCTATAGCCCTGTCAGGCAGCCAGCAGTGGTATTACTATTGTTATATCTCCCTGTCTATGTGCCTCCACGGCACATCATATCATAACAATATCACTAACATATATCTATTGGCTATGCAAGCCACTTGCATTATAGTATGAATACTGTATCACGTGCAGTGTGGCCTGGGCTGGGTCGTCTGGACTAGTCGCATGCCTATCGTTGTGATCAGCGGCGGACCAAGAAAATATTTCAGGGTTCAACAACACTGCTGTTAAGTCTCAGCTCTCCTACACTATAACACTATAGAACTTTGCCTAAAAATTCATGGGGACTCTATAGGGGTTCTATTGCTGCGATATGGGTAGGGGGGCTTAAGCCCCCCTGTTGGTCTATAGTGATCAGGCCAAGACTTTTTTCAGAGATACCATGCAGAGCAAATGCATGTGGCCATCATCCCTTGTTGTCGGGATAAAAATTACTGCGAGGATAGATGTAATGTAAGTAGCAGGGCCATGACGCATGTCAGTAATGCATGTACACAACAACGTCTCTCTAAAGAATCTTCAGAAGCAGCAGCAGGATGTGGAAAGCGTCAGTATCGCTGACGCTCTGTTGTTCATTCTACAGTGTAATCTACCACTATAGTCTACAAATCCATCCATCCTGATAGCGATCAGCGAATCATTGTAGTATCTGTTATCGAAATTCCCTTTGTCTAGACGTAAGAAACTTGTGCAGATGCTGGAAATTAAACTCATTAAATATAGATAATGTTCGGTCAGAGCTATAACTGATGGTGAAATGCTGGACACTGAATCAAATGGGAGTACGCATGTGTGTATACTTGCATGCATTGGTCAAAATCAAATGGGACAAGAGAATGGATTAACGAGTGAAGGGGATGGTTTACTTAGGCCCCGTGTAGATTGAAGCTGCTAAAATTTAGACAGCTAAACCATTTGCTAAATTTTAGCCACCCCTGTTTAGTTTGGTGGACTAAAAAGTCATTTAGTCCCTTTTAGTCAGGGTGTTTAGATCTAAAGTGACTAAAATATGAGGCAACCTGGGCTTTAGTCCCATTTAGCAACCCCTTGGTGACTAATTGGCTAAATGCTCTTTTAGTCCTATTTAGTCATAGTATTTAGGTAAAAAGTGACTAAATAGGACTAAAATTAGCCGGCTAAACTTTAGCAGCCCCATCTAAACACCCCTAAATTTATTAATTCCACATGCATGCGCGTGTACATATCAGGTCAAAGGAAGCGTACGTGTACGTGTTGCGTAGCACATGCCTTGGATTTGACGGCATAAACACGCAGGAATACGGACGGATAGATAGCCTACCCCGGAGAAAATGACTCTGAAGCAACCTAGCTCCACGAATAGGATGCAAACATTCTGCACTGTCACCTAAATTCATTTCTTATTTCTTTTTTGTTTTGAAAAAAGAGACAGAAACTTGCCGGTCAAAGCAAAGGCTAATACTCCTACTACTACTAGTAGTAATCTTCAACGGTAGGAATAAGATGGTATACTTGGTGAGAGTATTCATCAGGCATGGCGGCTACAGTTCTTGCCTGCTCATGCTTGGCACGTGATGTCTGCTCATGCCTTAGCCTTGTCTACTGCTTATGGTCAGAAGTCAAAAACACTGCGAGAGAAGAGGAGACACCGAAATCGGTGACGGCTTCACCATCGTCGTGGCCAGACAGGCAGCTCGAGCTCCCAGCAACGGCCAACAGCCGACAGCTCAGCTGTGGCCGAGACCGGCACAAGAAACAAGCGGCATCAATAGCATAGCAGAGCATAGACCGGCGCAAGAAACAGGCTACAGTGCAGCATGCGTGCCCGGTGTCTGCTACCAGATTCAGTCTTGCTAACAAGTTACTGCGTGCTACTCTCTCAATTGATTTCCATGTGAACAACAACAGTAATGTGTAGTAGTTCACAGATTCTGATCTCCAGGCTGATCAGATCACTTCCGTCTTATTTCCATACAGGGCAGGGCAGGTTAAGAGATAGAAAGAGAGACAGACAGACAGGGAAGTAAACTGCTCCGTGCAGTGGAGTTGTTTGGCGGATTGGCACTAACAGTAACAGGGGCAGGGCCTTTCACCTTTACGCTAAAAGCCGGACTGGAAGGCAAAAGCGATTGCAACAGGGGGGCTCTTGAGAATCCAAGGAGATAACCACATCTCTTCTCCCTCGATGAGCAGAGAAGAAACAGTGGGACAACGGACACTGAATGTGTGGAGCTGGAGACTGTCGGAATGCAGTGAAGGATGGAGTGACTTTACTGTTAGTCTGTTACTACCACTGAAGCCTGAACTGATAGGCTCTATTGAGAAACATGTAGTGATGGACACGGCTAATGGTTTCTGGAACGGCAAAGGCTAGCATCCTCAACGAAAGAAGAAGAACAGAATTTCTTCGGCAGAAAGAATGGCTCTAGTTTCAGCAGAGTAATAATAATCTAAGCTGGATTTCAAGAACCCAACGACATGCAAGCCATTGCAGATTTTTCATTTCTGGGTACTGATCAGCTAGCTGACAATGATGAGAGACAGAGAGAGAGGGAGAGAGCGTACCGATGGGAGAGAGAGGTCCTCTGCAAACCTCAGAGCTTGCAGCTTGCTTGGTGTGCTGCTGACGGTTGCGTCCGACGAAGCGCCGAAGCTCCTCTCGGAGGAGCACGACTCACTCCCCATGACGTCTTCATCCCCTCCGTGCTCCAGCTCCATGTCCATGGCGGTGTGGCGTGGGCTCTTCTTGAGGCTTGAGCTCTGCCTTTCCTGTCCAACGACAGCACCCAAGGCTTCTCCTTTTTATACTAGCTATTCTAGACCACCCACTGAGAAGGGCGGATTATTTTAATCACTTGGGAATGAAATTAGGTGTAGGATGAATGGAAGGTGAACTGCAGCAATCATGCTTGTTTGCTGATGGATCTCCTTTTCCAAAGACCCACCCGGTCCTCCATCCCAATGTGTCATGGTCATTCACTTTCATAGTTTCATTGGATGACTATACGTATATATGATGTCAGTTGTCTTGGAGGCAAGTGCCAATTTCCAACTGAAGGTGGGCCCACCTTGTATTGGATTTCTCTGCCTTATTTGTTTTCACTGTTACAGTAGCATCTCCAAGAGTTTGTCAAATTTTACTTGGCAAATCTTGTGATTTGCCAACTCCCAAAATTATATGCCAAGTAAAAAAATAATCCATCTCCAAGAGTTTGTCATTTTTGACTTGGTAAAATAAAAAAAAACCCGTTAACAAAACGAAGAGGCCCGCTAAGCGAATGAAGAGCCCTGCTAAGAAACGAAGAGCCCCGGATGCCAAGCCGTATACGCGCGCGTATATTTGCGCGCGCGGAGGGAAGATTTGCCAAGTTGCTATTGATGCCAAGTTGTTTTGCCAAACTGTTGGAGGCTATTTTTTCTTGTTTTGCCAAAATTATATAGATGCCAAGTTAAGATAGCATACTGTTGGAGATGCTCTTACTTGCAGTGCCAAAAGTAAAAAATAGAAAGGCCTACAAAGTCTAAAATGGTCGCCATGGATGGTGAAATGTGACATTGGAACAACAAAATACAGTCAGGATCTCTCCAGGATCCATATGCTACAAATTTTAGGATCTTTAAAAGTTTCTGCAAGGAAATCCTCCTGCAGCTATGCATATTTCACCAGCACACACGCGCGCGCGGGGAGAAAAAGGTTCCAGTTCTTGCCGCCTTATAGCGTGATGGTTTTAAGATGTACTAGGTAGAGTTGATATTGAAAAATAAAGGAACAGAGCAACAACAGTTGCAGTGATGTAAAAAGGAGGATCGAAGTGCTGTTTAGGTACACGTAAATAGTATGTAGTTTCTGCTATATATTTTCTCTAGTATCTTTAGGTATCTTTACTGTTCTGTTAGCACGAAATGATTAGCATATATTATCCTTCAAACTTACAACAAAAGGCCAGAATAAGAGACACCAAACTATTGTTCTTTAAATGGTAGGCAAAGAAGAACCATCAATCTCCCAAACCCGAGATGACCAGAATTAAAGCGAAAACCGAAGATCACAGCTGGCATGCATTCAGGGCTTGTTCGGAACAAAGGAACGAAAAACAGAGGAAAGGAAAAAAGTACAGGAAATAGTTAGGAGTGAAATGACAAAACAGAGGAACAAAAAATACAGAAAACAATCGAGAGATGTGTTTGGAATGCAGAAATGAAAAACAGAGGAATCAAAGTAACGCATAAATAAAATATAGATTGGCTTGTGCGCTAAGCGTGGCCACGAGCACCGTAGGAAAATTTCTCTTGGTTCTGAGCTCATTTTTCCATTTCTCTGGAAAGGTTTGTCCGAGTTCCTTCATTCCAAATGAGCATATAGGATTCCTTTCCTCTGGAACTCAATCCTCCACTTTTCCTCCGCTCCAAATGAGGCCTGATTTTAACTTTCAATACTGAAAGTACGATGCAGTTAGAACCGAGAAGATATGACAAGGAGGGATTTAGCCATATATAGAAGGATTAAGTCCACTTTTGGCCCCTCAACTGTTATGTCGGTCTAATTTTAACTCTCAACTACAAAACTGTCTAATATCGGTACCATAAATGTCAAAACCGTTCACTTTTAGCACCTGGGCGGGGCAAGACTGTTTTGACCGACGTTGAGTGGTTTTGACACGCAACCTCCATCTCAGTGACATGTAGGGCCCACGCGTCATCGACTCAGTCCCTCGCTCTACATCCTCACGGCCTCTGCCTGCCTGCTCCACTTCACTCTGGACCTCTGAGCGCGCCCGCAGCGCAGCCACCAGCGCCGGCGGCAGGAGTCCGTCGCGCTCTGCCGCGCCCGCGCCGAGCTGCTCTCCGCGGCCGTCCGCCACCGCCACACCCCCCACCCCCCACCTGTTCCCACCTCACAATCCCACAACCTAAGAAAGCAGCAGCACCACCACCGCACGGATCTGACCTCCAACACCATCCAAGGAACGATCCAGGCTCCAGAGCCGCTCCCAAGGCCGGAAGGAGGCAGGCAGCAGAGGAGGAGGCAAGCCATGGCGGTGGACCTGATGTCCTGCGGCAGCGAGGCCTGGGCGTACGAGCAGCTGGCGTTCCAGGAGGCGGCCACGCGGGGCTGCGCAGCCTGGAGCTGCTGGCTTCCTCGCTATCGTCCCCGTGCGCCGCGGGGCGGGCGGAGTCGCCGCCGCTCGGGCAGATCGCCGACCAGGCGATGTCCCGGTTCCGACGCGTCATCAACTTGCTGGAACGCACGGGGCACGCCCGGTTCCGCCGCGCTCCCGCCGCCACGCCGAAGAGAGAGAGGCAAAGGCTCACGAAACAGAGCAGGGCAGGACGCTGCGGTGAGCACGGGAAAGCTTGCGAAGACACTGGAACACCTGCGAACCCTCCCTCCCTGATCCATCCACTGCCCTCCTATAAAGGCATCCATCTGTTCGTTCGACCTCGGCGTGACAGGAAACCAAGCAAGCATCAATTGTGCGTTCGATCGCCTGCCTTTCAGCAATCCAGCCGCGACAACAAAGCATTCGATTCGATTCTCCTACAACAGTCTCGTCGAGAGCAAGCAAAAGCAGTCGATTCGATTCTCCTACAATAGCCCGATGTAAGTTCCTCCTTCCTTCCCGATCAAATCATCATCTTGTGATAGAATCGATCCTCTGTTTTGTGCTCTTCTTGTCATTCAGGATGCTCTGTTTCGTGAATTGAAATGCCCTGCTTTACACCCAACACCAATCTAATCAATGGCAAACTTGCAAAGCAGGCGCTTGACAAGATCCGGTTCGAAAGCCTGACGGACAAGTCGAAGCTGGACACACAGCCGAAGCTCTTCATCCGGCTGGTCCCGGACAAGGCCAGCAAGACGCTGTCCATCATCGACTCCGGCGTGGGCATGACCAAGTCGGACCTTGTCAACAACCTCGGCACCATCGCGCGGTCAGGCACCAAGGAGTTCATGGAGGCGCTGGCGGCGGGCACCACCGACGTGTCCATGATCGGCCAGTTCGGGGTCGGCTTCTACTCCACCTACCTCGTCGCCGACAAGGTCCTGATCACCACCAAGCACAACGACGACGAGCAGTACGTCTGGGAGTCCCAAGCCGGTGGCTCCTTCACCGTCACGCTCGATACCACGGGGGAGCGGCTTGGCTGGGGCACCAAGATCACGCTCTTCCTCAAGGACGACCAGCTCGAGTACCTGGAGGAGCCACGCATCGGGGGAGTGGCCGTGAGGACGGAGAGCGAGGGACTGAGTCAATGACATGTGGGCCCTATATGTCATTGAGATGGAGGTTGCCTGTCAAAACCACTCAACGTCGGTCAAAAAAAGCTTTGCCCTTGTCTAGGTATTAAAAGTGAACGGTTTTGACAATTGGGGTACCGGTACTAGACGGTTTTGTAGCTGAGGATTAAAATTAGACCGACACAATAGTTGAGGGGCCAAAAGTAGACTTAATCCTATATAAAAACCACTGAAATTCCATACTCATGGCTCAATGCAATTCAGCAGAAACTTTATTTAAGAAACATGAAAGGAAACTGAAAATCAAATGGCCTAGAATCTCCAAAAACAAGGATGACAAAAACTGAACCCTGATTGATGTCATACACAAGACAGATATACACCCTGAATGGATAAGCAGCTATCATTTTCTGGACCTTCAGCTACTTATGGTGATTTGCTGTGTATGTAAAAATTCAGACAATGCTGCAAATTCCATGTAAAAAAGGGGGGCATGCCTCTGCCCACCTAGCAGTCTAGCACCTACTACCCTTCATAGGCACGCTACTGACCAAGATTGCAATTTTCAGGTTCCAACATCAGCAAGGAGAATAACTTCCACTTCGAGCATTACTAGCAACGTGTAGTTTACAGAGTAATATGCGATTCTCTGCATAATTTAGGTGTGATGTTGACATCCGGATGGTATTCGAAATAATCTCCAGTGTTGCATGTGAATACCACAGAATGCTTCAAGTCTCTTGCTCACATGAATTTATCTCTCTCTGTCGTTCTTAAGTTTCTTAGATCCACTTGGGAGGCAGAAAACTTCATATTTGAATGCAAAAACACTTAAAAACAGTTGCACTTGAGCACAAGAAAAACACATAGACTATGCTCGCTCAACAAGCAATCAGCTGGTTAGGTCTTGTCTGAGAAAAAAAGGGAAAATAGTAAGTTAAATCAGCAAAAGCATTTGAAGTTTACAGGAAACTAGTTGCGTACTACATTTGACAATAGGATACAAGTGCAGACCAAAAAGTCAGATTGAAAAAGGGTACATTAATACCAAGGCATCGTCTAATTTTATTCTAAGCTGCCTGCATCATATGAAAGGACCACAAAATACGCTACTTATTCCTGCCTAACATTTCCTTTGAATGAGGCAATTACAAGGCTGGAACCAAGGAAAATGATATCCAGCATGCAATAATTGAACGAAATTCAGTAAATTTATCACAATTCAATTTTGTACTGGAACTATAAATTTCACAGTGCTGACATGTGCATGAATTTATAGGGAGGGCTGAAGGTAAGTACAGAAATGAAGTACCTAACAAGCATTACAAGATATCCAAATAACCAAAAAAAGGAGTATTTAGTGTATCCACAAAGTCAGTTATACTTGATTGATATGTGCTGATATGGACCTCCAAACAGCCTAAGAGGGTGACTACAGAAGACATCATCCTCTTGTTTCATGGACATTCAAACAGCTTAAGAGGGTGACTACAGAATAACCTCTTTTTTCAAAGTCTGCAAAAATCATATTCTGATGGCAAGACAAATCATCTCAATAGAATTATCTAGCAGTGACATGCGACAACGATATTTTGGGCAATCTGTCACAAGGAACACCGAAACACATCATTGGTTGACGATTATGTGTTTCCTTTCTTCAACTGTACTGCAGTGTCGGCAGATCCAATAAAGAGAGATCATTTACATTAATGTTCCACTACACCAAAAATTAATCAACAATGAAGTTGGTGATTGCATACAGTGCTCATCATGAAGCAACTAAAAGAACAGAACGGCTGACACAACATATAATCCCAACCGGGGAGCCTGTAGCAGCATCAATTGGCAGTCGATGGCAGCAGTAAAATAGTGCTACAGTAAACCTTAGTTTAAGTTACATTACTTTTTCGTTTTGTATTGTGCCTCCTTATTTCATGGTAAAAGAACTCATTTCCAAATTTTAACACATGTCAGACCTGGTCTGCAATTGGTAAAACATGGGAATTTTGAAGAGTTGATCAAACAGTACTCTTCACAAATGAGACAGTAAGGACAAGATGATTAATGGAGACAAGTAGAACAATTTAAAATGGAGCGATAGGGAAGGGTGGAGTCATTAGTTCATTACAATTGGCTACTGGCTACTTCTGCTACTATACATGTGTTAATTTATGATCCTCCTTGTAGGAAGGGCACTTGGTTCCAAATGACATGACCCTTTTGGTATATCATGATCTTTGATGTCAACAATCACAAAAGCAGGAACACGATGGGAAAAGCTGAGCATTTCAGACCTTGGAATCCACCTTGTCAAATGGAAATCTTCCATTACTACCCTATGAAAAAAGGTAAAGCAACTTTTTACCCGAGCCAAGCTGCACACATTTACTCCATTTTCATCAGAGTAGTCTGAGAGGATCTCAACCATGCGGGGTTCACATTTGTCAATGTCAGTGCTATTCAAGGTGATCTTCCAATTTTTTAGCATTGCCCATATTTCCCCTTTTTGGTGGAAAATTCGTTAAAAATACCTTTTTGCACTCCAGTCACACTCTACAGGGTGTGAGAATTCCCAGATATCCTTGTATGTAGTTTCAGTACCAGCGCGAAATACCCCAGAAGCAACTGGTAGACCATCTTCAACCCACTGTATCTCTTCATTAAGCATAGGGTGAGGTTCCAACTTCAAAACAAAAACTGAGGTATATGAAACCACATGGATAATCCTGACATAAGACCTAGGCATCCAGCCTGCTTCAATTTTGCTTGTTGATGAAGGATTTGAGAATTTTGCAACAGCAGTTTCAGGGAAGCCATTTGTGTCATCATGCAAACCTGAAAGCTCAGAAAAATGAGAAACACACGCTGATGTATTTTCTTGGTGAATATTTTCTGGAACCACGGAATGTTCAAGCTCGAACATAGTTCCGGCCTCAGGAGTAAATCTGAAAGAAGGGATCCTGTGAGAGAACATGATCAGATTGTCCCTGTGTATGCGTAACAAGTGCTCTGTTCCACTCTTGAAGTGCCTCTGGAAAAATTTCCATTCCCATCTACCTTTACCAAATGTGCAACAGTGCATCCTGATTCACTAGAATAACTGGTAAGAATTTCAACAATAGAGAAGGCACTATTCTTCCACATCCTAGGATCAGTGTACCACCCAATACCCCAATTACTATAAATGGCCCATGCCTCACCTTCCTGGGGATAAACTTCAAGATGTTGATTCAGGTTGTTGCTGAAAATTTGGTGACAGAACATAGTTCAATGTTAATGAGATACGGTGTTCTTCTGCAATGAAAGTTCCACAAACCAATGGCAAGCCAGCATGGCACCATTTCTTATCTTCAGGAGTTTGCGGACAGGTCTTGAACCATGAGACATAACTGCATCTTATCCGTCGGTACTTTAACAATCAGTGCATATCTACGAGGAAACTTCTCCCAGTCATATGCTGCCCAAACTTGGCCAGCAGCAAAATTCTTGATCGCCCTATCTTCCTTGAAGTTATGGTATTCATACTGCTTGCTAGTGCAGAGCTCATCTTCTTTGGCACCAGATGGATCATCAAAGCAGGCATCCAAATCTTGTTCCATGGAAGGTGATGGATCATCAAAGCAGGCATCCCAATCTTCCTGTGAGGGCGATATGCAATTAACATCCTTTTCACAGACACCCTTTTGCCTCTTGTCAACATGAGTGCCGTCAGGTGACTGCAACTCAGCCGTCATCACCATGAAAGCAAGGATCCATCCTCTTAGTCCCGGAAGAACTTGCCACATTTGAAAGAAGGGGGTCCCTTCCATCAAAACATGGCCTGTCAGCAGCGTGGTTGACATGCGAGGCTGCATTGCTCGCACCATCTGCGCCCCTAATCTCCTTTGTATGAATACTGTTCACCCTGTCAGAACGGACGACTGTACCACCGGGTGGTGGCGCATCAACAACACCAGACCGAACGAACCGATTGAACACGTCCCTCGAATTGAACCCCTCTCGCTTCTCTGGATCAGACAGCACCGCGTATGCCTCCGTCAACGAGCTTGAGGGCCAATTCGGCGCCGGGCAGAGCCCCCATGGCCGGCTCCACCTGGGCCACGATGCTCTTGTAGCGCGCCTCGATCCTGGTGCCATCATCCCCGGGCAGCACCTGGAGGACCCTGTACCAGTCCACACCCCCACGGCCGCCGGCCGCGCTGCCGGCGGCACAGCAGAGGACCTCGAGCACCGGGAGCATCTCCAGGGCGCCCTCCAGCCTGGAGTTCGTCTGCAGCAGTCCAGCAGCAGCAGCGCCCTCGCGCCCGCGTAGTCCTGGGCCCGCATCCTCGCCGTGATCGCGTCCCGCTGCGCCTCCTCCGCCTCCCCGTCCTCCATCCTGCGACGGAACCACCGTCAGAGCCAAGCATTGCGCCGTGGATTCCAATTGGAATTTAACCGAACTCATCGCGCCAGAGCCTAGCCTACGCGTTCGATCAGACGGGATTGGGCCCTTCAGTGGGGAATGGGGAACGGGGATTGGGTCCTTACCGAACCAATCGATCCTGCTCCGCGAGGTCGCAGCGCCGAGGGGTGGGTGCGGATGGAATTGGGCGAGGAAGCCCTAAACCCTAGCACAGCAGCCAGCCATGGATTATCTCGCCGGATGAACCGATCGGATCGATTTGGGTGTCGCTAGTAGTAATTTGCTATGCTGCCTGCCACCTGCCAGTGTGGAAGAAACCGAGGCTTTCCAGTTCAACGATACTGGAGATAAACTGGGCCTCGAAGGAGTCGTAACGAACAGTATGGGCACGGCCCATATTGTTTATTATGTCCTCTTTGTGGCCTGGCCCGCTACTAATATGGGTCTACATGCGATCTCACTTAACGACGGCCCATCTGGTAAGAGACCTCACATGGGCTGACCGTCTCGCCGTCGCCTCCGCGGCACGTGGGGGGTGCAGCGAGGTCCCCACACGTCAGTGAGGATCACGTCGCGGCGGCCGAAAAGAGGGGCCGAACACAAGCGGCGGGAAAAGGAAAAAGGGACCTCAAAGTACGGGCCCCGGTATAATGACGTCCCATGCTTTTTACTGCAACCTCTGTCGAAAACAAACACTGACGTGTGGGGACCTCCAGAGAACATTTCAGTTTTAATCAAATATATAAAAATCATTAACATTTATATATCTAAGAAATATTAATAAATATTTACTCCACTTCAAAATTTTAAGATGTTTTGATACTAGTGGACTACCCCGTGCGTTGCTACAGGAATTACATATTAGTGAATTACGTGGTAGGATGACGTAGATAATAAAATACTATGTCTTGCTAACATGGACATTACAGTTGCATGTGCTAGTGGACTTTAATTGTATGTGATAGTGTATTGGTAGTTGGATAACTTATATGTTGGCCACGTTCGCTTCGCTGAAAAAACAAGCCGAAACACTAGTTTCGGCTGAAAAAAGCTGAGAAAGACGGATTATAGGAGAAGCGAATAAGCCGTTGAGATAAATAGTTGGTGGAGTTTTGCTTAGCGGATGTTAATTGTATGTGATAGTACATATCCTAGTTGGATAGCTTATAAGTTGAGAGAAATAGCTAGTGGGGTTTTTGCTTTATAAGAGTATAAGATTTTTAGATACATTATTTTACTATATATAAGTAGACAGCGTATATGTAAGTGTATAGTAAAATTTTGTATTAAAAAAGTCAAAGCGACTTATAATTTGAAATGAAGAGAGTATAATAATTTTATAATAAACTTAATTGAAGATTAAAAACTTGTTTAATACTTTTTGGAAGTTAGAAAAAAACTGTTTGTCTCAAGCCTATAATTATTTTTTTTCTCAGCAGCGCAAAGCAGCAGCCAAAGGACCCCAAATAAAGTTGTTTTGCTCGTCCGGTTCCGGAGCAGTAATCCATTTGCAGGAGGAAGAATGCAAGATTACCATTATCAAACAGTGTGACGAGATCCCATTCGGCCTGAGTTAAATTCATGTTAGGAGAGAGAGTTAGATAAAGCGGTAAAAGAAGAGTCGTTATAGGATCAGTAGCATCACTTGCGCGTACCGTACTACTGAATTGCTGTGTACTCCCTAAAAAGGAACGTAACTACTTGTTACGTGTAAGCAAAAGTAGCTCACATTTAATTAACAGCATGTTGTTTGGCTGTGGCTTATCATAAATAATCATAAATTTTTAGTTAGAATAATATTTTTCTCTCACACGAATCAGCCAACAGTACTTCTTTACGAACCAGCAACGATACGAATCAGCCAACCGAACAGAACGTAAATTTTTAGTAAATACTATTCATATTTATGGTTTTAAAATAATTTATTATAAAAAATATATTTTATAATTAATCTAATAATATTTATTTAATATTATAAATATTAATATTTTTTATTTTATAATTGAACGGACTTAAGATACTAAACTATAAACTATGACACGGCTAGAATTGCGTTCTTTCACGAAGGAGAGAGTTTTTGACCGGTGTTTTACACGGCGAGTGATATTACCGAATCCGGAGTGCTACTACTGCACTGTGTTCCAGGTGAAAAGAAAATTTTACTCCTACCGCTACCAGCAGCGGCAGTACTGTGGGGAGAAGCGACAGTTCTCACTTTGAGGAAGGACAGATAAAAGAAGAGATTCGAAACAGTGTGGGCAATTGCTGTGCACGGGCATCAAAGCATCTCTGTTCCGTCTTGGGCTCCTCCTCTCTCTGACTCTCTCCCTCCGCTACGGCCACGCGCCGCGCTGCATCCCCGGGCCCCGCGGGTGTGGGGTAGAAACGGGAGAGAGAAAGAATCCAAAGTCCAAGCCATCCTGTCGCGCGCGCGCCGGGGAGCGGGGACGGGGGGAGGAGGAGAATGTCTGGCTGGTCCGGTCCGGTCGCACGGCATGGTGGTGCACGCGAGCCGCCTGCGAGGGGAGAGGGGTGCATCAACAAAGCTCTCGGCTTTTAGCTCCGGGCGCCCACACCAATGCCACACTGCTCTGCTCTCCGAGTAACTTATTGCGAGCAGTGCCCCAGGTGAGAGAGCCGGCGAGGACGAGGGCTCAGCTTTGCCTGTTGTCGTTTTGGTTTGAAGCTTTCTGGAGGGAGCACACAGCTCGGTGCCAGTGAGAGGAGTGAAAAAAAAAGGGAGAGATCATGCTTGCATAGTGTGCTCCGTGCTGGTGCGGTGAGCGCCGCTAACCTCTGTTGAGTTCTTGGTGGGAGGCGACAAGTGCGTGAGCCGCCGCCTGCTTGGGAGCGCGGGAGGTTGTGAGACTAGGCGTGCTCCTTCGCTCGGTCTTGTCTCTGTCTGGGTTCTTCATGGTCAGGTACCCCTCCTCCTTCCAAAGCTCCACGCCGCTCGCGCCTTGGGCGACTGCCTTTTCGATTTGTCTTCCTTGTTGAACAGTTTCTGCGGGTAAAGATCACGAGCGCCATGCCCGAGTTGTTGAAGCTCCGCAACTTCCTCGCTTCTTGCATCCTTTGCACCTTGTCTCCAGTTGTTTTCCACTGATTTCCATGGAGGAAAGCTGCTGGGTGTGTGAGTGAGGTGAACGAGGAACAGGGAAAACCTGAGCATTGATCGATTTCTTCACCCCTCTTTCTCGCCCAAGGAATTTTGCTCGTTTCTCCTAGCAAATCCTGTATACTTGTTTCATGGTGGTAGGAGTTAGGATGACAAGCAGGAACCCTACCAAAACCCTGGCGCTCCTGGCCACCACCCTTGTCCTCCTCCTGCTCGCGTTCCTCGCGCTGTGCGCGCCCGCCGCCTCCCAGCCGCTCCACTCGGAGCCTATGGCGACGCAGTCCCGCCGCCATCGCCCGCCGCCGCGGTCCAGTATTCCCCGTGCGCAGGCTGGCGGCGCCGCGCGCCTCCGTCGCATCGCGCTCGGGGTCCTCTTCGGCTCGCTCTCGGGCTTCCTCCTTGCTCTCGCCTTCCTCTACGCCATCCGCCTCGCCATCCTGCACGCCAAGAGCACGCCCGCGATCGCCAAGGGCCCCGTCTCCTTCGCCCCGCAAATCTCCGCCAAGAACCTCCTGGCCGCGCTCCCCGCCGCGCAGCCGCTCGCCCATGGGCCCCACGGCAAGTACTACAAGCTGGCACTCGACAACGACCTCACCGTCGCCATCAAGCGGCTCGAGGCGGCCGGTCGCCCCGAGGCCTCGCCGTCCATGTCCCCGAGCGCGTCCAAGTCGGACATGAGGAGGGTGCAGAGGCAGCTTGAGGCACTTGCTCGCGTCAGGCACCAGAATGTGTTGTCGCTGAAGGCGTACGTTCGTGAGGCGGACCGCCTCTCGCTCGTGTACGACTTCGTTCCTGGGGGCAGCCTCGAGGATGTCATGAAGAGGGTGAGATCGCAGCAAGTCAGCCTCAGTTTGGATGCGAGGAGCAGGATTGCTGTTGGGATCGCCAAGGGATTGAGGCACTTGCATTTTGAGTGCAATCCGAGGATACTCCATTGCAACCTCAAACTGTCGAATGTGATGCTAGATGAAGGTTTGGAGCCAATATTGGCAGATTGCGGTGTTGCAAGGCTGATTGCAGCAGGTTCAGGTGATCCAGAATTGTGCAGTGGCCTCTACGCTGCTCCAGAATGCTACCAAAGCAGCAGGTAACATCAATGCATTACCATTTTCATTTTTGTTCTGGATTTAAAGAACTAGCTAAATCCCTGAAAATTTTCATCAACATTCTGACAACCCTGTGGGAAAGCATGATTTTTTACAGGAAACAATCCAAATCTTGCTTGAGTATTTGAAAAAAGGCCCACATTCTAAGGGCCCTTAGCTTATTGTTTCGATACTTGATTGTACAAATAAAACTTTCAGAGTTACCAATGTCTTTCTCATGGTAGTCGTTCTTGAACTGGAGAAGGGAATATAAATCTAGGTGATTCAAGATTTTATAGTATTAAGTTATTAACTAAATGTTACATATGTGGCATTCTTGATGGATGGCGATCCTATATCATTCTCGCTCGGTCAAAGGTTAGCCCATGAACAAGAAGAATATGTTGTAGACTTTGAGTTCCTTGCTATTCATGTATATAATGTTTAGAACCAGATGGCTGGTGTGTATATGTTCATCTTTTGGATATCAAATCTCAACTGTTCTAATAAAATTCTCGGACCATGGAAATACCAAAGGTGTTTCATTATAGATACATGGAGATAAGAAAGGAATTGTAGAAATCTATGACGTATATAAAGGTTCCTTTCATATTTTCATTTTGTGTTGTCTAGCTAGTTGACAACTTGACATTGTAGACAAACTATATCTTGTAGTGATTTTACCCGATCATTCTCTGTATTTGACATCCGCCTGGATTTGCAGTGATACCACAAGCATCTGAGTATTGTTTTAGAATACCTAGTGGCTGGCAAAACAAATGTTAAGCTTAAAACTTCCACTTTATATAGGAAGGGAGTCTAGCTCAAGTAGTTGGGTGGGAGCCTGAGAGGTGTGGTCATTCACCCAACCATGTTGCTTCAAGTCCTCTTCGACTCAAATTTGAGTCTCTATATTTTCTTCTTAATGATAATGATAATGAAAACTGCCTAGTTCCTCCTAGGTTGGTCTCTTTTTACTTTGACTCAAATTTGAGTCTCTATATTTTCTTCTTAATGATAATGATAATGAAAACTGCCTAGTTCCTCCTAGGTTGGTCTCTTTTTTAACTTCCACTTTATATATTTTTTTAGAAAAAAATCTTAACCCACTAGATAGTATACATCCGTTGACTTGTGGTTGCTACCATTCAGTTTTTCCTAGTTACTACTAGTGGAGTAGTGGTCTTCTTTGTCATTAAACTTGCCAGAAGAGTAACTGAGAAGGCATAAAGCATAAAAATGATGATTATCCCTAGGGCTTAGTGAAAGTATCTAACTTTTGCTTTTCGCGGCATGAGAATCTTTACTTTGCTAGAGGACCTCAATTTGCCTGCCTTTGATGCTCCCGCTTTTCATAAATTCCTGCGTGAGCGTGAGCGCATACAGAATACCGGTCTGCTCCCTTTTTATCTCCAAAATGTTTTTGCCATCTTTTTCACTCAGACCTTCCATATGTCCATCAAAGAATAAATCCTTCATTCTGATTCTATTGTTCATATTCCATCCTCTTTCCTGACAAACCCAGCTACATCAGTAATTTTTAGAGGGTTAATTTCTAAGCAATTACTTTCTACGAGACTCTAATATCTTTCTTGCAGGAAAAAAACACTCATTTATCTAAGCCATGTATAAGGGCTTGGTTAATGCTTTGCCTCAGTCATGATAGTGGTGGGTTTTGAATTTACGCCCCTTGAGAGGAAGAAGTATACTGATTGTTTTGAATAAAATTGATCTTCTTTTCTGTACAAGTATTGTAGTTGATCTGTCCAAGTATTTCCTTGATGATTTAAGACTGTAATGCCTTTGCACGTGTAGGTGCCTCATGTCATATAAACTTACCATTTTATGGTACAGGTACACCGATAAGAGTGATGTCTATGCCCTTGGCATGATCCTGGGCGTGCTGCTCACTGGGAGAGACCCAACAGACTCTTTCTTCTCGGGAGAAGCTGGGCAGGGCGGCCTCGCAAGATGGCTCCGGCATATGCAGCAATCTGCGGATCTGAAAGAAGCACTGGATAGTAGCATCCTCGGAGACGAGGGAGAAGAAGAGGAGATGCTGATGGCCATCAGGATTGCCATCATCTGCCTCTCGGATTCGCCAACCGATCGGCCATCCAGCGACGAGCTCGTCGCAATGCTAATGCAGCTCCACAGCTTATAATCATCATCACAAATTTCCTGAGCGCTGCGCGTGTCCTTAAATCACGGGCATGCCGCCGGATAATGTTGGATCAATGCTTGCTGTTGCACAGCACTGGTGAGTGTAGCAGCTAGCGACAGGGAGCCAACAGTTCAAAGCCACATACAAGCAGCGGCTGTACCCTGTATGATTCAGTCATGTACTCATGTAGTAGCTACATGCTAGTGGTTGAGCTTCCTGGGTTGTTTTGCCCATGGGCTGTGAATACATCTTTGTAGAAAGCTCTGTGCCATGGATCTGTTGGTGTTAGCTGTAGCCTGTAGCCTGTAGCCTGTAGAAAGATGTGTTGTGCTGTGCACTGAGCCTCATCTGATAGACATAGTGGATCATCTAGACATAAATCTAACGGGTACAACCTTACATATGGGATAAAAACTTTCTAGAACATGATCTAAAGAGAGAGGAAGGGAGGTGAGATGTCACCGACCATCCGCGGGCTTGGAGGAAGAGCTCGACGTAGCCATGGCGAAAGTGATGCGGTCCGGGTCGGCGGTGTCGCGGTAATGGTGTTGAGGTTAGTCGTAGTGCAGTGGTGGTGCAGAGGCGGTGGTGAAGACGGCAGTGGAGCTTCCCGTCGCTGGCTGCGCCTCTCACTAGATCGGATTGTGTTTGTTGATGGGTGTGGCGGGTCACGGTGAACCTCGTACTGAGAGCCGTCGGCCCCCACCTCTCTTTATAGCGCAGTGCGACGGGTCCATCAACCATGTAGGGTTGAGCGCCCCCGATCAGGGCGTGAGGTCAAGGCCCAACTTGGCCGTTGGGCCGAGCTGAAGAGATCAACACTGACGATCTTCCCCTTGATCTCATCTTATTAATTAAACTTAACTTACTTTATCTTTTTTTATTCCATCATAGATCAGTGCATAGAGCGTGCCTCATCGTCACGGTCAGTGCCATTAGATTAACAGCTATAATGCACCTCTCTGTTTTGAAACAGATTCTTAACTAGGCTCTTATTGTCCAGGGATCATAGGCTTTTCCTTAAACCCATGCCGGCTAAGTATTCTCTAAACACGGGTGGTAAGACTTTTGTAAGCGGATCCGCGAGCATCTTTTCTGTACTTATATGTTCAAGACTAATTATATGATCCCGGACTTTATCTTTCACAACATAATATTTTATGTCAATGTGTTTGGCAGCACCACTTGACTTATTGTTGTGAGCATAATATACTGCTGGATTATTATCGCAGTATAACTTTAGTGGCTTATGTATGTCGTCTACCACTTTCAACCCGGGCATAAACTTCTTCAGCCAATTCATCTGTCCTGTGGCCTCATAATACACTACAAACTTGGCATACATCGTAGACAATGTAGTGACAGTTTGCTTGGAGCCTTTTCACGATATAGCTCCTCCTGCGATAGTAAATATATATCCTGACGTGGACTTTTTATCATCTCCCGCATAATTTGAATCTGAATACCCATCTATGTGTAGGGAAATAGATCTTCTGCATGTTAGCATGAGGCCTTTTGTGCCTTGCAAGTAATGCAAAACTTTCTTTACCAGTCTCTAGTGTTCTATTCCTAGATTACTCTGATATTTGCCAAATAACCCAGTAACAAACGCTAAGTTAGGGCGTGTATACACTCGAGCATACTATAAACTTTCGACAGCTGAAGCATATGGAACCGCTTTTATTTGATCGATCTTATATTGGTTCTGGGGACATTGAAATTTTCCAAATCTATCGCCCTTGACTATGGAAGCAGGTGAACGCTTACAATTTTGCATACTATATTTCTTTAGAATATTTTCTAAGTATGCCTTTTGTGATAATCTTAAAACCCCTTTCTTCTATCTCGGTGAATCTCTATTCCTAGAACGAACGAAGCTTCATCGAGATCCTTCATATCAAAATTTGAGGACAAGAACTTCATTTCTAGTAGTAGATTAACATCACTACTAGCGAGTAAAATGTCATCCACATACAAGATTAGGAAAATGTATTTCCCATTCTTGAACTTTGCATAAACACAATTGTCCTCTACATTATCTTAAATTCAAACTTTGTTATTGTACTATCAAACCTTAAATACCACCGTCTTGATGCTTGTTTTAATCCGTAAATGGATTTCTTCAAGCGACATCCCATACGTTCTTTTTCTTTCACAACAAACCCTTTTGATTGTGCCATATAAACATTTTCTTCCAAATCCCCGTTGAAAGGTCCTACTGGCTAGACGGGGTGAATAGCCTATTAAAAATTTTCTACAACAACACTTAATAAACCGGTTAGACAATTATGAGGCGAAGCAAGTGTTGCGCTAGCCTACTAAAAATGCAAGACACCTACCATAATTCTAGTTTATATAGTTTCTATCTAAAAAATAACTATGTTACTACACTAAGTTAGCGTGCTCTCAAAGGCTAACTAAAGAGTTACACTAACCAAACTAACAAGCTCTCACAACTAGCTACACTAAAGAGCTTGACAACTAGTTTACGGTAATATAAAGAGAGTGAGCAATTTGTTTATACCACCGTGTAGATGAAGAAGTCAATCAATCACAAGGATGAATAACAATGAAGACCAATCACCTCGGAATCAATGATGAACACAAAGATTTTTTACTGAGGTTTATTTGCTTGCCGGCAAGCTAGTCCTCGTTGTGGCGATTCACTCACTTGGAGGTTCACGCGCTAATTGACTTCACACGCCAAACCCTCAATAGGGTGCCACACAACCAACACAAGATGAGGATCACACAAGCCACGAGCAATCCACTAGAGTACCTTTTGGCTCTCCGTCGGGGAAAGGTCAAGAATCCCTCACAATCCCATGATCGGAGCCGGAGACAATCATCACCCTCCGCTCAACGATCCTCGCTGCTCCAAGCCATCTAGGTGGCGGCAACCACCAAGAGTAACAAGCGAATCACGCAGCGAAACACGAACACCAAGTGCCTCTAGATGCAAACACTCAAGCAATGCACTTGGATTCTCTCCCAATCTCACAAAGATGATGAATCAATGATGGAGATGAGTGGGAGGGCTTTGGCTAAGCTCACAAGGTTGCTATATCAATGCAAATGGCCAAGAGAGTGAGCTTGAGCCGGCTATGGGGCTTAAATAGAAGCCCCCACAAAATAGAGCCGTAATACCCCTTCACTGAGCACAACTAGGGGTGACCGAACGCTCCGGTCAGATCGACCGGACGCTGGCCCTCAGCGTCTGGTCACGTGATACACGCCACATGTCTCATCTCTTTGAATACTATTCGCCCGATCTCAACGGTCAACAGTCGACCGAACGCACTGCTGCGAAGTGACCGGACGCTGGACCTCAGCGTCCAGTCGTTTCTAGTAAGGTTCCATTCGCGCAAAATCACAACCAGACGTGTCCGGTCATGCTCGACCGGACACACCCAGCGTCCAGTCACTCGGCGACACCTCTGTGCACGACCATGTCAGTGTGACCGAACACAGCCCGCCAGCGTCCGGTCGTTTCAGCGCTAGCGTCCGGTCGACGACCGACGTTGCGCTTCTTCTACTGCTACTGACCGGACGCGCCGATCACTTACAGAGACCTCTGTCTTTTCTGTCTAGGGTGCCGGTGGCACCATCAGACTATCCGCACTCTACATGCGGACACTCTGCCGGTGAAGTTCCTAACCCTTGCTCAAATGTACCAACCACCAAGTGTTTCACCTTGTGCATATGTGTTAGCATATTTTTACAAACATTTTCAAGGATGTTGGCACTCCACTGATCCTAAATGCATATGCAATGAGTTAGAGCATCTAGTGGCACTTTGATAACCGTATTCTGATACGAGTTTCACCTCTCTTAATAGTACGTCTATCGAACCTAAATGTGATCACACTCTCTAAGTGTCTTGATCACCAAAATAAAATAGCTCCTACTATTTATATCTTTGCCTTGAGCCTTTTGTTTTTCTCTTTCTTCTTTTCAAGTCCAAGCACTTGATCATCACCATGGCATCACCATCATCATGTCATGATCTTCATTTGCTTCACCACTTGGAATGTGCTACCTATCTCATGATCACTTGATAAACTAAGTTAGCACTTAGGGTTTCATCAATTCACCAAAATCAAACTAGAGCTTTTAATCTCCCTATTTTTAGTAATTGATGACAACCCTTTCACAAAGATATGAATTAAAATTCAATTGAATCCATGTTGCTTATCCAAGCCTATTTACTATGTGTAAAAGGATATGGACAAGTTTTATGGACCCCATATGGTAGCAATTGCTCCCCCTACATATGTGCTAAGAGTTTAGATTGTAGCTTGTACATATGCTTAGATAGAAAATATAGGAGACACTGTCTACCAAATGATACTAAGGTGTAAAAGATGGACCTTTGAAGCGTGATACCAATCGAAGTGCACCATTATACCATCCTTAGCACAATGGCTAGCTTGATACCACTTAGAAACACTTAGAAATGAAATCACTAGATAAACTTATGCATGCTAGATTTTCATTTCATTATTCAAACCTAAAACTAGCATACACCACACAAGCATGAATATTGAAATTTAAAACTTGTGACATGCAAGCAAACATATGAAATGCACATTCAAATGCATCATATAAGTTCATGAGCTTGCTTCCACTACTTGTGTGCTCAAAATTTTAATTGATCCCTTTCCTTTATCATATCTCTCCCCCTATATCAAGTTCTCCCCCTATCACTTGTATTTTTATTTTCCTCCCCTTTGTGCTGTTTTTTCACTATCTTTGTGCACTATTTCTCCCTCTTTGTCATCAATAACCACAAAGGTTCAAAATGTAGATAGGTTGAGATTATCAATGTCAATCAATGGGGTGAGGATCATTTTCTCAAATTTGGTCCAATCTAGATCATTTGCCAAAGATATTTAACTCGGTTTGATCCAAGGACAAGCTTTTTCACACCTCCAAATAAGGGTTATCTTGTATCATGTTGGGTTAAACACTTAGAGCTCATTTTCTAGACTAAACACTAGGTTTACAAGCCCACAAACATATCATATGCTACCACTAGATCAAGTCAAGCATAGAAGCAATAGTGGTACCATACAATCATCAAAATCGTTTGATTTTCATGAATGAGCCTATTAAAATTGAGAGATGACTAGATGCACTAATCATGTCCTTAGCAAGGATGTATACCATGTCAATCAGCTTTTACCTTGGATTGCTCAAAGGAGAGGCATGTCATATAAGTGAGGGTGCATCAACACATATTTGAGAAATCCAATATATTCAACTCATTCCTTAGCTTGCAAAACCTTTTCTCATCCAATGACTTGGTGAATATATTGGCAAGTTGATCTTTGGTGCCTACACTCTCAATACAAATGTCCCCTTTTTGTTGATGATCTCTTATGAAATGGTGGCGGACATCAATGTGCTTTATTCTTACATGTTGAACAGGATTGTTGGTCAACTTGATTGCACTCTTATTGTCACATAGCAATGGCACTTTCTTGAACTTGATTCCAAAATCACTCAAAGTGGCCTTCATCCAAAGTATTTGTGCACAACAACTATCGACGGATATGTATTCAGCTTCGGCGGTTGATAATGCAACACTATTTTGCTTCTTTGATGACAATGAAATAAGTGATCTTCCCAACAATTGACATATGCCCGAGGTGCTCTTCCTTTCAACCTTGCATCCCGCATAATCTGAGTCGGAGTAACAAACTAGCTCAAACTTTGCTCTTTTGGGATACCACAAACCAACATTTGGTGTATACTTCAAGTACCTCAATATTCTCTTTGTAGCCTTCAAATGACTTTCTCTTGGTGAGGCTTGAAATCTTGCACACATACATACACTAAACATGACATCCGGTCTTGATGCAGTCACATAAAGTAGGCTTCCAATCATAGACCGATACAATTTTTGATCCACTATATTTTCACTTGCATCACTATCTAAGTTGTCATTTGTTCCCATTGGTGTACTAATGACTTTGCTATCACTCATGTCAAACTTCTTGATCATGTTCTTGATATACTTGCCTTGACTCACAAAAGTATCATTCTTCAATTGCTTGATTTGAAGACCAAGGAAGTAACTCAACTCTCCAATCATAGACATCTCAAACTCATTATCCATCATCTTTCCAAACTCATCATAAAAGTCTTGATTGGTTGATCCAAATATGATGTCATCAACATAGATTTGCAACACAAATAAATATTTTCCAATCTTCTTGATGAAAAGAGTGGTGTCAACCGTGCCCATCATGAACCCTTTAGAGAGTAGAAAGTCCCTCAATCTCTTATACCATGCTCTAGATGCTTGCTTCAAGCCATATAATGCCTTCTTCAACTTATACACATGGTCGGGCTTCTTGTCATCTTCAAAACTAGGAGGTTGCTCAACATATACTTCTTCATTGATGTAACCATTGAGAAATGCACTCTTAACATCCATTTGATAGAGCTTGATGTTGTGGGCACAAGCATAGGCTAGCAAGATTCTAATTGCTTTCAATCTAGCAACCGGAGCATATGTTTCTCCAAAGTCAAGACCTTCAACTTATGTATAGCCTTGTGCTACCAATCTTGCTTTATTCCTTACTACTATCCCATCTTGATCTTGCTTGTTTCTAAAGACCCATTTGATTCCAATCACATTGTGTCCCTTTGGTCTCTCTACTAATTCCCATATTTGATTTCTTGTGAAGTTATTCAATTCTTCATGCATAACATTCACCTAATCAACATCATTCAATGCTTTATCTATCTTCTTTGGTTCAATAGATGACACAAATGAGAAATGCTCATAAAATGAAGTCAATCTTGATCTAGTTTGCACACCTCTTGAAATATCACCAATAATAGTGTCCAATGGATGATCCCTTGCAATATTTGTTGGTTGGAGGATTGGAACTTGATTGCTTACACTTGCTTGATCATTGGGTTGAGATGATATACTAGCCACTTGATCTTGTTCATTATTATGAGAACCACTTGTACTAGCTTGAGTTGTATCATCTTGTACATTTGAGTTAGAGAGCACTTGCACTTGATTATCTTCATCATCATTCACTTACCTAGGCCTCAATTCACCAACATCCATGTTCTTCATGGCATTTGAAAGTTGAATGCCTTTAACATCTTTCAAGTTCTCATTCTCTACTTATGAACCCTTGGTTTCATCAAATTCAACATCATGAACTTCCTCAAGAGTACCACTATCTAAATTCCAAACTCTATATGCTTTGCTTATAGTGGAATAACTAAGTAGGAATCCTTCATCACATTTCTTATCAAACTTGTCCAATCTAGTGCCTTTCTTCAAGATATAACATTTGCAACCAAAGACCAAAAAATATGCAATGTTGGGCTTTCTACTATTTAAGAGCTCATATGGTGTCTTCTCTTTCAATGGGTGACAATAGAGGCGGTTGCTACAATAACAAGCCGTGTTGATAGCTTCGGCCCAAAAAGATTGACTCACATTGTACTCACTAAGCATAGACCTTACCATATCAATGAGTGTTCTATTCTTTCTCTCAACAAGGCCATTTGATTGTGGAGTGTACTTAGTCGAGAATTGATGTCTAATTCTAAATTTATCACACAACTCATCAATTCTAGTGTTCTTAAACTTAACTACCATTGTCACTTCTAACTCTCTTGATGGTTGTTTCAAACTCATTGTGTATGCCCTTGACAAATAATTTGAATGTTGCAAACACATCATTTTTGTCCACTAGAAAGAATACCCAAGTGTATCTAGTATAATTATCCACTATCACAAAGCCATATTTGTTACCACTAATGCTAGTGTATTGAGTTGGCCCAAACAAGTCTATGTGCAATAACTTAAATGCTTTACTAGTGCTCATCATGCTTTTCTTAGGATGGGTATTTCCAACTTGTTTTCTAGCTTGACAAGAGCTACAAAGCTTATCTTTTTCAAACACAATATCTTTCAAGCCTCTAACCAAGTCATGCTTAACCAATCTATTCAATTATTTCATTCCAATATGACCAAGCCTTCTATGCCATAACCAACCCATGCTAGACTTAGTGAACAAGCATGTAGATAATTTAGCTTCACTAGCATTGAAATCAACCAAGTATAGATTCTTATATCTAAATCCTTTGAAGATCAAATTAGAGCCATCTATATTTATGATCTCTACATCATCTACCCCAAATATGTATTTGAATCCAAGATCACACAATTAAGTCATAGATAGTAAATTGAAGTTCAAGCTCTCTACTAGTGACACATTAGATATGCTCATGTCATTGGATATTGCAATCTTACCAAGCCCTTTGACCTTGCTTTTGCCATTATCACCAAATGTGATACTATCATAACCATCATTGTCATTGGTGTTGATTGAGTTGAACATTGTTGCATCACCGGTCATGTATTGAGTGCACCTACTATTAAGAACCCAATGCCTTCCTACGGCTTTGTAATTGGCCTACAAAAGAAGATCAATTCTTTTTAGGCACCCACTATTAAGAAGGTTAGTTACTAAGCTCTTTGGTACCCAAATGGTTTTCTTCTTTGAGCCCATCCATGGTTTACCAATAAACTTAACCTTTACACCATTTGTACCCTTAGTAAGCACATAGAAAGAATTAATCTTAATGGAGGATACATTAGCATTTTTACTCTTGTTCTTGCACTCATACTCTTTATGATCAACTTGCTTGCAACTAGTGCAAAACCGATCATTGTTCTTCACAAAACTAGTCTTGTGAGGAGTAAATGTTGCCTTGCCTTTTTTGGGGGTATAGCCCAATTCCTCTTTATAGAGAGAAGCTCTTTGACTACCCAAGCACATAAGCAAGCGGTCCTCACCACCATAGGCTTTAGCTAAGGTGTGAGTGAGCTTATTGACCTCCTTCTTGAAGTTCTCATTCTCAACCATTAGTGAGGTATCACCAGTGAGATCATCACTACTAGATGAGGTGGAAGTAGAAGTACTACAAGAAGGGTTAGTGGGAGCAACAATGATAGGCATATATAATGATTCATCAATTATATCACAAGTTAAGTCTATATTGCAAGTTTCTACATGCTTCTTTTTATTTTGCTCATTAAGCAAAGAGGAATGAGCTTTTTCAAGCTTCTTGTGAGCCTTGCCAAGCTTCTCATGGGCTTTTTCTAGCCTCTCATGAGTTGCTTTGAGCTCATCAAGGACTTGCTTAAGGGCTTTTACCTCCTTATTCAAGCTATTGCATTCCCTTCTCGTAATGTCAAAGTGTTCTTTGGCATCTTTTAGTATGTCAAATAATTCATCTTTAGTAGGTTCATTATCATCACTATCACTATCATTTTCATTATCATGTTCATCATCACTTCTATCATCATCATAAGTTTGTACCTTAGTGGCCTTAGCCATAAAGCATGATGGAGAGTCGAAGAGAGAAGCTTCTCATTGATAGCAATGCTTGCAAGTGCCTTCTTCTTGGTAGTCTTATTATCATCACTATCATCATCATCACTTGAGGAGGCATCACTATCCTAAGTGACCACATATGAACCACCCTTCTTCCTAAAGGTCATCTTGTCCTTTTTCTCTTTCTTTTCCTTTTTGTCCTTCTTGTTCTTCTTGTTGTCATTATCATTGTCAGTATTGTATGGACATTAAGCAACAAGATGATCTTTGCTTCCACATTTGAAGCACCTTCTTGACTCTTCCTTGTTCTTAGATGAAGAATTCTTTCTTCTAGTATGGTACCCTTTCTTCATCATGAACTTGCCAAATTTCTTTACAAAGAGAGCCATCTTCTCATCATCATCATCATCATTCCATGAGCCATCATCTTCACTTGATGTTTCTTGCTTTGCCTTGCCCTTGGATGATGTGGCCTTGAATGCCACACTCTTCTTCTTCTCATCCTTCTTTTCATCTTTCTTCTCCTTCTTTTCTTCTTTCTCATCATCATCTCTATATATATCATCGATCGTTATATCTCCCAACACTTGGTTTGGTGTCATGGTGTCCAAACCACTCCTTACTAGAATAGTGACCAATATGCCAAATCTTAAAGGCAAACATCTCAAGAACTTGTGGGAGAAGTCCTTGTTCTTCACCTCTTCTCCAAGTGCTTTGAGATCATTGACAAGCACTTGAAGTCTATGGAACATCTCTGGCACACTCTCATCCTCCTTCATCTTGAAGCTTGCAAACTTTTCTTTGAGAATGTATGCCTTTGCACCCTTCACAGCTTAAGTGCCCTCAAATGATTTCTCCAATTTCTTCCATGCCTTATGAGCTCTCTCAATATTCTTGATTTACTCAAATGTTCTTTCATCCAAAGCATCATGGATGGCACTAAGAGCAATGTTATTATTTTAGAGTAGTATTTCTTCGGTGGCGGTGGGAGCCTCTTCATCTTTAATCTCAATCTTTGTCTCTACCACCTTCCAAACCTTCCTATTGATTGACTTGATATAAGTTGTCATCTTAGCCTTTCAATAGGGATAGTTGAAGCCATAAAATTGGGGTGGCTTCTTTGTATTGTTGATTTGAGCCATTTTTTATACCGAAGGTTGTTAAGCCTCAAATCACGGTGACCTCGGCTCTAATACCACTTGATAAGGTCCTAATGGCTAGAGGAGGGTGAATAGCCTATTAAAAAATTTCTACAAAAACACTTAACAAACCGGTTAGACAATTATGAGGTGAAGCGAGTGTTGCGCTAGCCTACTAAAAATGTAAGCCACCTACCACAATTCTAGTTTATGTAGTTTCTATCCACACAATAACTATGTCACTACACTAAGTTAGCATACTCTCAAAGGCTAACTAAAGAGTCACACTAACCAAACTAACAAGCTCTCACAACTAGCTACACTAGAGAGCTTGACAACTAGTTTATAGTAATGTAAAGAGAGTGAGCAATTTGTTTATACCATCGTGTAGATGAAGAAGCCAATTAATCACAAGGATAAATAACAATGAAGACCAATCACCTCGGAATCAATGATGAACACAATGATTTTTTACTGAGGTTCACTTGCCTATCGGCAAGCTAGTCCTCGTTGTGGTGATTCACTCACTTAGAGGTTCACGCGCTAATTGGCTTCACACGCCAAACCCTCAATAGGGTGCCGCACAACCAACATAAGATGAGGATCACACAAGCTACGAGTAATCCACTAGAGTACCTTTTGGCTCTCCGCTGGGGAAAGGTCAAAAACCCCTCACAATCACCATGATCGGAGTCGAAGACAATCACCACCCTCCGCTCAATGATCCTCACTGCTCCAAGCTATCTAGGTGGTGGCAACCACCAAGAGTAACAAGCGAATCACGTAGCGAAACACGAACACCAAGTGCCTCTAGATGCAAACACTCAAGCAATGCACTTGGATTCTCTCCCAATCTCACAAAGATGATGAATCAATGATGAAGATGAGTGGGAGGGCTTTGGCTAAGCTCACAAGGTTGCTATGTCAATGCAAATGGCCAAGAGAGTGAGCTTGAGCTGACTATGGGGCTTAAATAGAAGCCCCCACAAAATAGAGCCATTATACCCCTTCACTGGGCACAACTCGAGGTGACCGGACGCTCTGGTCGGATTGACTGGACGCTGGCCCTCAGCATCCGGTCATGTGATACACGCCATATGTCCCCTCTCTTTGAATATTGTTCGGCCGATCTCAATGATCAACAGTCGACCGGACGCACTGCTACGAAGTGACCGGACACTGGACCTTAGTGTCCGGTCATTTCCAGTAAGGTTCCATTCACGCAAAATCATGACTGGACGTATCCGGTCATGCTCGACCGGACACACCCAGCGTCTGGTCACTTGGTGACACCTCTGTGTATGACCATGTCAGTGTGACCGGACACAGCTAGCCAGCGTCTGGTCATTTTAGCGCTAGCGTCCGGTCGATGACCGACACTGTGCTTCTTCTGTTGCTACTGACTGGATGCACTGGTCTTTCAGAGACCGGCGTCCGGTCACTTACAGAGACCTCTGTCTTTTCTGTCTAGGGTGCCGGTGGTACCGTCAGACTATCTATACTCTATGTGTGGACACTCCACCAGTGAAGTTCCTAACCCTTGCTTAAATGTACCAACCACCAAGTGTATCAACTTGTGCACATTTGTTAGCATATTTTCACAAACATTTTCAAGGGTGTTAGCACTCCACTAGATCCTAAATACATATGCAATGAGTTAGAGCATCTAGTGGCACTTTGATAACCACATTCTAATACGAGTTTCACCTCTCTTAATAGTATGGCTATCGAACCTAAATGTGATCACACTCTCTAAGTATCTTAATCACCAAAACAAAATAGCTCATACTATTTATACCTTTGCCTTGAGCCTTTTGTTTTTCTCTTTCTTCTTTTCAAGTCCAAGCACTTGATCATCACCATGGCATCACCATCATCATGTCATGATCTTCATTTGCTTCACCACTTGGAATGTGCTACCTATCTCATGATCACTTGATAAACTAAGTTAGCACTTAGGGTTTCATCAATTCTTCAAAACCAAACTAGAGCTTTCACCCATTTAGGAACGTCGTCTTTACATCCATCTAATGTAATTCTAAATCATAATATGCTACAAGCACCATTATAATTCTAAAAGAATCCTTACATGAGACTAAAGAAAATATCTCATTGTAATCTATGCCTTTTCTTTGCGTAAAGCCTTTCACCACAAGTCGCGCTTTAAATCTTTCTACATTCCCTTTGGAGTCATATTTAGTTTTGTAGACCCATTTACAGCCTACTGTCTTGGCTCCTTTAGGATTTGTTTCTAAGTCCCAAACACCGTTGGTATTTATTGATCTCATTTCATCTTTTATGACTTCAAGCCACTTTAATGAGTGAGCGCTTCTCATGGCTTCTTCAAATAAGGTGGGATCACCCTCTATTTGAAATTCTTTACATTCATAGGCTTCGTAGTCATCAGGAATGGCTGGTTTTCTGACTCTTTGAGACCTTCTAGGAGCCTCGTTAGTTGGTGCTTGTTCTATATGAGGCTATTATTGCTCTTCCTCATGTGTGACAATAGGTTCTATAGGATCCTAAAGGACAGGTTCCTCATGTTCATTCATTGTCACCGCAGGAGAACTAACAATAGGTGCTATTACTACAGTGTCTTGTACTATTGGTGCAGCAACAACAGGTAGCATGAAGAATGGCTCCTGAACCATCAGAGTAGGCACATGTATCCGCTTCTTCTCTAGCTTAATTTCTCGCGCTGCCATGCTCCCCTGATCAACTCTTCCTCCAAGAACACAACATATCTTATTTATACAAACTTCATATGTCTGTCAGGACAATATAAGCGATAACCTTTTGACTTTTCTGGATAGCCAATGAAATGACAACTGACTGTCTTGAAGTCTAGCTTCTCTATGTTTGGGTTAAAGACTTTATCCTCAGTTGGACAACCCCACACACGTAAATAGTTAAGTGAGGGTTTCTTTTCTATCCACAACTCATATGGTGTTTTGGACACTGACTTGCTTGGCACTCGATTAAGAATATAAATAGCGGTTTTTAGCGCCTCCATCCATAAACTTATTGGTAGAGTAGAGTAACTTATCATACTTCTCACCATATCCATTAAGGTACGGTTGCATCTTTTAGCTACTCCATTCTGCTGAGGCTCACACGGTGTAGAGTACTAGGTAACTATGCCATTTTCCTATAAGAATCTTATAAAAGGTCCAGGAACTTGGCCATATGGGGTGTATCGACCGTAGTACTCCCCCCACGGTCGGATCTTACTATCTTAATCTTTAAATTGTGCTGATTTCTATTTCAGCCTTAAATATCTTAAATTTATCCAATGCTTTTGATCTTTCCTTAATTGGATAAATATAGCCATAAGTTATAAATGAATCATAACCATTCACACTCTTCATAGGAAAAGGACCACTGATGTCTGTGTCAATTACTTCTAAAATTTCTACATTTCGTTTGGCATCTTTCTTTATTTTCTTAACATACTTTTCTTTTATGCAATCAATACATTGTTCTAAATCTAAAAATTCTAGTGGCGGAAGAATTGATTTCTTAATCAATCGCTCTATTCCCCCCCTCGAAATATGGCCTAAACAATAGTGCCATAATTTTGATGATACATCATGAACTCTATTTCGCTTATTTCTTGCATTCATAGATGAGAAGGCATTCTCATTCTCAGTGCTCACAACATTCACATTCTCAGAAAGTGATAACAAATAAAGCTTGTCTTATCGGAAGGCAAGACCAACACACTTATTATTAAACACAATCTGACATTTGTCATTACCAAAATGGCAATCATATCCATCATCGTCTAGACGTGAAACACTTATCAAATTTTTACGCAAAGAGGGTACATAAAGGACATATGAAAGTTGAAGTACAAAACCATCATCTAATTCTAGATAGAGATCTCTAATGGCTTCAACTTTAGCTTTAACTCGATTTGTTACTTTAATTCTTCTTTCTCCTCTTTGCAGGGTCCTCCTCGTATGGAATTTGTGGGGGTATGGCCCCAAGACATGGCCCGCACCATCAGAGGTGGCTCGGTCCACAAGATCAAGGCATGCACGGTGCTGCTCGGCGTGTACCACAAGACATTGTATAGTACCAAATAGGATACTTTACTTATAACCCTACCCCTCCAGAGTATATAAGGAGAGGCAGGGGTCCTCTACTCGACATCATGTATTCAATACAATACAATAAAGACATAGGACGTAGGGTATTACGTCGATCAGATGGCCCGAACCTGTCTAAATCTCTGTCTCTACGCCTTGTGTCACCATTTGGTTCCTGATTACGCGCATCCCCACTGACAAATCTACCATCACGGGATACCCCTCGGTGGACTGCCGAGCATATTCTGTCGATAGTTGGCGCGTCAGGTAGGGGTGTGTGCTTGATTCATGGTGAGACAGATGGACCTCAAATCAACAATGTGTTCTCGTCGTCAATCTCGTGGAGATCCATGCCGATGGACGACGACGATTCATCGCTGGCTACATCAGCCCTCGCGACAGCAGATCTGATCTCAAAACACCTCCGAGGTTGTCTTCACCGACAACTCACCGCCCGCTAGGCGCTCGCCGTCAATGCCAACCAGATAGCACCATACGCCGCCGACTAGACGCTCCGTCTAAAGCTAAGTCACGCTTTAATATTCTTCTAAATATTTTCCAATCTTCGTATATCGCCATAATGTTTTCCGAATTGTTTTCTCCATATTTGCTCTCCAAGTGATTTTTTGAACCCTCGAACAGTCACGTTGATGCTCGAACGCCTCCAGAGATGGCCCTATCTCCGGCTCCTCCCTACACGTGCACAAGCATGTGCCCTCTGCGTTATGGGTGGTCGGCAGTGGCTCCTTGGTCACGCTTGTTCCTCCTACATGTGCATAGGCTCTGCGCTCGACGTTATGGACTATGGGCTAGCTAGGGCTAGAGACTCAGCTACACACTAACTGTTTGGGTGGTTTATATTAAATATATTTTCACACCAACTGATTATCGAACTGCATACGCCATTTCATCACCATTGCTGATTTTTCTCCAGAGTTCATTTATTTTTACATCATGTACTACCCATTCTACATGTTTGTATTATAGGATCGTCGTCCAGGTGATCGGATCACCTGGTGCTCGGGCTTCTCCACCGATCAACTGGTCAGACCGCTTGGTTCATGGACTCCATCGCCGACCAATTGATCGGCTGTTCGCTGGTCGCTTCTACTCAATGCTCACTTCACCACCGACCAGTTGACCAGACTGTTCACCGCTCGTGCTTCATCGCCAGCTACGCTGGTTACTCCTCAGCGCTCAGATTCTTCATGCCCGAGGACTAAGTGGGCACACTTCACCGCATGGATGTCGTCAGCTATGTCGGTGCTCGGACCTCGCCGCCTATGCCGGGGACTCCTCGTTCCTCGGTGCTCGAACATCGCCGCCTACGCTGGGGACTCCTCGGTGCTCGGTCATCGCCAGCGATGTCGGGGACTCCTCGCTCCTTGGTGCTCGGTCATCGCCAGCGACGTCGGGGACTCCTCGCTCCTCGGTACTCAAACATCGCCGCCTAAGCTGGGGACTCCTCGCTCCTCGGTGCTCGGTCATCGCCAGTGATGCTGAGGACTCCTCGCTCCTTGGTGCTTGGTCATCGCCAGCGATGCCGGAGACTCTTCGCTCCTCGGTGCTCAGACCTCGCCAGCTTCGTCGGGGACTCCTTGGCGCTCGGACATCGCTAGCTTCATCAGGGACTCCTTGGTGCTCAAACATCGCCGCCTACGCCGGGGACTCCTTGGTGCTCAGTCATCGCCAGCGACGCCGAGGACTCCTTGCTCCTCGGTGCTCGGTCATCGCTAGTGATGTTAGGGACTCCTTGATGCTCGGACATTTCCGCCTACACTAGGGACTCCTTGCTCCTCGGTGCTCGGTCATCGCCGCCTACATCGGGGACTCCTCGCTCCTCGGTGCTTGGTCATCGTCAGCGACGTTGGGGACTCCTCGCTCCTTAGTGCTTGGTCATTGCCAGCGACGCCGGGGACTCCTCACTCCTCGGTGCTCGGTCATTGCCACATACGCCAGGGACTCCTCGGTACTCGGTCATCGCTAGCGATGCCGAGGACTCCTCGGTGCTCGGTCATCGCCACATACGCCGAGGACTCCTCGATGCTCGGTCATCGCCAGCAACACCGGGGACTCCTCGATGCTCGGTCATCACCAGCGACGCCGGGGACTCCTCGCTCCTTAGTGCTCGGTCATCGCTAGTGTCGCCGGAGACTCCTCGCTCCTCGGTGCTCGGTCATCGCCAGTGACACCGAGGACTCCTCGCTCCTCGGTGCTCGGTCATCGCCAGCAACGTCGAGGACTCCTCGCTCCTCGGTGCTTGGTCATCGCCAGCGACGTCGGGGACTCCTCGCTCCTCGGTGCTCGATCATCGCTAGCGACGTTGGGGACTCCTCACTCCTCGGTGCTCGGTCATCGCCAGCGACACCGGGGACTCCTCACTCCTCGGTGCTTAGTTATCGCCAGCGACATCGAGGACTCCTCACTCCTTGGTGCTCGGTCATTGCCAGCGACACTAGAGATTCCTCGCTCCTCAGTGCTCGAACATCACCAGCTACACCAGGGACTCTCTTGGTGGTTGGATCTTGCTATGTCTCATCGATGTGCTATCAAGTTGCTCCATGCTATTCAGATCAGGGTACTAATCTTAGGCAACATGTCTAGGGTCTTGATACGCGCATGTCAGACGACATCGGCAAGCTTTCAGACTTCTTTTCCTTTGACCCTGCTACAAGATTCATTCTTCATCTTCCAGTAGGCTTGGGGACTAAGTGGGCACACTTCACCTTGTGATGAATGTGCTTGTTCTCATCTTGAGGCTACGCCCGGGGACTAGCTGCCTGCTCGGCTGGTTTTCTACTTTATAACCCTGGCACCACGTGACTACGTCACCTACTATTAGGCTCGGGGACTAGCTGTGGGGTATGGCCCCCAAGACATGGGCCACACCATCAGAGGTGGCCCAGCCCACAAGATCAAGGCGTGCACGGCGCTACTCGGCGTGCACCACAAGACATTGTATAGTACCAAATAGGGTACTTTACTTATAACCCTACCCCTCCAAAGTATATAAGGAGAGGCATGGGTCCTCTACTCGACATCATGTATTCAATACAATACAACAAAGACATAGAACATAGGGTATTACATCGATCAGACGGCCCGAACCTGTCTAAATCACTATCGCTGCGCCTTGTGTCACCATCTGGTTCTTGATTACGTGCATCCCCACCAACAAATCTACGATCGCGGGATACCCCTCGGTGGACTGCCGAGCATATTCTGTCGATAGAATCCCTCTCTTCAAAAAGCTCTTTAGGAAATCTGGATAGTCCTTCTGGTAATGTCCATGCTTGTTGCACCATTTGCATTGATCTTTATCAAATTGAACATTGTTATTCTTCTGATGGTGATCATTCTAAGGGGCTTTTCCTTGAGGTTTGGTATTCTTGTTAAAGTTCTTCTTTTTATAGTCCTTCACATGGTTAGCAAAGTCACCATGTGAGCTTTTAAGCCTCTCCTCTTCTTGCACACACATGGCAATGAGCTTCTCAATGTCCCCTTTATCGGGCTACATGTTGTAATTAACAATAAAAGTTTCATACTCTTTGGGCAAAGAAGCAAAAACCAAATGAATCAGGAACTCATCTTTGAGCTCCAAATCTATTGGCTTGAGCTTGAATGCTGTGTTGCTCATCTTCAATATATGCTCTCTTATCCCTCCGCCAAAGTATTTCTCATTGAATAACTTCTTGATTAGGGTGCTTGCATAAGCCTTTTGAAGAGCTAGTAAACTGACTCTCTACTTTCTTGAGATACTCGGTGGCGGTGTCACAATCTAGGATTGATCCCCTTATTACATCTGAAATAGTGGACTTAGCCACCATCAAGCACCTGTGGTTTGAAATGTCCCACTTCTTACGATCAGGATCGTATTTCATTCTCACTTCTGCATGATATCGCTGCCATGCAGTGAAATCAGCATCAGTTTCATTCTCTACCCTCACTGGGTCTACTGGCTTAGTAGGACACGAAGAGATAAGTGCTAGGTCATTCTCGAACAGCGCAAGTGTTAACTCATACTTCTCTCGCCATACACGATAGTTGCCCCCTTTAAGAGGCGGAATGTGCGAAATGAATGCAATAGGGTTGAGTCCTAAAAACATCATCAGAGAAAGTGAGAAAACATAACATAATAATTGCATGCCGTAATTTAACGTTGGTCAAAATTAAAATATACAATATGCTTTTATATTAATTCTACATCACCGTTGGGTAGAAATAGAACTAATGCATGGAAAAACTCATGAACAAAATTATAATATTGCTATTATCAACACTGGTCAGAAAAATAGCAATATCATAAATTAACTTAAATAAATATAACTACTCCAATTTAAATTTTCTCATTGGTTCCAATTGAAATTAGAGGTTAAACATAATAATAATTTACTGAACAAAAAAATAATTGCTCTTCAAATTAAATCATCACATTGGTTCGAATTTAATTAGAAGATAATAAGCATTAACTTTGCAGTGAAAACATGATAGATAATCTTAAAATTAATATTATCAAAAGCATTTCTTTGTGCTTGACTACTCTCTGAATAAATTCTTATGAGGGTTCAAATTTAAATAGAGATATTAACTCAAAACTTAACAAAATTCATCAAAAGAATGCTTCTGAAAAGGATAAAACTTAAAATCAGTGTTCATTTGGCTCGGCCTTGGGAACACAGCTCATGGGCCATTCCATAATAGCAGTGCATGGCCCAGCAAAAACACGGTGGCCCAGTGGTGAAACTTAGCCCAGTGGCCTGCTTCGTGCAACGCGTGCGCCCACTCCCCCTTGCCTAGGCCACAACCGGGCCTAGGTCAAGAATCTCTTCACCCACCTAGGCCTAAAGCAGGCCCGAGCGCTGTCAGCCATCAAATCCGATCTGATGGTTCTCCGTGCGCTTTGGTGGAACAAAAACCCCTCCCCAGTCGCTCCTCCCGTACCCTAGAGCATTTGCTTTCTCCCTCCCCTTGCTTCCTTCTCAATGCCGGACCAAGTGAGGAGAGCATCAGCGGCGGACATCCATGGCGCCCGGAGGAGAGATAGTGGTGCCGCCATAGGCCCCTTTGTTGGTGCGCATGTGCGTTCGATGGTGAGCGTGCCGCCATCGAGCGGCCTTGCGTCGGTGCCCTAAGCCCAAGCCACTGCGGCGGCACTCTTTGCCCGATGGCGCGTGGCTCAGCTCGTTCTCCCAAGCAGCGGCAGGGCTTTCTTCCCACGCGACGGTGGTGCAACGGCGGTGGAGGAGCCCTAGTGAGTCCCTCTCCCAATCCGTCCATGTTCTTTTAGGGTTATGGTTTTGGGTTTGCTCGGGATTTGGTATTTCTAGGGTTAGGTTTTGTGGTAGAACCGTCCGAAATAACACATCTTTAGAGGCGCTCGTCTTCTACCAGACACTAAGCACCCCGAAAGCAAGCTACTTCGGGCGGGTCCTGTCAGGCACACCTTAAGGGAGGGCTCGAATAATCCATATTTTTTTCCAAGGATCTAATAATGAGAATGAGTTACAATACTTAGTCTATTTCATACATCTAGAGTTCTTAGAAATATATTATTATAGTAACAAATTCAGAGTGCGGAACTTTAACAGCGGAATGAAAAAGAAACATCTATCGATAATATACAAGGATCCGTCTGTGCCCACCAGATGAATCCTTCACACAATGGCTACTCCTCGGGCAGTACCTGCAACAGGGGTAAATAAACCCTGAGTACACAATGTACTCGCAAGACTTATCCGACTAGTGGGAATAATTTTCCGACTTCAAGGAATATGACAAGCTTTATGGTTTGCTGGGTTCCCTTTTTATGGAAAGCAATACTAATAGTAAATCCTTATTCATGTTATTATTAGCAGCCTTGATTAATTTATTATCTAGCCATTCTATGTAAGCAGCTATTCTATTTTTAAGCAAGAGTTGAGTAAACAGTTCCATTTCATCACATTTCATCTTTCAGTTCTTACTACGGTGCTAGACTGTAGACAAGCCATACTAGAACATTAGTGATTCATGAATCAATATGCCCAGCTAGATACCCCAAAACACACGCCCCACTTATACCCCCAGCATAAGTAGGACCAACCCATCACTCTCCTGTCACGGGGTCCAGGTCTCCGTCTAAACTTGGACTCCAAGCTCTCGCTCCTAAGTCTCGGACTCAGTGCGGTGCTTAGACTTCCACCATTCCTGCCTCCAATCAGTTGGTCCAGAAAGAGCCAGAACCTACAATAAGAAAGCAATAAGTATTCTATGTGCCCATACCTAAGTATGTGCTCAAGATAATAAGTCTGTGACTTGCCTAGAACCTAATGCAACGGCCGGTCCTTAACCGACACAGACAAGGAAAAAGTATAACCAAGCTATGCCATGTTGGCCGTAGGACACCTCTTACACCCACCAATACCCAAACCATATCCATGTCTAGTCTCCATTTTTCCTTTCCACCATTTTATCATGAGTGATCATAATAATCACCTATTGTGAGTAACGATAGGTTACTCACGCTACCAAAATCCTGAGCATAGCAGCTACTCGACCTATACTAGTAGGACTCATAGGTAAGTTTATCTATGTATGTGGTTTCCATAAAATGCCTCTAACGTAAATGCACATCATATATATATTCAGTGATCATTCAAAAATAAGGGTTATGCACTGGGGCTTGCCTTGGGCAGGCGGGGTGTCAACAAAGTCAGCAATTGATAGCTCCAGGGCTCCCTCCTGTACAAGAATCTCATCCTCGTACTCCTCAATGATCTCCTCATAGTCCTGTTTACCCGCAGGTACGAACTCTACCAACTCATTATCTACATGCATGAAATGATGACGCAACACTTAGTAATACGGCAACAACAACACTTAAAATAAAAATACATCTATCAAGCTACTAAGCTAGCTCTACCGACTAAGATGCTAAGTTACCTATTGTTACCACTAACTGGTATGAAACATTGCATGCATTAACTTAGCAACTAAAGGCATTCTTACTCTTAATACCGATTTACTATATATATACTTAAACAAGGAGTACTAGCTACCATATTTATCAACTCTAAGGCTACAAAAATTTTAGTGAGCACATAATACTCTAATGAGCCTACTGTAAAAATTTCATGGCTAAAACTATTACCGATTTGCCACAAAAATTCCTACAATTATTACTCTAAATAACATTAATACTTCTAAATGATTTAATGGACCTTAGCATCAACACAGATATATATAAACTAACTGTACCATCAGATAGACAACATTTTTAGGAACTCAACATAATTTATTTCACAATTTTTGGTTACATGTGTGAATTGATATTAATTTCCAAAGTTCACTTAGAATGTGAATTATAAAGTTAATTCTATCCTTTATAAAATGGAAAACGAATTCTAACATGCGCGGCCCACGAGCGAGTGGCTCGGCCCACTCCCGCGCGGCCCACGTGGGCACGACCCAGCTATGCGGTAATGGCCCACGACGGGGAGGCCTGTGCACGCCGATCAATTATGCGAAAACCCCCTTGACCTACCAGTGAATCACTCTGAGACCCATGACACTATTCCTACAATCGGTACTTAAGCAATCTAACCCTCGGAATATTCTATCTTCACCGCGGCTAGACCCTCGGGCACCCGCGAGCGCGCCGGCGCGGCGACGCTGGCACAAGACGGTTACGTTGGACAGCCTAGCCCCTCCCTACCCCTGATAGCGAGCTGATGCTCACCTAGACGCAAACTCAAAGCGGTGGGTGGTGAAGCGACGAACGGATACGCGATCTAGAGCTCCCTCCTTGACAGCGGACCCCCTACAGCTACGGTGGCCATGTTCCTATGAGCTAAGGCACAAACGACGTGAACGCACCAAGGAATGGGCATCAGCGACTCACCCCGAAACTACCTATGGTGATGGATTGGCGGGGGACGGACTGGGTGCGTCCGGCCACGCGCGCATGATAAGCTTCACGACGGCGACGGTGGCACGACCATGTCAGCGGCGCTGGGAAGGCAGTGGCGGTGAAAGAGGGGTGCGCACTGGATGGAGGGAATCAAGGCGGAACTCGTGGTGTAGGTGAATTGGTGAGAGGTGGTGCGTCGGGTAGCTATCCTCGGCCGTGGCCCGGTTCTAGCCTTAATGGCGCAACGGAGGGGGAAACAACCAATCGAAGCACGACCAGGCTCAATTGAAAGCCGGAGGTGACTGGGGCGATAGCAGGGCTCCAACACTAGCGCCTGGCGTGAGTAATTGCTCTGGCAATGACCACGCGCGGTGAATTTGACTCGGGCATAGCTCGGTCCCGCCTGCCGTCCTAGGTGACCGTAGCAGTACGCGCGAGAGATGCAGGGACGAGACGGCACGATGTGTCACGAAACCATTTAACACACGAGGACAAGGTGAGGGGACGACAACTCCACGTGCGGCGTAGTGCGAGGCCAGCAACAGCGGTGTGTTGCCTCGGTGGGACGCGGACGCCAGGCAGAGCAGTAGCACATGGGGGTGTCGCGCGCCTACGCGTGTTGTGCGCCTGACGTGACGACGCAGCACAGAGAAACATGCGCATGCTGTGGCGTGACGGTGACGGCACGAGGCAGCACGGTGATGGGATGGTGGCGGTCCATGGCACAACGATGACAACATGAGGCGGGCGTCTAGGCGGCAGCAGACCGGCCAGAGCGACTGGCCCACGACGCAACGACAAGGACACTGCAGGCAGAGCGGCCAGGCTAGCGCGGTGGCACGCGTGTGTCGGGCGGCTAGTGCAGCGACGCCGAGTGCCGAGGCACGGTGACCACGTCCACGCGAGGAACTTGGCCCAAAACGTGTCATGCACGCTTTTTAAAGCGTCCCAAAAACCCAATTCAATGCTTCAATTGCTAAACCACCTATTCTATACTCGAGAGGGCATGTTAGGCTATCCAAACCTGCCATAAAACCATACCACTAATTAATCCAATTCTCCTACAAAAATTGCCAAACTTGGCCTCGTCAAATCCTTTTCAAACTTACGAAATCGCATGTCTTGATCGGGTTCACGTCAAATTCGATTTCCAAGCTATTAAGTATGCTAGCTAGTGAATTCATTTCTCGACCGCATGTATTTTATCGCCATCTACAAAATTCATACTTCAAACTCTACTAAAATTCTGTATATACATTCTATAGTGTTTTTTATTAATAAAAATTGATTTAAAACCCTAAGTGATATAACTTGACTATGAAATGTAGCTTTCGTTTCGCGTTTCCGATGATCGTTTCAAGTTATAGAAATTGATTTACACACTATATCACATGCATTAACACATAACCATGATGTTCATGACATGTTTTAGCAAAAGATTTGGTGTTACAGGTTTAATCCCAATCGAATCAAATCGAATCACCTCCTTCTTAAGTCTACCCCAAATCCTAGATCTACACCTAGACCTGGCTTAACTCATACCAATGATAGACATAGTGGATCACCTAGACACAGATCTAGCGGATACAACCTTACATACGGGATAAAAAACTTTCTAGAACATGATCTAGAGAGAGAGAGGATGGGAGGTGAGATGTCACCGACCATCCGCCGGCTTGGAGGAAGAGCTCGACATAGCCATGGCGAATGTGATGTGGACTGGGTCGGCGGTGTCGCGGTGACAGTGTTGAGGTCAGTCACAGTGCAGTGGTGGCGCAGAGACGACGGTGAAGAAGACAGTGGAGCTTCCCATCGTTGGCTGTGCCCCTCACTACATCAGATTGGGTTTGTTGGTGGATGTGGCGGTTCACAGTAAACCTCATACTGAGAGCCATCGGCCCTACCTTTCTTTATAACATAGTGTAATGGGGACCCACCAATCATATAAGATTGAACGTTCTCAATCAGGACGACAGTTCCCAAGGAGCACTGCCGTGGTCATGAACTGCTGGCCACTGTGCTTGCTTGATTGCCTCGATGTGCAGCCTGTTCTTGTAGACTCCTTGACTCTGTCAGACAGTGAGACCGGACCATTGGTAACAAGAATCCTATGTGTGACTGAGACCGGACCATTGGAAAAATATCTTCTTGTCCCTTGCTCCGGACTCTGGTATCTGGAGAGCTGCATTGAAATTTGCAAGCATCAACGGCTTATGGGTTGATAAGTCATGACTGAAAATATTATTGATTGATTTATTATAAAAAAAATATTATTCATTAACTAAAAATATGACTTATAAGTTAAACGAACTATGTGTTTATTGCCACCCAACAACTCCTATTTCACTGTCTACCTGCAATGGCCTGAATGGCATGCATGGGATGGGCCATGGGCGTCGCGGAGATGGTGAGCCCCTGCACACTAGCACAACGCAGCTGGGGGCTATGTTTAGTTGCCCCAAATTTTAGAATTTGGCATTATGCAAAAAGAAGATTATCTATCACATCAAATTTGCGGTACATGCATAGAGTATTAAATGTTGACGAAATCAAAAACTAATTGCACAGTTAGGTTGTACTTTGCGAGACGAACGTTTTAAGTCTAATTAGTCAACGATTAGACAATTTTTACCAAATACAAACAAAATACTATAGCACACTGGGAATTCCGGCGGCGCCGATTCCGGAGGCAAACTAAGCGCGGCCTGGATTGGATCGGGATGGCCAAGGCCTGCAGGCTGCAGCCTGAAGGGATGCAGTGGCAAGGCCTATGCTTCCCCCCGCAAGACTGCTAGGGTCGTGTGCCCCTGCTAAGCAAAGGTGGTGGCACGCTGGCACTAGGAGGCCGATGCAATGCATGCCAGTGGGCCATGCGTGTAGCACTGACGGGGCCCAGTGGCAGGACGAGCCTCGCACGAGTACAGCATGCATGCGACATCGCAGGCTTTCCACTGAACGGGGCGGCTGTTCCCGGCGCTCACCTTTCCACCTGACAAAGCCCTTAACTTATAAATATAGTATTTTTTTTCTTACAGTAAATCAATTTTAGTCGATTTATCAGCAGTAGAAATCATCTCCCGAAGAGCTCAAACCAAATATGTTTTCTGGGTTTTTTTTACGACCTCTATATACGACCTATATAAAAGTCCATCACGTTACCGCTCACAGAACCAAACGGGTCGTACGCCCTAAACTAAGCGCTAATCTTATTAGAAGACAACTTAGCGGATTCCTTTGATGAAAAGATCCCAATTGATACGGAGAGTTGACGTACCATTCTCCTTCTAAAGAATAGACCAAAAGCGTGTCTAGTACGTAGTTCTGAGTGCAAGTAAGAATAAATTATCTGTTTTTTAGAACATCATTTTGTCTCATCAAAAATAGATGAGATGATTGCACTTACTTCCACACAAACTTGGGATCGCAATTTAGAGTCTACTTGTTTTTTTCAAAGCCAAAAAAAAAAAATGTTTCCTGGTGGATGTAAACAAAAAGCAACTTGAACCACTCTCCAAAATGTGTTGCATTACAATCGAAAAATAAGTGTTAAGTAGTTTCTTATTTGTTGCAAAAAACCAGCATGCTTTAACATCTTCCCATTTTACTTAATAAAATTATTTTTAGTTAAAATTACCTTCATCGTAAGGAACCAAATTAAAACCTTAATTTTCATATTCCATTTAATCAAACCTCGTTTGTCATCTAATTGCATAAACGCTACTTATTTGACTAACTTGTTCCGTTTTGCTATATCACCCATCAGTGTCGTGTGAAACTTATGATTAGTTCCGTTCAGCTTACTCCATATTCGGCTTGTTTTTTTAGCAGGAATAGTATTTTTCTCTTACAACAATTCAACTAGAATAGTGTTTTTTCAGTCAGTTTCAGCCAAAATTCAGCAAACGGAACGGGCCTAGGTGGTCTACAACCAAAGACATCAGCAAGTAGCAAATGAAGCATTCTTCTTCATAGCGATGTTATAAAGAGGTCAGTATTTTTCTTTGAGAACAAGCTCCCTAACCACAATATATTATTACTAGCGTGAAGTCTGAATTCAGACAACTCTAATAAACAGGGTTCATTTGTCTTCGTAGGCTTGACCAAAAATGTGAATCTCCAAGGTTCCATTGTGATTCACCAGTGGCCTAGCTTTTTAAGTACTTCTTCATAAGAAATTCTTGCCGGACATCATCTTCATCAACTAGATTGAAGAGCCCCTTGCATCTCAAGATGCATGACGCCTAGACCACCTTGTCACTTTAATAGACAAAGGATTCCTCATCACCAATCTGCATTATTTTCTTATGGCTATCCCCTTGCCAATAAAATCTTGATCCATAATAGTCTAACATCCTAAGGATAATATCTTGGTACTTCAAAGAAAGATATCACATTCATAGCAAGACTGCTTAAAACAGAGTTTATCAAGACTTCTTTACCGTCATAAGACAAAGTTTTCTTTTCAAATTGCCTAATTGATTACCGTCGTCAACATATTTCCAGTCCATATTACTTAGCCTCCTATGATTTATTGGGATTTCTAAATATCTAAAGGAAACTTGACCCGTACCAGATCTAATGATATGTGATTTGTGAAATGTGAGGTCTTTGGCCTCCCAATAGCAATTTGTTTTTCTTCTAAAATTAGCATCACTTGATGCTTGGGAAATGTTTTGCGGACCATGCATGTATTATTAGCATAGTAGACCTAAAATATCAAAACCACTCCGAGAAAAAAATGAGGCGATCTTTGAGGCACGTGTTTGTTGAGATATATTCTCTCAGTTATAAATTATAAGATGTTTTGGTTTTTCTAGATACATTACTTTTACTACATATTTGAATATATAGTAAAAATTATGTATCAAGAAAAGCCAAAAGGTCGATGCAGGAGTATACGTATATTTACCCAGAAGGAGAAAACAGGATATAGGAAAGAGAGGAATAATTAGAGAGAGAAGAGATCAAGATGCGGAGAGCATGGGCCTGCCCCTAGGCAGGCACGAGCATGAGGGCCCAAGCCAAGGACGGCGTGCTCCGAAGCCAGAGCAGGCCGGCCAGCGGCAGCGGGCGGGCATCGGCGAGACAGGCAGGCAGACCCGTGAGCCCCCCCTCCCCTCGGGTCTCGGCCATCATGCTCACTACAGGCTACTACAGTACTACTTGCCTCTTGATTTGCCCATTGGGTCACCCACCACCCACCAGGCTACGGCCTGTACGGCCCACGGAACCGAGCCCCATCCCAGCCGTCCGACCCGGGTTGGACGGCCCGGATCACCCTCGCCTCTCGTGCCCGTGGGCCAGGCCGGGAGCATCACCGTCGTCGGGGACGTGCGCCAGGCCGAGATGCCTGTCGGGCCGTACGTCACGACGGACGACGGCCCGCGAGCCCCTTTTCCCGGTCGCCGAGGCAGGCGACCGATGAAACCTGACGGAGAGGGAGAGGAGAGAGAGACCACGTGGTGTGGTGGTGTGTGCCCTGGGCTTTGCGCGCGCTTTCTCTCTGCCTTGCCTGCACAGGCCGCGCGCAGCGGCGGTGGGCCGTCCCGTCCGCGCTCCTCCCTTGTCCTCTGACGGACTCAGACCACTCCTCCCTGTGATATGAGTAACGCCGAATATCCTGGCCGGATTCGAAGTTCGAACTGGCAGGGGTGGCGTTTTGTTTCCGTGACTTTTGCTCTTGGTGGTTCGTTCCTCCGGGGTCTGGACGGGAAGCACACGGGGGTGGCCGACGGGACGGGGCGGACAGCGACCAGCAACACGCGCGTGGGTTGAACGTTCCTTCGTTTTCCATCCCACATCTCCTTCCTCCTGTCAAGTATCAACCGCACTGCGTTTGCGTTTGCGTGTGGATTCCGGGGACCCGAGACCCTCCACTTTTGACGCCTCGTTTTTGGTTCACAAGGAAAAAAGACGAGGAAAGAAACGTAGCACTGGAAATAGTGTAGAAAATGTTACTGTCCGTATCTTTAGTTCACTGGAATAGAGCGTATATAGGATTATTGTAGCAAAAAATTTCTCTGCATGTTATTCTCAAGGATAAATATATAAAAAAAGTTTGCTTTCACCATGATATTCGGGTAAAAATCCAACATTTTTTTCTACGCCGTATTCAAGTGGCCGAGAAGGGAGCACGGCTGTGCTCTTGCTCCTACGGGTCGTCCTGTGAGGTGGCCGGGAGTCAACTTCAGGGAATTTCCTATGGTCGCGTCGCCCCCTTTCTATTCACTTGCAGAATTTGATGATGGCTCAGGCTCGGTTCGGCTGTCATTATAGCTCGGCTTATCAGTTATGATATAATATTTTTTTCTTCCAATAAATCAGCCATATAAATCAGCACAAACGGCTTATAGATCAACCGAATGTAGCCTTTGGCTGGTCAGTTAACATTTTCACGTTGCTGTCTGATACACACTGTGCTAGCAACAACCATATACCATTACTACCAGTACTATACTATACTAGATATTCCTAGGAGCCTTTTTCGTCGGAGATGACTAGGTTGCCCAGACTTTTCGGTGGTTCAGGGAACCGTGGGAAATCGCTCTCGCGCTCAGGTAGAGTGTGTTCATAGGGAGCTCCTCAGCTGGCACCCAGCATAGCTAGTTTTTTTTTTCCTTTCTTTCTTCCAGACGAGACGGAGAAGAAGCTAGGCTAGCCTAGCTCTAGCTAGCCGTGGATGCAGCGTGCAACGAAGTGTTCAAACGGAACCGAGGAGGGGGAAAACGATGCAAGCGCTGGCGGTCACCGAGACGATGGTGATCTAGACGACCCGCACGACCCAGTAGTAGTAGCACAGCAAGCTACAAGGCGGGAAGGCGCCTCCCGGCTGCGGCCGCTGGATCCGCCGGCAGCGACAAAGCCGTCGCCGTCGGCGTTCCAGCTCCCGGGCTGCAAACTGGCCACCACGGCGGCCGTTGCCCGGATGCGTGGGAATTACCAGCCAGTCGGGTCAAAGGTAATCCCAACCAAATCAAACCAAACACATATCTTGTTTGTTAGGCCGATAAATCATGATTAAAAGTATTGTTGGCTGATTTATTATGAGAGAAAAATAATAATCTTTGACTGAAAAAATACGACTTATAAGAAGACAAACGTGGACTAAATTTCTTTTCTTCCCGCGTTGTTTATTTCTCCTCCAAAAATAAATGTGGATCTCGCTGAATTACGGGTACCACTAGCAGTACTGCATTTAAATAAAAAATTATGGACAGAAATTATAGGAAAAGAGAGCAATGTCTGCTCTACAAGGGGGTTTAGAGCTTTGTCGGGTTGTCTCCATTATCGTTTTTGTCATGGAAAAAGTCTACTTAACCCCCCAGCTATTAATTATGGTCTACTTCACCCCCAAACTATAAAACCGTCTATTTTACCCCTTAAACTTTTTAAAACCGTCTATTTTACCCCCCGGGCGGTTTTCGACGGTGGTTTTGCTACAGTAACGGTAGTTTGCTACGCTACCCGTGGTTTCACCTTTTTTTTTATTTATTTTTGCTGAATCTTTGAAAAATCATAGTAAATCATAGAAAAATCATAAAATAGAAAATCCAATTTTGTTGGACTCCACATGAGTAGATCTACATAGTTAACATATAATGTTGTATGTTTTAGTACAAAGGTTTTGCTGTACCTTTAGATTAATTGAAAAATCTAATTTTGTCTGTAATTAATTGGAATTTATCTATAACTAAGTTATACATGGTCCAATGAGTACGAAATTTTTACTATAGTTCAAGCATACAATAATTAGCCTACCATAAAAATTTCACCATAATTAGACCACAGAAGCTGCAGCTATGAATTGTTCCAATTAATTACAGACAAAATTGGATTTTCCAGTTAATCTAAAACTACAGCAAAAATTTTGTACTAAAGCATATCATATTATATGTTCATTGTGTAGATCTACTCATGTGGAGTCCAACAAAATTAGATTTTTCATTTTATAATTTTTCTGTGATTTACTATGATTTTTTAAAGATTCACCAGAAATAAATAAAAAAGAAAAAGACAAAACCACCATCACTGTAGCAAAGCCACAGTTACTGTAGCAAACCACCGTCGAAAACCGCCAGGGGGGTAAAATAGACGGTTTTAAAAAGTTCAGATGGTAAAATAAACGGTTTCATAGTTTGAGGTATGAAGTAGACCATGATTAATAGGTGAGGGGTTAAGTAGACTTTTTCCTTTTTGTCATAGTAGAGGTGACATCGACCTGCGCTTAGCACTAACTAACTAACTAACTAACTAACTAATTAATTAATTAATCAGGCGAGCCTCGCAAAGGAAATTTAATTAATTGGGTACAGGACTGCTGGAGTGCAGTCCAAGTCCAAGCAGCGTGGTGACGGAGCTTACCATGGCTGTCTAGTTGGCTGGAGGTCGTCTCGTCTTCAAGTCTTACTCCCTCCATAAAAAAAATACCATTCTACTTTTGAACCAATCCAATTTTTAAAATTTAATGAAGTTTATAGAAAAATGTATCAAATGTCTCTAAAGTATAAATAGATTTACCATAGGTTTACATTTTATGATTAACCTAATGTTTTTTATTTGATATAATACTAATATTACTATTTTTCTATACAGATTTGTCCAATCTTGAAATTTACATGCTCAAAAAAAAACTGAGACTTTGGTGTGCGTGTCCCTTTCCGACGTGGCACTGTCTGCCGAGCTGGAAAGATAGCTCAAGCAATCACTCTCGCAGTCTCGCTCTCTCTTTCTCTCCGGTAAATTCATCGCTGGCCAGCCTACGACGACCTAGGTCAACACTGAACTCGACCTGGCCGTGCCTCTGGATCCGATCCGATCCATCTTCTACTGCCGTGCCGACTTGCAACAGGAGTGAGGGGAGGAGGTGGTCAAAGTAGGCGCCTAAAGTAAAAGGGCAGGCACGGCCAGTAACCAACGGGCAGAGTAATCAATTAATTATTAATCCGTTAGTCATTATACTAATCGGCTAGCCTAAGGACTAGTCTCAATGAGGATTTCATAGAGTTTCATAGGGCATTAAATATGCTGACTATAGCACTATCTTGATGAAAAAGAGAGAAGATAAAAGTTTTATGGGAGTAGAGAGAGTTTCATGGGAATGAAACTCTTCTGCACTGTATCAAAATATGGATGTATTGAAAACTGGGAGATAATACCCCACCTGAGACTGGCCTAAGCCGCCTGACTCCATGGACGTAGCAGCAGGAAAGTAGTAGCTCCAGCACGCACCGGCCGTGGTGGTGGTAGGCCAGGCCAGGTTAGGTCTTCACGTCGGGATACGAAACTTTTTAAATTTTTTTTAAATGGCACCACGCCACGCCAGTAGTGGTGGTGGAGGAGGCAGATTATCGTCGCTAATCTTAATCTAATCCAGCCTAATGTAATGAGCCGGTAATAATGATGAGGGCGGGCGGGGCGACGAGGTCGGCCGGGGGAGCTGCGGCCGCGGCTGCACAGCCCACACAGGAGACAGCCCGCCCGGTCCTCCTGGTCTGGTCCTAGGATTATCGCTGCTCGCTGCAGCCATGTGCGTGCCTGCCTAGGCCTTGGCGCCAGCCGGACGCCACGCACGGCCACGGGGGCTGTTTAGTTTAAATTAATCGCGATTATGTGAGGAGGCCGATGGATTAATTAGCTGGAGTGTTAAACTAATCATGGAGGGGAGGGCCCGGTGGAGATGCCGAGACGTGAGGCTGCCACTGTTCGCCTCGCCGGCTCGACCGCTTTGCTACCGAAGAAGTGGAGCCGTGGGGACTTGTTTATTGGAGATTTGGAGGCCCCGCCCCCGGCGACGGGAACAGGAGCAGGCCGCGCCCCGCGTGCCGCGACACCGCCGCGCCTGCCTCCTCTCTCCCGGGCGGCCGCCAGCCTGCCGTGCCACTTTCTGTTCCTTTCACACAGCAATTATTGCCCTCCGTTTCCTTCTTCCTTTCTTCTTGATGGTCGTGGTTAAACTAATCCTCGCGATGAGGTTGTTAATCTCCCTCGGTTGCTCCCTATATTATCTCTTCCCTCACCGTGATGGTGCGCCCGCACGCGACCTCTGCTGACCTGACCTGATCTGCCTTTTAGTAGTAGTGTTTCCTCACCACCACCATTATGCGCTAATGACAGCCAGGGCGTGAAGTGAAGGGAAAAAAAAGGCAGCACTGGCCACATATCATTGCCGCCATTGCTCTGACAGAGTCATTTGCATGCAGGCATAAAGCTCACAATACATAAATCTTTATTATTATCATCTTCTCCGTGTAAGGTCTGGTTTAGTTCCCAAAAATTTTCGCCCTAAACTATCACATCGAATCTTGCGGCACATGCATTGGAGTATTAAATATAGACGAAAAAAAACTAATTGCACAGTTTGGTTGGAAATCGCGAGACGAATGTTTTAAGACTAATTAGTCAATGATTAACCATAAGTGTTACATTAACTAACATGCGCTAATGATGGATTAATTAGGCTTAATAAATTCGTCTCGCAGTTTCCAGGCGAGCTATGTAATTAGTTTTTTTATTAGTATTAAAAACCTCTTCTAACATCCCGAAACATCCGATGTGACATTAAAAAATTTCATTCCGCAAACTAAACACAGCCTAAGCTCCAGGGCCATCCAGCTTAGACAACTAGGAGCAGAACCGTCAGCAAGTTGTGCATGAGCAAGGTGTCCTCGTTAATGCGCCCCGGCGCCCATTCATGCCTGCCGCCAGCGTTGGCGCGCTCTTCCTTTCTTGCCGCCCAGGAGTGGAAAAAACCGTGCGCGTTCGTACGTGCAGGACTTTTCGGCCGTGCCAAGGCAGGGGCAGGCAGGCAGACAAAGGTTTTTTCCTCCATCGAATCGATCGATTTCCGTTTACGGCGTCGCCCTGCCTTGCCTTTTCTGGGCGGAAATAAATTACTCTTGACATTGCTTAACGCTTCCAAATCAAGCTGTGCTTTGCTTCCCCGACGATCCAACCCCCTCTCTCCCTGCCGTGCCCCATTTTTTATCTCTCTTTTTCGTTGTTTTCTTGGTATACCTGCATGCATGTATCGCCTCGCCGGGCGGGAAATTCCACGTGTACAACCCCCTGGGCGCTGCCGTGGAAAACAAAACCGTGGCCGAGCAGAGCACCCATCGCCTCGCCGCGTAGAAAAGCGAGGCTTATCGCATTTGCCCCCCTGGTCCACGGCACGATAAAAACGCAACGAAACGAAAGGGAGCACCACCGGTTGCGAAAATGGAACGGCGCTGAGGTGCCTCCGGGTCTTCTTCCTCGCTGTCGATTTCCGCCAACCGGAAAATATCTCCTGTTTTTGGTAAAAAAAAAGAGAGAGTAGGGTTTTTATGTGGACTGGAAATTCGTCAAAGGCTCGAAAAAGCGACGTGTCGGTCGGACCATGGACCGGCGGCGTGGTAATTCCCTCCGTCACCTCACAAAAACCTTGCTACTGGTTATTCCCGTTGAATAAAGGAAATACTATCGTTGCGATTCTACTGGCCAGGACCCATTCACATTTACTTTGCTTCGTCCGTATTGAGTGCGATGTAACGTTTACCGATATAAGACGCCTTTAATGCCCTATTTAGCGTAGTTCTCCGGTTTGTCTCGACACAATTACGGACCCGTTTAGATGAGTTTCTTCAAATTCCTAAAAACCAAAAACCGGTTCTTTGCCTCTAATTTTTAAAATCTAGATTCCGAACAAAAACTGATAAAGGTGATGGGATCCCTAAATTTTAAAAAATCTGGCTTCATTTATCGCTCATATGGTCACAAGAAGCTAATAAAAGTTGGATATCAATATTTTCTTGTGTTTTAAGAATCTGGCAACAATTAACACAAGAAATCGGACAAAAACTAGCATGTTTGATCCCACCTAGTTTTTAAAAACAGAAATGCTATACAACACACATGTATTTTAGCACTAAAAACACATGAATTTTTTAACACAGAAAACATACGGTGAGCGTGCACTCGACTCTCCAGCGTGCGCCAGCGTAGAACACCGACGACCACCGTTCGCGACGCGCCATCTAGCTACCCTCTATAGCAGGTGGTCCCTTCTTATCTCTGGCCCCATGGGCAGTGAAGGGAGGTGGGCATCTGGAGCGGGTGTGTGTTTCCGACTAATTTCTGGACCCTGTCTTTGACTGGCCCTACACGCAGCGGCTGACGATGCGAAAGCAGGAATAGATCAGCACGCCTGCCAGGTGCTCGATTCATCTTCTGCCTCGGGTCCGGAATCGTCCTGCCCGTCGCGTCGGAACACTGCCGGGGTCCGGAACCGCTCTGTAATTTGTCCTACCATAGAAAAAATTGTTTCTGTGATATGTGATCTATGATCTGTGGATCTGTGATTTTGTGATTATCTGAAGGTAGAAGAAAGGTGGAGGCTGTTGGATCTTAATCCTATGGTGCAAAAAAAATTATTTATTAGAATTACATAAAACACATGGTTGTGCAGTAGATAGACTTTTAAAAATCAAATTCTTAAAAACTGAAGGATCCAAATAGGGCCTACACTAGCAAGATCATTTCTCTCCCTTCTTTTCTAAATGAACTCAATTTTCGTTTTGTTTTCACCATCTTGCTCCTCAGCAAGATAGCAACCATAGCAAACAGCGGTATACCTTGCCAAACAAGGCTTAAGAAACCTTGTCTTGAAAGGCCACTCACAGTCAGAGATGAGTTCCATCACTCGCAGGTAAATTCAACCTTCAACCATCAACCCCGGCTATTTTCAGTTTTTCTTCGGAAAGAAAATAATTTCCTCACAAGCAAGTATCAGTACAGTAATAATATTTGTAGAGTAAAAACAGCAGAGAGCAGGGTGGTGCGGTGCAGAACAGAAAGCATTGCTGCGGCGTGGGAGCCCGTCCGTCCGTCGCCTACGAGTTGCTCCTACCCCACCAATAAAGCTGCGCGTCCGTCCGTAGGTGTTGTGAGGTGCGCGGCAGCGCCCGCCACTGCTCTACTCCTGCAGCCGCTGCCCGGCCACTGCACCGCACCGCACCCACCACCCACCACCCCGTCTCGCTTTTGCTGCCGCTGCAGGCCGGTCAGACCAGCCAGCCGCACACACGCAAGCACAGGCCCGGGCCCGAGCCCACGCCTTCGCCAGCCGGCAAACTGGACCGGAGCGGGCCGCGCGAACCGGCTGTCCAAGCCAACGCGGCCGGGTCACCACCGGCTTTCTTTTTGTCCGAACGCCACCGCTGCGTCTCGTGGGGGGTGTCTATCTCTACTCCCTACAAAGAGACCACACCAAATCCTCCCGTCTCCCCTCTCCTTCCTCCGCCCACAAAAACATTTCTCCCCCTCCGACTGCTACTGCCGCTGCCTCCTTCCCCACTTTCCGCGCGCCCTTCTCCTCCGTCTAGGGTTTCCCACCCCGCCGCCGCCCGATCCGAGGCAGATGCCGCCCGCAGCAGCCATGGCGCTGCCGTCCCAGGCCCCGTCTAACTCAGGTACGCACGCGAGCGCCAGATCCGGTCAGCTCCGGCGCCCCGCTGCCTTCTCTCTCTATCTCTGTTCGTGTTCGCCTGTCTCCTCCAAGCGGAGCCTCGTGCTGATGGTGCCTTGCTCTGTTCCGGCAGGGGATCCGCTGTACCCGGAGCTCTGGCGCGCCTGCGCCGGTCCGCTCGTCACCGTCCCCCGCGTCGGCGACCTCGTCTTTCTACTTCCCCCAGGGACACATCGAGCAGGTACACCTCCTCATCTTCACGCTCTTGCTCTGCTCCCGCTGGAGCTTTAGCTCGCTCCCCTGCTCCGGGCGCTGATTTTGGGTGCTGGGGGCTCTCAGGTGGAGGCGTCCATGAACCAGGTCGCCGGGAACCAGATGCGCCTCTACGATCTGCCCTCCAAGTTGCTCTGCCGCGTGCTCAACGTCGAGCTCAAGGTTCCCTCCTCTTCCCGCCGTTTTTTTTACCCTCCCCCGGTTTTTCGCTGCCAATTCCGCGTCTAGCGCGGCCGCTTCCCCTGCGGCGAGCAATTCCAGGCCCGGTGCTTACGCGTTTTCCGGGTTTTTTCCAGGCGGAGACGGACACCGACGAGGTCTACGCGCAGATCATGCTCATGCCAGAGCCCGAGGTAGCCTCCCAATTCGGACGGCACGTGTATCGGGAAAATTTCCCTCGGTACTCGGAGATTCTCACTTGCTCTCGCTCTGTTTGTTCGTTCATGCAGCAAACCGATGTGGCGGCTGAGAAGGCGAGTTCTGCGTCCGCTGCGTCGCCGAGGCCAGCAGTCAGGTCCTTCTGCAAGACGCTCACCGCCTCCGACACCAGCACACACGGCGGCTTCTCCGTGCTGCGCCGTCACGCTGACGAGTGCCTCCCTCCACTGGTGTGTGTTCTTCACCCCTTGTGGATTTGGACTATGCTATTAATAGAACTAGAGATGCGCGAGCTTCTGCGTAAGATTTTTCTCGTCGGGTCAGCTGATCTTCTTTGTTCCGTTGGCAGGATATGACGCAGTCGCCTCCCACACAGGAGCTGGTGGCGAAGGATCTGCATGGCATGGAGTGGCGCTTCCGCCACATCTTTCGTGGTAATTTGGGCTCCTCTCATTTGCCGTGGTTCGTATCCTGTCGTGTATGCTATGGGACTGATTGATTTGTTACACCGTTACTTTCGATTGTCTGTGTGATGTCGATTTATTCAGTATTTTTTTGTTTAGATTATCCATCAGTTTCTCTGTGATTTATTGTATCTGTTATGCTAATTGAAAAGTGCCTGATGTTGATGATTGTTAACTGTGCGCAAAATCCGTCTTCAGGGCAACCTAGGAGGCATCTCCTTCAGAGTGGTTGGAGTGTTTTTGTTAGTTCCAAAAGGCTTGTTGCTGGAGACGCCTTCATTTTCCTCAGGTCTGCTGTGTTTCCTGCCTACCCAGCATGAAAGCAATTCCCGATCTGGTGCTAAGTTTCTGTTATTCCTTATGCAGAGGAGAAAATGGTGAACTTCGAGTTGGTGTTAGGCGGGCTATGAGGCAGTTGTCTAATGTACCTTCTTCAGTCATATCTAGCCAAAGCATGCACCTCGGAGTCCTTGCGACTGCATGGCATGCCATCAACACCAAATCCATGTTCACTGTCTACTACAAGCCTAGGTATGTTGACATGTCTGCAACAAACTGATTACATTTCTGAGACTTTACATATTGGTTTACCTTGATAATCTTGCATGAAGCTATAACATGCAATTTGTTCTTAATAAAGGTAGTTAACTTGTTGCTGATCTCTAAATATCAATGTTAGGACGAGCCCTTCAGAGTTCATCATACCATATGATCAATATATGGAGTCAGTAAAAAACAATCATTCTATTGGGATGAGATTCAGGATGAGGTTTGAAGGGGAAGAGGCACCAGAGCAGAGGTAACTGTCTTATTGTTGTTCTGTGTTTTGTAGCTTCATGTCCCTGGTCCCATCATTGTACCTGCTCATTATTTGTAGTTACTTATTCGTGATGCATTTTTATCTTGTCTTGTAGGTATACTGGTACAATCATTGGCTGTGAAAATCTTGACCCACTATGGCCTGATTCGAGTTGGAGATACTTGAAGGTAACTGCTTATTCAATGTTTATTGTTTTCATTATGGTCTTAAATCTTACGCTGATGAAGGGTTGCTTTTTTTTTATTAATTATAGGTGCGCTGGGATGAGCCTTCTACAATCCCGCGACCAGATAGGGTCTCTCCTTGGAAGATAGAGCCTGCTTCATCACCTCCAGTTAATCCACTCCCACTTTCTTCTAGAGTAAAAAGACCTAGACAAAATGCTCCTCCACCTTCACCTGAAGCATCTGTTCTCACAAAAGAAAGTGAGTTTACTAGATTGCTGCAGTTACAAGAGCAATGGTGACTAAAATATAGCGAGGCTAATGCTTTACAAATCATCTTGTGCCATTTGTAGGTGCAGCCAAGATCGATATCGCCTCTGCTCAAACACAACATCAAAATTCGGTGTTGCAAGGTCAAGAGCAGATGACCTTGAGGAATAACCTGACTGAAAGCAACGACTCTGATTCCACTGTTCAGAAGCCGATGATGTGGTCCCCATCGCCCAATGGGAAAGCTCACACTAATTTTCAGCAGAGACCTGCTATGGGGAATTGGACGCCATTGGGAAGGCGTGAAACTGACTTCAAGGACACACGTTCTGCCTTCAAGGATGCCCGCACTGCCTCTCAATCATTTGGAGATACGCAGGGGTTCTTTATGCAAGCTTATGATGACAATCATCACCGTCTTTCTTTCAACAATCAGTTTCAAGATCAGGGTTCAGCTCATCGCTTTGCGGATCCATACTTCTATATGGCTCAACAACCTTCTCTTACTGTTGAATCAAGCACAAGGACACAAACAGCAAACAGTGACTTGCGTTTCTGGAGCGACCAGAATACGATCTATGGTAATCCAGGTGATCAACAACAGCAGAGTTTCAGCTTTGGACAAAACCCATCAAGTTGGTTGAACCAGCCATTTCCCCAGGTTGAACAGTCACGAGTGGTCAGGCCCCATGCAACAGTTGCTCCATTTGATTTGGAAAAGACTAGAGAAGGCAGTGGGTTCAAGATTTTTGGGTTCCAAGTTGATACCACCTAGTCCATCTCCTGTCCAGTTGAGCTCTCCATTGTCTGCTATCCAGGAACATGTGGTACAAACTCGACCATCGGCACCTGTGAATGAATTGCAACCTATGCAAAATGAGTGCTTGCCTGAGGGGTCTGTAAGCACAGCTGGAACTGCCACTGAGAACGAGAAAAGTATTCAGCAAGCCCAGCAAAGTTCAAAAGATATTCAAAGCAAGTCCCAGGGTGCTTCGACAAGGAGCTGCACAAAGGTATTGTTGTTTTTATGTTTGTGACCATGCACTTGCCTAAACTGATTTTATTCAATTTTTGCATGTGATTGGGAATATTTTATCAGTTATTTAAAAAAAATATACTTTTGACCTCTCTAGATAAGGGAATATTGCTATATGGTTTATAAATCCTTTGGGTTTGGATCCTAATCGTCCATATCTGCACAGGATCTTGAGTATCCCATGCCTCAAAGCTGTAATTTTCACTGACACTGGTCAAATCAGCCAATAATGGTTTGGTGGTCTTCCTAGGTTGCCAAACATTTCCATTTGATAGAATTAAATTAAAAAAACAAAAAGAAGTCAATTAACAAAACATGCCTGATGATACATGCCATGGATGCTTTCAGTCCATGTAGACTGGCTTGATTGCACCATTATAGTTGTATGTATAATAATATTGCATGGTTGCTTTGTGGCTGAGCTTATATTTTTTCTGTAGTCCTATCCTCTGCAATTTACACTTCTGCTTTGAATGGTTTTCAGGTTCATAAGCAAGGAGTTGCGCTTGGCAGATCTGTGGACCTCTCTAAATTCACTGACTATGATGAACTCAAAGCAGAACTAGACAAGATGTTTGAATTCGATGGTGAACTAGTATCTGCCAACAGAAACTGGCAGATCGTTTATACTGACAACGAGGGTGACATGATGCTTGTGGGAGATGACCCGTGGGAGTAAGTCTTTATCTTACTCGTAGCTTGATACATGTATGTGCTTTTGTTCCAATGTTGACACCAGTTCATTATTTATGAGCAGAGAGTTCTGTAGCATAGTGCGGAAGATCTACATCTATACAAAGGAGGAGGTCCAGAAGATGAACTCAAAATCATCTGCGCCAAGAAAGGAGGAACCTCTAGCAGCTGGTGAAGGTTGCGCCGCCCCAAATGAGTAGGATGTCTGCCTGCCCTGCAGCAAGCAATTTTAGATAACTAGGTAAGTTCTCCTTTGATCCTCAATACTTGTTTTTGCAACAGTGATGGCGAATGGGTTTTTAACTGAACTAAATAAACATTGGATGTCTCTGTTTAGTAACTGTAGATGCATTGCTAAATTCAGCATCCGGTAGGCTTAGCTCTTCGAAAACTTGTCTCATGATGTTGATTCTTGATCCCCAAAGCCTCTGGTCACATGATACTTATGTTTGGCATGACAAGCTGCACTGAAAAAGGAAAAGGGGCTCATCTTTCGTTTGTCCCTTTTGGCTTGTGTGTAGGTTGTGTGAAGGAAGAGCCGACGATGCATGATGAACTCATTGTGCCGGGTGCCCGGGTCCCAGCCAAGTAACTCCTGAAATCTTTAGCTTGTCCGTAGCGACCCATCCCGTCCGTTTGGGTTTTAGTAGTGAACGTAGAACTGTCTCCATTTGCTTCGCCGCAGTTTGCTCTTGGCATCAAGTTTAAGGGCCAAGATTATTACTACTATTGTTATTGCTGATTTGCTCTTCTGCCTTCTGATGTAAATATTTATGTACCCAGTCCCAGCCAGTAGTAAGTAGTAGCAGGTACCTTTGGTATTAACGAGCAGCTATTAGCGGTATTTTAGTCCCTGTAAGCGTAGCTCTGTAGCGTGAGATAAATGGCAAACACTGGTATATGTATGTCTGATCTTCTCACTGAATGTATTATAAGAGTTATAGAGAACCTGACCTGTGACCTCCCCTGAGTGCTGTACGATGCATATGCTTAGTGCAAATCCGTGTCGTTTACACCGTCTTCGTGGCGATGATAGGGACCTAAAGGCACACACGTCTGTATTTGCCATCCATATGCATGATTGGGGCATGGGAATGCAGGGCAAGTGTTTGGCGGGGGCCCTTTGCCCCTCCCTCCTCTTATCGTCTTGCCTGCCTGGTGTCTGGTGATGCAATGCAAAGGAAAGCGAAAGGCAAAGGCATTAAGGCAGGCAGGGCAAGACAACTGGAGGTAGGACTCCTGCCGTGGGCGCGATTTCTGTCCTTTTTGGTGTGTTTTGTTAACTCACGGAACCGAGGAAGTGGTGGTGCTGCTGTGCTATTTTTGCAGAGAAAGGAAAGAAAGGGTGCCGCCGTGGCGTGCCGGGGCAACCAACCAACCAAGCGTGTGTGGCTGACGCCCATCCCGCCTGCCTCCCTCGGCCCTGCGCCCCTGCCTGGCAGCCTGTCTCTCTCCCGTGAAAAAACAAGAGCGTGCGGCACGGGCGTCTCCGTGGAAAAGCCATCCATCCATCTCGCCCAGTTGGCGCCACTGGTACCGTGTCGTGTCTGACCCGTTCGCCTGGGTTGCACTTCCGGTGGCGCTCGTGCTGCCAGCCAGAGCCAGCCATCTCGCTCCGGCGGTGAACGTGGCTGGCTCGGTGCTCTGCGAATTTGCGAAATGAAATGCGCCTTGGACCGGCAGGGGAGAGAGGAGGGGAGGGTTCACCGGACGGGACACCTGGTGCCGTGTACTAGCGTGGCTGGAAACTGGAAAGGGACCTGCTGGCTTTCGCGATGTGCGCGAGGGTCCCTTTCAGCGCGACGAGAGGCCGAAACGTGTCGGCGAGGTTCGCTGCATGCTGATCCGATCGATGCCTCCATGGGTCCGGACCCCGGAGGATATGCTTGGTTGGGGCTTGGGTGGTCGCCGGTTGGTCTGGTCGGGGCGACGACAGCTGAGCAGGTCAGCAGCGGCCGTGGAACGTGCCAACTGCCAATCCTAAGCGTCACTCACCGTCGTGGCCTCGTGGCCGTCGTAGTAGCAACAGTGGATGTGGACAGTGCGCCGCACCCAGGACAAAAGCTTTGACCGGAACTGGGGTGCTGGGCCTGTCTCAAAACGATGAACTTATCTTCTTTTATTATATATATATACTCCTATACTATTAATGTGCTACCGTATATGCTATGCTATATAGGTGTATATGAAAGAAAAGAAACAATTGTTGGTCCTAACTCCTAACAGTTCTGACTGATCCGATCCGGACGTGTCGGGTGACGACGAGGGCGATGATCCGGTGCGATTCTGGTACGGCTCGCGCTGTCATCATGGCCTTGCGCACAGCATGCTGCCTGCCCTTGTCTGTTGTCCTGCAGTCGCACACCAGTTATTGCTCTGTGGGATGGTGGTCTGGTGCTACTCCACTCACTGCCGCGCTACTGTACACGCAGCACTGTGGACTGTGGTGCGGACGAGGACGTCCGGCGAGCGTGGACAGACAGCAGCAGCCTTCACTGACTGGCTTGGGCGGTTGGGATGGATGGGGATCCTCTTCGTTGGTATGGTCCATCACACAGCCGAGAGGCGAGGCACGCGAGCCCAGCAGCAAGCAGGCCACGGCGCACCACGGAGAAGGGAGGCAGGTGGGGCCCAACCGATGTGGGCGCGAAACGGCATCTAGGCAGGCTCCGCGCCAGTCCAAGCGCGTCGCGACAAGGCCGCTGCAGCCCCTCTGCCCGCCTTCTCCTCTACTACTCGTCGTGGCTGTTGGGGGCCCAGCCTCAGCCCTCAGGCTACGACTGCCACACGCCCACACCGCGTGCGCGTGGTCCGTCGTCTCGTCTCCCACCTCACTCGTTTTCCTCATGCCGACGACGGCGACCACCGCCACCACCAGGCGTGTCAGCGTGTGGTGTGTTGGAGCAGGCAGCAGAAATGGTGCGCTTTGGAGGGACTGGAGTCCTCCCTGACCCTGCCAAGTGTGAAGTGTGAAGGAGTCCGGGCCGTGGACCCACGCTTTCGTTGATTGTCGCCAAGTAGTAGTACCTGCTCTGGCTGGCCGTGGCCGGCCGCCCGCCGCGTGGGGAGACCGGGACGGACGGAGAGCGTCCAGGGAGACGGAGACGGAGACGGAAACACGCGTCGGCACCGCATCTTTGACGTGGCTACGCCGCACGCAGACGCAGGAGCAGTCGAGCAGACCGGGCCGGCGGCCGGTTGTCGGTTGTCGCTCTCGTGGAAGAAGAAGAAGAAACAAAACAGCACGACGTCGACTCCCCCTCCTCCGTCCGGGGTCGATCGGAATCCGGACGGCGTGTTACGTGCATGCATCCATTCCGGCGTTGTCGTGGACGGGTGGACCACTGGCCTCTGGTCTCATCCTAGGACGCGCCATTGATCGACCCTCCATCACGCGCCTAGCTACGACTCCGTGGCGGCGCAGGTTTCAAGAAAATTCCAGTCTCCAGTGCAAAGAGTGACCGGCAGACTGCTTGCGTGCTCACTCGGAATTTTCAGTATGCAATGCAACTTCGGAAACCGAATGCAGAAGATGCTACTGCCTACTGACTGTACCACACAACTCGCTCTCTGTTATGTGTTCACTCGGAATTGTCGCCTTCATTTGACGCAGAAACAGTCAGAATTGTAACTCTGGAACTGGAAATGCTTCTCAGCATCACAGTTCACAGACTTGCAATGACCCAGTGTCACAAGGCCAAAGTTCAATTCTTTCTCCTGGTTCGTGTATATATATACAATGTTTGAATTTGACTTTGAATAAAAAACAAAATATCAAGTTTTAAGCCAGAGGTGTTTGAACCAATACTTCCTCACCCTGATTCATTCCCCGAGACTGAACACAACACTACACACCAAAAATGCATGATACATGGGACCACATTTTTTCTCTCTCTCGAATGATGCAAAGAGCTCCATGTCCTTTGATTAAGGCCTCTGAAATAAAAGAAAAGCATAAGAATTCTGGAAGATTTTAATCCTATAGGAGAATTCCCTATGTCCATTCGAAAGAAAAGACAACTAGACTAGTTGAAAACCCAACATGAGCCCCTATTCACGTCAATAGCTGCTTCCCGAGTACTTTTGAAACAAAAGATTAAACCCTACAAAATTCCTTTAGATTCCTATGGGACGTAGAAAACCATAGGAATTTTAAAGAACAAACAGGAGGTTGGACATCATAAAAACTTTACTGTCTCTCTGAAAACTCATACACTTTTCTTGTGTTGCATCCAAAGGTTATAATGGAAACTTTCTTGTATTTTTAAATTTAAATTCATGTTAAACTGTGTAAAGCTCCATGCAATTTTTCTATTCCTTTGTTTTGATAATGCTACATTTCATAGTAAAGACTTATGAAAAAAAAAACAAATATCATTTGCCACCACACTAGAAACCAGGAGCCTCAACCAACACACTAGAGCCTCAACCAGGAGCGACAGAAAACACCAGAAACAGATATCATTTGCCACCGCTTGTAAAACCATTGGCATACTAGGACTTGGTGCCTTGAACACAAATGCATTTCAGTGCTTCCATAATTCTCAGTGAACAAAAGATGACACTTTTTTTTTATGAGCATTACTCCCACCGTTCCAAAACATATCAAGTTCTACAACAATCATAAATCAACCCCTCTTAAGTTACATTAATCATAAGTCAAACCATCTTAAGCTTAACCGGCTTTATTGGAAAGGATAACATCTATGACAGTAAATAAATATATTATGACATATATTTCATGATGCATTGAGTGATACTAATTTAGTGTCATAAATATTTTTTTAACAAATTTAGTTAAATTTAAATAGTTTGATTTAGTACAACTCTATAAGTTGCTTTAATTTGGGATAGAGAAAGTATGACGAGGGAGTTAATACCTTTTCACGTCTCTTTAAAACTCGTACATCTGTCTGTTCACCACAAGCATATAAACAGTACACAAGGATATCTCCCGCAAATATACTACAGCCGGAGGCATAAAATACCTCGACCCGTACAAGTTTAATACGAGTTCTCTAAAACTACAACAAACAATAATACAAGTTACACAGGATTACACATCTTGATAGCAATGCTCTTGTCCTACGGCTTGTTTAGTTGGTGAATTTTTTGGCAAAATGGTACTGTAGTACTTTCGTTGTTATTTGTCAATTAGTATCCAATCATAGTCTAATTAGGCTTAAAAGATTCGTCTCGCGAATTTCGTCTAAACTGTGTAATTAGTTTTATTTTTATTTATATTTAATGCTTCATGTATGCGTCTAAAGATTCGATGTGACGGAAAATCTTGAAAAATTTTGGGAACTAAACACTACCCTACTCCCAGGTGTCATTCTCTGTAACTGTAAGCATGGCAACGTATATGTCTGGTAACCGCATACTGGTTTCAACATGCAAGCAGACTGCTAGCTAGACTACAAAATTTTGCCCACCTTTTAAGGTAAAAAAATGGCACGCTATCCTTTTTTGCTTGAAACCATGCCTTATTGATGACTCACTCGTTTGCTATCATCTGTATTGTGTATCTTATGCCGCTCAAGATATAACCGGCAAACGCATTCATTTGCATGTGTGGATGGATGCGCGATGGAAGGACCTGTATTGTACATAAGGAAGACCAGAGTTCTTTAAGTTCCTACACCAATACTTCTTTGAAGGGGGGCTAGGGCACGTGAAATAAAAAGGAATAGCGCATCTTTCCAATATGTTGTAACTGTTGAAACATGGACCATCATGTGGGGAAAGTACAAAAGATGACCTAGCAATTGTGCATTTTTCCTATCTGTTGTAACTGTTTAAACATGTACCATCATGTGGGAAATTACAAAAGATGACCTAGCAGCACATAAATTTTGTTTCCGAAATTAGCCTACTGCATTTTAATAAGCAAATTCAGTACACATAATACATTACGATTATTGGAAGAGTGCAGAATTATCTTCAAATGCATTATTTAAGAATGCATTACGATTATTTAAGAATGTGGATAAGAGAACCTTAAAACTCATAAGGATAGCTATTTCTGCTTTAAATTCCTCAATGTTCAGGCACTGACCTGGTATTCACGTAGCCAGGGTTCAGAAAGCTGCAATCCAATAGCCATCTTTGATACTTGTAAGCTGTGCATGCACTTTGCAAGAGGCTGCATGAAGATATAGACAAAGAAATAAGGAACTATGACAATCATATTTTATAGAAGAGCAAACGAGAGATAGGAAGAAACAAAAAATGACTTTTCTCCACAACACATGTTAATAATAATCTCAGGCATGAAAAGGATACTCTATGTTGCTTTCCAGACACTTCAATCAAGATTCTAGACAGCAAAAATTATAGCATAAATGTAATAAACCAAATGAAATTTAGTTAACACGTGGCATGCTTCTGTATCAAGATCAAGAAATATTTATATTTACTTACATCAAGATACTGATGATATATAGCAAATGGAGCTGAATAAGACAAAAGTGGAAGCAGATCAGCGACAAGACGCTCGACTTCGTGACCAGGGGCACAAACAATCAAACTGCATTAAGAAGACACCATCATGTTAATTGGAATCTGTACTACAATAGAAGAACAACTTTCTTCTATAACTTGTATTACCTACTAAAGCCATGTTCCTTCCAATATTTCATCTTCTCTGGTGATGGTGATTTTCCAGCTTTAGAAGATTTTGAAGCATCTAAATTACCATCACTGCCTTTGCCATCTACAGATTCACATAGCATCCAGAGATCAAAACTTAACTTCACTAGAGCATTTTTGGATTCATCAACTTTTTACCTAATGAAGAGTTTTCATCTTGAACAGGATGCTCATCCAAAGAAGGCTCTGAGACCTCCATATCAGTTGGCTGATCTGTTGATAACTGTGCCTTCTCATCTGACACTGCTGTGTCAACTTGCTGTGCCAAAGACGCCTAGGCATCCTCATCTGGTACTACAGTCAATTACGTGCTACTGTCTTGTAGCACCAAATGCAGTGTTCATTTTTAGATATCATAGATACAATTTGTAGGCATCAAGTTCATTCAAAATCATTACAGTCAGCTTGCAGGTCATGCAACACCACATGCAGTGTTTGTTTAACACATTTTCTTGAATTGCATAACAAAAAAATTCATTTATGTGCTATTGTTGCAACAAAAGGAGTTCAGCTATTGGCATTGACAATACCTCTATAGTTCATTTTAGATATCATAGATAAATTTTGTTGCCATCAAATTCATTCAAAATTATCATTCAAATAGCTTGGTGGTCATCAACACATGCACAACAATTGAGAAAGTTAAACACTTACTATGAATCTCCCATAGTCATACAACAATGTATTGATTTACCATTTTTTGCAACCACCTCAACCGCAGCACTAGTGTCTATCATCGGCACTCTACCAGCAACACCACTCGACAAAGCATCACCCTCGCCTCGAGTAGCAGGTTGACAAGCTAGAGGGCGTGAACGTGCATCACCAGTCACCATCACAGAAGAGACGCACACGTCCTGGCAGTACACACACAAAGCTTGAAATGAACATGTACTCTCAAAATCAAATGGAAATAGAGCTATTGTACCTATGGAAACCTAGCAGTGAGGTCGTGAGGATGGAGGGCAACGTTGGGGAGGGAGACGAGTGGCACCAGTGCAGCAACGTTGGGGAGGGAGACGAGCAGCAAACAAGAACAAGCAGTGTTGAAGCACCAGTGCAGCTCCTGCACGACCAAGCAGCCTTGGTGAGGGAGACGAGTGGCAGGCGGCGACGACAGCGGCGGCGGCCACGGCGATGAGTCTGGTGGACGAATGGATAAGCTTTAGGGTTAGAGAAGGACTGATGAATATATATATGGAGGTGGGTATTTGGGCCGGCCATCCAGCGGGCTTTTTTCACGGGTCCAAATTCAAAATGGCAAAAAAAATTTGAGCGGTAACTGAAATTACCGGGCCCAGGCGAGAAACGGGATTATCGAAAATCTCGTTTTTTTCTGGCCGAGATTTTTTTCCCTGCATGGGACAATGCATGAGTTCTTCGCTATTGGAAAAGCCCTCGTTGCCAAGCCACATCAGCAAATAACTAGGTTTGGGTTTGGTTGGAGGACGAAGTTAATGAGGTACGACGATCCATGGATATTGGGATAAGAATATCCATGATGCATGTTTGATTGGACGGATGAAAGTGGATGGGATGAGAATATTTGACTAATTATATCTATTATTTAAAAATAATAACAACTAATTACATACTAATAAATATATGCACTAATACTAATTTTGTCATGATAATCACTAATTTAAAATAAAATATATTAATTAGCACCGCTAATATCCTAATTAGCACACCAAACATGCACTAATCAACTTATTAACACTTATCAAAACTAATCCTATCATCATAATTACTAAGTAATAATATAACATACTAATAATCCTTAATTTATTTGCTAATGATAAAGATTAGAAGACATGGATAAGTTAGTCTGCCAGATTTTTTTCGGCGCAGAAAATCCATAATCTAGAAGTATATTCCATATCTATGGATTTACTTATTCCAGTGATCCACCCACCCAAACGATACATATCCATGGATGGTCCCATCCCATCCTTGAAGCAACCAAAGACACCCTAGGTGAATAGAAGTGAGAAATGAAGAGAGAGAACATGTCTATGATCAAGGATTCATAGGTATTTGCTTAGTGCATATACCAGATCTTATTTTTATTTTGTTATTTTTTATGATGCCTGTGTGTACTCTAAATAGAGCTTTATTTCGTGCTAAAAAAATAGCAAAGTGGATATGTATCGTAAGCTTCTGCTGTTATTATTTTTAAAAAATAGCAAAGTGGACGCCAGCGACAAGCAGCAGCCGACGCAATCCGACACCAGCAAGCCTGTTCGGTTGGCTGGTTCGTATCGTTGCTGGTTCGTGAAGAAGCACTGCTGGCTAGTTTGTATGAGAGAAAAATACTATTATGGCTAAAAATTTACGATCATTTACGACAAGCCACAGCCAAACGATCATTTATGAAAGACGCAGCCGATGGTATTGGGCACTGGCGACGGCGACAAGCAGCAGCAGTCCGGCGCCGGCGACAAGCAGCAGGAGCCAACGCTATCGGACACCGGCGACAAGAGGCAGCAGTCGGACGCCGGCGACATGGAGGAACAGCGGTCGGACGTCGGCGACAAGCAGTTGGACGGCAGTGACAAGAAGCAGCAGCAGCAGGGTATCAGTGTCGTCGCAATCCTTGTGCAAGACGGCACGGATGAAGCTGCTGTCGGAGAGACCGTGCTCAAACGTCACAGCAGACTCAGAGACACGAACAAGATTGCCATGCCTTGGAAATCAACGGTGCTCCACGTCTCCGTCCGAAGGCCTCCTGTTCTCTCGGAGATCAAAGTGCACATAGCTAGTCAGGCTAAGAAGCAGAGACTGGAGCGCTCCCGGTTCGCATATCCCCCCTATTCTCGAAATTCCCAGGCTGTTCCTGCTGCTGGGGACGACGAGGAGTTCAAGGAGGAGAAGAAGGCCGTGGAGTTTATCAAGAAGTATAGTTCAGGACAAAGACTGCTGCTTGTTCTTTCCGGTTTGAGTTGCAAAAAGATATTGGACGACCTCATAAGTTTTCTGTGCCGATTACGTAAGGGTAAGTTTGCAATAGCACTCTGCACAAACGACAGTGCTGCAGCAAAAGATTGCTCTTACCCTGCCACAGATAACGAGTCAGCAAAAGATTGCTCTTACCCTGCCACAGATAACGAGTCTCTGATAAAATACTCTCTACTTGATATTTACTTGGAGAGAGCGGTCGCCCTGCTTCCGGGAAGCTACGACGACGACGATATGTCTCCAACTGTGCGTGATATTCTTAAGGAGTGCAGCCCGGATGAGGTTTGCATGAAGATGATCCTCTATGCCCTCTACTACAATCCTGACATGACGAAGAAGGAAATGGAGCGCCTCAAGGACAGCCTTGTTGGCACAGGTCACCAGGAGAAAGAGAACCGAATAATAACCTTCTGCTACCAAACACTGCCAAACGATTACAACAACTGCTTATGGTATTCAGCTGTTTTCACCCGTGGAATCAGCACGCCTGGCGGCGGCGTCCGGCGTTCGGAGGGCAAGTTTACTAAGGAGGTGGATTGCCCAAGGATTGATAACAGAAGAAGATGAAGCCAATCACTGTTTTGACGCCGTGGTCGAACAGAAGCTTATTAATTCTCACCAAGTCAGTGGCATGGGCAAGGTAAAGAGCTGCGCCGTGCATACTTTGGTTGATGACTTGATTAAAAGGGACTCTCCCACAGTTGAGGATCTGTTGCTCAACAGCCAGTTGCCAATTGAAAACCTGGATCTCCTCTACTCAATCCGGAATGGTATGCAGCTCCATCCGGCAAGCTCTAGTATCACAAGCTTCTTGAATTCAATGTCCAGCAATTCGATGTTACTGCTGAGAGTGCTGGATTTGGAAGGTCGCAACGACCTCAAGCCCAAAGACCTGTGGACCATATGCAAGATTCGCAAACTCAAGTATCTAAGTCTCCGGAACACTAATGTTGCCCATCTGCCCAAGCAAATAGGTCAGCTGGAGAATCTGGAGACCCTTGACATACGAGGAACAAAGGTACTGGTGTTCAACACGGTGCTGCCAAAGTTGAAGCATCTGCTTGCTGGTCACATTATCGACTGCCAAGATATAGACATTATCAGGTCCAAGGAATCATTCTCCACTGTGTGCATGCCTCGTGCTGTTGAAACCATGGAAAAGCTCGAGATATTGTTCCGTGTCAAAGTTACCGACAGTGCTAAAGAGCTGATTAACGTTGGTGACAAACTTGAGCACCTCAAGAAGCTGGGTGTGGTTCTATCTGGTAAGAAGGCTAGCTTGAAGGAGTTGTTCCTTCAGATTGAGAAACTCAACCGATGCCTTCGGTCCTTGTCAATCCGAATGGAACCACCAGGTAGTTGGGATGCTGCTGATGTTATTTTACTGAGACCTCCAAAGCTCCTGGAAAGCCTACACATCTGCAGCATCAGAAGGGGGCTGCCTCCAAGGATCAAGGAGCTCCATCACCTTGCCAAGATAACTCTCCGGGATACTTTTCTGAAGCAGGATGGTCTCTGTGTACTTGGTATGCTTCCTAAACTACGCTATCTCAGGCTCTTTTACCATTCATTCGGAGAAGGCACTATCACCTTCGGGGCTTCTGTTAGGGATCGGATCTTCCTTGAGGAGGATCTAAGCTTCAAGAATCTCACGGATATTGCCATTGAAGATGATACTATCACCAGCGTCACCTTAAATATACTCCCTAAGCTTCAAAAGATGAGTTGGTCTTTCAGTTACATGGAGTCACTTTCAGGGGTCCAAGATCTCCGAAGTCTAACACACCTCGTACTCAATGGGGGATCATACAACCAGGAGGGACTGCAGACACTGCAAAGAGACATTGATAGAAACCGTAACCGTAATGTTATTGATTTCAAAATCGGTCCACCTCAGCGTGGTGAAGAATCTAGAGTTGTCGGTCCTGCTCCTTGATAATGCTTCTCCTGCTCCTGCTACTTCTAGAGTATTTCTATTTGTAATGCTGCTGCTGCACTGCTACCTCTACGATGGAATAAAGATGAACAGTTGTAGCTGCTACTCCTTGATAAACTACTCCGTTACTTCTGAAGTATTTCTGTAACTGCTACCTTTCCTACCGAAGATGAAGAGTTGTTGGTGTTGCTCGTTCATGCTGCTGCTCCTCCTGCTACTTCTGAAGTATTTCTACTTATGTTGCTTCTACTATATCTATTGAATAAAGATGATGAAGGGCCCTTCAAGTTCTTCATCTTCCGTGTCAATTGTTGTATCAGTATCCTATATATATATTCAGCATGTCTGTGTTTGTGTTTGTATGCTGTTTGGAATGTATCTGTCTCCCTTTCGAACTGGCATGATTTTGGCTTAATTTCATGTTCCATTTGTCAGCAATGCTTTTGAATGAATTCTTTGTACGCTGTTCCTGTGTTCATCTTGTCAAGAGTTCATTAATTTATCGACCACACACCACCATTCTAGTCAAGAGTTGACCAATTACAAGGGTAATGTTCTCACTGATTATTTGTCGAGCCTTCTTTCTCAAGTAGGTATCTATATATATTACCCAAAAAGACACCATTGATCAATGTTGGCGATAGCGGTCAAGCTAATGAGTAAGAAAGCAGTGAAACAAGGACAGTGCCTGCTGGAGGATGGACAGGAGGAAGATCGAGATTAAGGATGCTCTTATGAAGGCTGTTGAACTGGAAGTGGTGTGGTTCTTTTGGTGCTTCTGAGTCTGCAGATGTCTGCTCTTCTGGCCTGGAGGGCCTTTTAGTAGATGTGATGCGTTACTTTTCTTTAGTTCTGTTATCTCTACCATGCTGCACTGTAGCTCGTCTGATGCTGGCGATGTGTCTGGAACAGTCGTTATCTTGCTTACCGCTCTTTGCTGCTTTCTGTAAACTCTCAAACAATGTAGTTCCGTTGCTATCAATGGGAATGAGGTGATGCCTCGTGTCGAAAAAAAAGACATCATCGACCATCTTCAGAATCGTTTTACCATGACCCTCAGCTATTTATAAGGAATTAGCAGCCACGATCCTGCTATATATTCATGTGCTCAATGTTTCGTCACAGAAGCTCTAAACGTGTCACGGTATCTTTTGATCAAATGGAGCATAAAAAGTTCAGAAACAGGCACACGAGAGGAACATGGTCATTGTCAACACAGATAGTAAATTACTAATTCGCAAAAAAGTACTGTTTTACTTGAAATTGCAAAAGGAGGGCAAATCTTACCTGCACTAGAAGCACCGATGTGAAAACTGCCCCTGATTTGGCGCAAACAAAATCAACAATAAAATGACCACTCACGGCCCAAGAAGAACGAAGCCACGGTGGCTTGGGTTCCAGCGGTAGACAAAGGAGATGGGAGCCGGTGTGAGGTAGATGATGACAAGCGGGGTCCATATGAAAGTGGGATAGCGAGAGAGGAGATGGGTTGAAAGAGAGGAGACAGGGTCACAAGCGTCGTTTCCCACGATCTATACATGTTAGCACGGTGAGTTGACTTGCCACGTTGTTCAAAGTGGCAAATATATAGCTTTGTCTACTGTTTATGTGGCAAATATGTATTTGCAAAACTAAAATTGGCAACTGGTCAAGTGCCTTTAGCAACGATGGCAAATATTTAAATTTCCCAGAGTGGTGGGGACGACCAGCTGAGCAGTAGGTCTTCCTGGGCTACTAGTGGAACAACAGGTAATGGGTGGCCCGAGGCCCAAGGCCCATTGTGTGAACAAGCCCACGTTCTCTGAAGGTCTCTCTCAGGAGAAGAATGCATTGCGAGGCTTAGAGAGTGTTTTCCGGTGACTAAACTTTAATTCCGGTCACATTGACAGTCCACCGCAAGGGGCAAGGCCTAGGAAGAGCACAAGAAAGAGGGCCCGTAATGTTTGAGTGACCGGCCCAGCGTTGTCATGTAATGCTTGCGCCAAGTAGCCCAGTAGTGAGGAGTGATATATTGAGGAGATGAACCCTATAACTGTAAGGATACAATCAACTATCTACCAAATACAAACACGCCGAGCAAACAGCCGGCTGTCGAGGAACCCTAACAACACGAGTTATAAATTATAACCAATGGAAATTTTAGTCAGTAGCCAATACTGGATTTCAAGAAATTTTAGTCAGTGGCCAATACTTAGTTTCGAGAAATAACTAATTTCTAAAACCAGGAGTTTTCAAAGCACTCTTGATTGTCGTCGATGACGAGAAATACTTGATTTTCAGAAATAACGAATTTCTAAAAATAGCAGTTTTCGGAGCACTCTTGAGTGTTAGTTGATCTCCACCAATAGGCCCAACGGCCTATTGGGCCCTTGGATCTGCGCCCTGATCGGAGGCGCCCAACCCTAATACGGTAGGTGGGCCCCTGTCGCACAACACTATAAAGATAGATGGGGTTCACGGCTCTAACTATGAGGTTGACCGGAGCCGCCGTGACCCACCAACAGAAAACCTAATCCGATCTAAAGAAGAGTGCTGCCAGCGATGGGAAGCCCCACCGACTCCACCGTCGCCACCATTACGCTGGACTCCACTGCGCCGAGCTGTCGCGACACCGATGTCCAAACCGCTGCGGCGCCATGGACCGAATGATGACCTAGGGCGAGGTACATCAACAGTTTTCTGATCTAAGTAAGAAGCTTACCCCTTGATCCACTTTACAGAGGTACTATTTGATACCTACAATGGTATCAGAGCGAGGTTCGCCCATGTGTAGATCTAGTATGGGTAGTGAATAGAAAAGAAAAAGAAAGAACAAGGATTCGATCTATTTTGGATTAAAACCCTAACCCTAACCGGGTAAAAGAAAATTGAAAAGAGACCGGGGGTTGGCGGACGCCACTGAACTCCCAGTCACCACCGCCACCATGCGGGGAAAGGTGCCGCACCGACGTCTTCGCCAGCGCGCGGCAAGAAAAGAACAGACCTCCTTTCAGATCTGAGCAGACAGAAGGGGTTCCTAACCCTAACCCTAACTGGGTGAAGAAAAGAACAAAAGAAGAGGGATTCGGCCGAACAAAGGAAGAGGGATTCGGCCTAGAAGAGAATCAAAGCCGAACCCTAACCCACAAAGCACTCACTGGGGAAGAAGAATAGTGACTCCAGTGAGTCACACCCTATCCCTAACCCTAACCCCAAATCGATTCAACTCCAAAAGAAAAAGAAAGAAGATCCAAAAGAGAAGAAGGGGAAGAGGGAAAGGGGCTTATCTCGCTGATCTCGAATCAAAACCAAGAGCAAAACCGAATCGGGTTCAATCGAACCCTAACCCTAACTCGCGACGAGGAAGGGGAAGAGAGCGATTCGGTACAAATAGAAAAGAAAAGAAATCAAATGAAAGAGATGAATCGAATTGAACGAATCAAATCGGGAAAAGAAACCCTACCCCTAACCCTAATCCCCAATCGCATGACTCAGATCCAGAAGGGGAAGAAGATAGGGAAGGGCAGAGGCCTACCCTCACTACTGCCGACACCGCCATCGCGCGGGATGAACAGGCGCGCTGCCATTTCATCGGCGTGCGAAAAGACAGACCGTTGCCGCTCGGGCACGACCTCCACAGGCGCGGTGGGGCACCGCCGCTAGTCCGCTCGATGGCGACGCGCTCACTCGTGTGGGGAGCACGCGTGCCGGCAAAGGGGCCGGCAATGGCGCCATGTCGCTCGGTCGCCGCCGCTGCTCGCTGCGATGAGAGCTGTTGCGCTGAGAGAGAGAAAGGTGAGAAAGAAATGCATAGGGTTTCTGGGGCAGCCACGGCCGGGGGGGGGGGGGTTTGATCTAGCGACATTGTCGCTCGGCCGTCGGATCAACGTGGACGCCTCAGATTCAATGGGCCGCCTTTCGACCCAGGTGGGCGAGCGCGGCGGGCTACTTTCGTGGCCCAGGCTCAGGTTGCGGCCTAGGCGCGAGGGAGGAGCCGCGCGCATGCGCAAAAGAGCTGTTGTTGTAGGCCAGGCCGCTACTATAGCTGATGGGCCTAGGCTGCGCTGGCGCGTTGATAGGTCGCACGCACTGCTGCACGGTGCTGCTGCGCCGCTGGGCCAGGCACTGCGCTGGCTGTCTGGGCCGTTGCTGTTGCAGTAGGCCAAGCCAGAATGAATAGCATGAAAAGATTTGAATTTTATTTAATTTCAGAAGCTGATTTGAATGCATTTTGATGAATTTTAAAGGTTTTAAAATTTCTAGTAAATTACACAAACGTGTTATTTTTTCCAGAAAGTAGATATGAACAAGAAAAGCTTCTAAAAAATAGATAGTGAATTTTTTCATGTTTCCGCTGCTAAAAAAATAGTTGATTCTCCTGTTATTTTGAACCAACGTGATATTTAATTGGAGAAAAAGAGATTTTGACATGATTATGATGTTATTTTCTGACCAACGTTGTTAATGACAATATCGTAATTTTAATGATTTTAAGCATTAATTTTATTTCTGCCCAACGGTGATGTAGAATTAGTGTATAAGAACAGTTGTAAATTTTAATGATTTTATGCATTAATTCTATTTTTACCCAATGATGATGTAGAGTTAGTGTATAAGAACAGTTGTATGTTTTAATTTTGACCAACATTGGAATTAAGGCATGCAATTGTTATCATTTTTTAAGTTAAGAAAAAAGTTTGACCTGGCCTTCATCTTGTCTAAGTTGGACTGAGTAGTCACATCACCGTGTTCTACTGAGCATGTGGCACCGGTGAGGGAGATAAATGAGGATGCTGCTGCTTGGGCAACTAAAGAGAGGGATTTTGAATCCCAAAAGATGTCCTATGACCTTGAGCATAGGAAGTGGGTCACTATCGACAAAAAATATTTGGCTGTGATAAAGAACATGATTGAGACTGTAATTGTGAGCTCAATCCCAGAGTGTGATACGGTCATCGAGTACCTTGATAGAATAAATAGTCAGTTCACTAGCTCTTCAAAGACATGCTACTCAGCTGATAAAAGCAGCTGGTGACAGAGAGTTACTTTGGAAATGGTGGATAAGAGAGCTCATGATGCGTCGTTGAAATTATGGCACTATCATTGAGGCCATATTTTGAGGAGGAAAATAGAAAGACTAGTTAAGAATAATATTCTTCCTCCATTAGAGCTCTCAAATTTAGAACAATGGAGAGAATGCATATAAGGAAAGTATATAAAGAAAATTAAGAAAGATGTCAAACGAAGCGTAGAAATTTTACAGATTATTCACACAGACATCTGTGGTCCGTTTTCTGTAAAGAGTGTGGATGGTTATGATTCGTTCATAACATTCATAGATGATTACTCCCGTTATGACAATATTTATCCAATTAAAGAAAGAATAGAAGCATTGGATAAATTTAGGATATTTAAGGCAGAAGTTGAAAACCAACACAATTTAAAGATTAAGATAGTCTGGTCCGACCGTGGTGGAGAGTACTATGGTCGGCATACCCCATATGGCTAAGTTCCTGGACCTTTTGCAAGGTTCTTATAGGAGAATGGCAAAGTAGCCCAGTATTCTGCTGTAACAGAACTGACCAATTATACAAGATTAAGTAAGGAAATCTTCCACCAAAACAGATAATTTAGCAAACTTAAGCCCATATAACTCGGTAGTCCATAAAACCACGAAGGATTTTAAACCAATCGACATACAAACTAAGATCGTACAAGTTTAGCAAGTACCGTCATATGTTACATAAAGTTCGTAATGACAGTTGGATACATCAGAGTTTAGAATATATAGTTATTACAACCCAAGTTCAAACTAAAATAGCGGAAGCAAATAGTTTTAAAGCCACACACACACTTTTGGTTCAGATACGGTGCCAGTAGGTAGTCATCTCTAACAAAAGCATCAGATGAGAGATACAGAGTGACCATTTGCCCTTGGTCCTAGTTGTCACCCATCGCCGGGTATAGGCAGTTAATGCAATAGCCATAGTATATTTGACCATCTACAACAACAATGGGAACAACGCCCTGAGTATGAGAAGGTACTCGGCTAGACTTACCCGTCTTAAACCAAAATAAAGCAACATCAAGGATTATGCAAGGCTTTCTTTAGTGGGCTAGCTGACTTATTTGCGAAAAGCACAAGCTATCATGAAAAAACCATTTTAAGTACTTTGCATCATCTTTATTATGACCTATCCATCTAGGTAAGCACCTGTACTATAGCAATCACTTGATTAACCAATAACATCCAGTTACCAATTTAGATTTAGCATATCCCATACCATCCAGATAACCATCATTGTTCCATCACAATTACTACGATGCTATATCTCAAGTCAAGTGCTCACTATCTAGGAGCGATGGCGATTCGAATCGATTCCTAACTAGCTGGTGATTTATTCCTCACACAAACCACACTCACCGATCAAGTGAGCTATAGATCACCAATGACACTTTCCAAGTAGCCGCGGGATAACAGTCATGGACCGCACTACCCAGGGACCACTCGATAGCCAGGACGCACCTTGGGCTCACTCTTCGCGTCCCCGTCATACCCCCTTCAGCACCAGTCTACCAATCCGAGTTTATCCCGGCTCAAATAGTGTCACTAGCTTTGCGGTCGAAAGGTACTTTATTCAGCCAGCTAAATATGAGGCATGTGTTCAACATGACAAGAGGGACGAGCAACGATCGGTCCTTAATCGACATAAATAAAAAACTAACAGCACCCCAGAACCCTGTCTGGTTGCCTCCAACTTTTTCCGTCCAGTCTCCAATTATCCATCACACATGGTTAATTCCATGATATCATTCTTTCCATAGCTAAATTCTTCCAGTAACCACCTATAAATGTCGGTGACCGGAAATCACTGATCGCTACCGGTCTAAGCAAGGCTAAGCAGTTATTCGATCTCGACCTAACAGGGTAAAAAGGTAATAAGGTAGGCAAGGATAGTAATAAATGCATCAACGATTTCAATCAACTCCTATAACTTAATGCAACAATATATAAACTCATATATATATAAAGAATTGCTTTTATAAAGTAGGAGACTTAGAATGCTCCAGGGCTTGTCTCGTTCGAATGAACTAGGTTGATGATCCACGCACTCGGGCAAGTCCTCTCCTTGCTCCTCTTCCTCTAGCACCTCCTGTGCCTAGACTTCTTATGGATCTATCCCAGTCTGCTCTTCCTGAACTACTACTAGCAACTCCTCCTGCGATCCTATATGATGTAGATGCATAAGTGCTCATGCATAGGTGTATCGGAGAGATGACATGTAATGATCATGATGCATGGAATGTAGATGAACATGTTTAACTTTATTGAACATAGTAGAAGTAAGACTCTTCTACAAGGTAGCCAACATCATCCAAGAACATGTACTACTATACTACTACTACAACCACTATACTAACATACCAAGTCACCATAGCAAGCTAAGATGCTTCAAAGATACACCAAAGTACACATGATTAACTAAACCTGCATTAAAGAAGATTATTTTATTTCATTTTAAACTAGGGCTACAACAACAACATATATTTTTGGTGCTCATAAAATTATGAGAAAATTACAGTAGCTTCCTTAGGCAATAATTAGTCTACCATAAAATTTTCATTATATTTGGATAAGTATAACAGCCTACACAAAAATGACAAGCTATGGTTGATAATTAAGCATGAAAATACTTTGTACTATGAAAAGTGTCAAACAATAGAGTTGGTATTTTTCCCATGATCTAAATAGCATAAAATCACTGTATAAAAAGTTTCACCTACATGTATTATTCATATTTTTAGCCCTAGAAATTTTACAAAAAATCAGCAATTAATACACATAAAATACCTAGCCATATTTTTCCACATAACATGCATGTCATATTTTTTTCCAGAATGTACATCACAATGCTAGACAAACAAAATATGAATCACATTTTTCTGATACATATAGGATTTACTAAATATTTTACAAGATATCAGCAATATCAAGAATTAAATAAAGCTCTACATTAAAGTATCTCAAAAATGACATGTAATATTTTTATCATGTAGATCTGGTGACAAGGAACATAACAAAATTTGTTTCATCAATTTTGGAGCAATATAACTCGAGATATACATTTTACAAGCTTTTTAATCAATTTTTGAAATCATTTTAGAAATCCTTTTCTTTAAAACTGAAATTCCACCGAACCCTAATCTGCTAGGTGCAGCCGATGCAGTGCACCTAGAGGTGCTGCCACGTGGGACCCGCGGTCAAGCCGGGCCCATGCGTCAGCCGGAGCCGAGGCTGGGGTCGTCGTTGACCGGCCGGCTTTCGCCGTCGGTGAGCTTGCTGGTGGTGAGGTCACCACCAGCGGCTTCCCGCTACTAGGCAGGCCCGATGCGCCAAGAGCGGGCATTGGAGGAGCTCGGAAGCGAGCTTGCCGACGCGCATGGCGATACGGCGGCGCGGCATGCCCGCGTACGGGCACTTCCCGGCCACAGCAAGGCACGGGGAGGCACGCACGAGGTTCACAAGGGCAAGGCGGTGCTAACGCGCGCAAAATCAGAAGGAGAAACGGAGCGAAAAGGGGGAGGTCCATGGAGCCGTGCTGCTCCGGTGAGATCGGTCATGCTCCGACGAGCAATAGCGGCCAGCTTGAGCCTTACCACGTCGAAAGGAGACGAGCAAAAGCTGTGCGATGCCGGGGCGAAGGTGTGGCGAAGATGTAGCGAGCTCCGGTGGTCAGGCATGGCCGGGACGGCTACTCCGGCGATAGCACGTGGCGGAGCGAGTGTGCTGCGGCTGCTGCTTGCGCTGGCGGAAGAGAGGGCAAAGTGGAGGGGCGAGTGGGGAGCTCTACGTAGTCGGGCAGGTGAAGGTGAGCGCGTGGGCGCACGCGGGGGCCACCGGGACAGCTAGGTCGGCGGTGTCGCGCGGCGAGCTCGCCGACGCATGGTAGCCACGCGGCTTGCGCTTCCTGGCGTGGTCGAACATAGGCGCGCGGTGCGGGCGAGCGGGCGATTGAGCGCGGAGGCAGGCCGGGCCAGCCTGTGCTGCTGGGCCGAAAGGGAGGCGGCGGCCCATTAAGGAAAATAAAATGATTTTCTTTTTATTTCTTAAATAAATAGAACTAAAATTCCATTTTGAGCCATTTAAAAGCATTTTCACAAGTTGGTGTAAAAATGAAAGTTGTTCCATTTTTCAAGATCTACAGCTTTGCTTTTATGACCAAAGTCAAATTCCAAATAGATTTTGAATTACAAAATTAAAATCAATATTAATTCAAAACCCTAATTTTGAAGAATTATTTTTAAAAGCATAATTTGGCAAAACTTTGAATATAAACTTTGCTCCAAATTGCATCCTAATTACTTCTAAGTGGTCTAAGTGATCAACCAAGGTACACACATGGCAAAACAAACATAGCATCCAATCTAGGAGGTCGATCTTGTATTCCTTGCACCAAGGTGCTTGTAGTAGGGGGTTACAAGCAGGGCGAGAGAGGGAGCTAGTCCCTGGTCTCTACGTGGAGCGGTGTGGGTTGCTTGAGATGTTGATCTCAGGCAGTGGGGAAGCGTGCGGATCACAGAGTGTTGAGCGTGTGTTCGTCTGAGCGTCTATGCGTGAGCTCGTGAACCCGTGAGCTCGCGTGCTCATCTGTCTGCCTCTATGTGTCTCGTGAGCATTTTTCTATGTTCCTCTCCGTCTGTCTGTGTCTAGAAACAACCCTGGTCTCTCCCTTTTATAGTTGAAGAGGGGATAGGGGTGATACATGTGTTTGCTATGCGGCATCTTGTGAGCGGAGGTGGCGTGTCTGAGCCCTGTATCTTACCACTGTGGCAGCATGGTCGACGGAGCAGTCTTATCCTTGATGCATTAGAGCAACGCGCCGGTCACACCCGATCCTGTGTGACGTGGGAGCTCTAGTGATAACTTAATGCAGGGCATGGCGGATGACGTGCCAGTCGCTGTGTGTTGATAGTGTAAAGAGCCGAGGCTCAGTTGGTGCCGAGGCCGAGCCATCGTGGGGGGCTCAGTGGGCGCGAATCCCAAGGCTACCATGACCCTGAAGTGGATTGCCGAGGCTCGGAGGGAGCAGTTGGTCCTATACACTAATTTTGAGGCTACAGTGACCCGGACTTGACTCCCCACACCACGTTGTTCTTGGAGCAGGGGTTAGGTAGCATAATGCAGTGCGGGCGTCAGTCGTGGGCACAGTACCGAGCACAGTGGCCGGTAACCCCTGCCCCGTCTTGTCCCGGACGGCATGGTGTTGATGCGACTCTCATTTCATCAGTCGCTCTGCTGTGTCGAGCCATCGTTCGGCTGACGTCGCAGGAGTGGTTGGTTGCATTAGTTGGACGTGATGTTCTATCAGGGAAATCGGTCGAGGCAGAGGCGATAGGGTTGTTGCCGAGCAGGCCTCGAGAGAGGCGGAGAATCGGCACCTCGTCCGAGGCTTTACGTGTGGGGCCTCAAGCGAGATGGAGAATCGGTTCCCCGTTCGAGGCCTTACGTGCGAGGCCTCGAGCGAGACAGAGAATCGATACCCCGTCTGAGGCGTTACGTGCGAGGCCTTGAGTGAGGTGGAGAATCGGTAGCCTCGGACAAGGCAGGGGTTAGCCAGTAGTTGTCTCTTGACTTTGATTTTGACAGGGTCTAAGCGATTTTTCGGTTTTTGCTTAGGGGTCCCTTTTTATGGTACCCGACAGTAGCCCCCGAGCCTTGGGGAGAGTGTGAGCGCTCTCCCTAAGGTTTTGACGAGACTTGGCTCGCGGCAGCTCCTGGTAGGATGGTGTTTCATACTCGAGGCCTCGGTGGGTGCGCGCGAGCGCACCCGCCGGGTGTAGCCCCCGAGGTCCTAGAGGAGTGGATTTATTCCTTTAGGGGCTTTTCTCATGTTGTGCAAGGGGTTTTATTGCGTTTACCGAGCCCATGAGTGCGAGTTCGGGTCGCTAGGTCTTTGACTTGGTTGCAAGAAGAGCCCCTGAGCCTCTACACGGAGCAAGAGGGCGATAAGGAGTTTCCCTGTCTTTTTTGTGCGGCCCTCATGCATCCTTTTCATTTGGAAGGAGGGGTGGAGTATGCCAGGCTACCCTCGGTGGGTGCGAGCAGTGACACCTCCGGTGAGCTATTATCGGGTAAGTCCAAGTAGAGGCCTATGCCCCATTCGATAAGGGTCGGCTGGCGGTCCAGAGACGCACCCCAAAAGTACTAGAGGGCTTCTCTAGTGGGTCCTAGGGCCGTTCAATTAGCCTCGGGGGCTCGATACCTCCCTTCGGTGGGATCCCATTCGGAGATGTCCCTGCTGGTCTCGGACATGACTTAGGGTATCCCGAGCGATCGCTTGCTCGGGCCTCGGCCATGTATGGGCTCGCCCATAGTCATCCTTGACTCTGTTGTCCTAGGGCAGCTGTCGAGACCCTCGGGGGCCTAGCCTTTGAACCCCTGGACCGTAACGGGCTCGATGCCCTTTATCACATCTTTTCGAGCTCCAAGTGCGAGCTCAGGTCGTTGGTATTCGACCTGGTTGTAGGAAGAGCCCCCGAGCCTTTGCACGGTGCGAGAGGGCGATCCAGAGTTTCCCTGCCTTTTTGTGCGACCCTCACGTATCCTTTTCGTTCAGAAGGAGGGTTTGTTTGTTGAGCCCTCGAGTGCGAATTTGGGTTGCTGGGTCTTGGCTTGGTTGCAGGAAGAGCCCCCGAGCCTCTACATGGAGCGAGAGGGCGATCAGGAGTTCCCTAGGCTTTTTTATGCGACCCTCGCGCATCCGTTTCGTTCGGAAGGAGGGTTTGTTTGCTGAGCCCTCGAGTGTGAATTTGGGTCTCTGGGTCTCGGCTTGGTTGTAGAAGGAGCCCCCGAGCCTCTGCATGGAGCGAGAGGGCGATTAGGAGTTCCCCTGGCTTTTTTGTGTGACCCTCGCGCATCCTTTTTGTTCGGAAGGATGGTTTGTTTGCCAAGCCCTCGAGTGCGAATTTGGGTCACTAGGTCTCGGCTTGGTTGCAGGAGGAGCCCCCAAGCCTCTACACGGAGCGAGAGGGCAATCAGGAGTTCCCCTGGCTTTTTTGTGCGACCCTCACGCATCCTTTTCGTTTGGAAGGAGGGGTAGAGTATGCCAGGCTACCATCGGTGGGCACGAGCAGTAACATCTCCGGTGAGCTGTTATCGGGTAAGTCCAAGTGGAGGCCCGTGCCCCATTCGATAAGGGTCGGCTGGTGGTCTAGAGACGCACTCCAAAAGTACTAGAGGGCTTCTCTAGTGGGTCCTAGGGCCGTTCGATGGGCCCTGGGGGCTCGGCGCCTCCCTGCGGTGGGATCCCATTTAGAGACCTCCCTGCTGGTCTCAGACACGAATTAGGGCATCCCGAGCGATCGCTTGCTCGGGCCTCGGCCATGTATGGGCTTGCCCATAGTTGTCCCTGACTCTATTGTCCTAGGGCGACTGTCGAGACCCTCAGGGGCCTAGCCTTCGAACCCCTGGACCGTAACAGGCTCGGTGCCCAGTTCCTTCATCTGAAACGAATCGGGTGGGGGATATTCCCCTCCCATCGGCTGATAATGGCAGGTGCGCCTTTTGAGGCAGTTTCTCGGGGAGATGGAACGGCGCCTGCCGTTGTTGGATGCGATGTCAGCGGATGGGACATTACTGTGCACGTGATTAATAAGGAAAAGGTGGGCGCGTGGGTGGTTTAATTGGATCTGGATTAACTATGCCAGATCTAAGGGAAACTTCCCCGATTTTGTCGCTCGTCTGTTTCGTCCCCTTCCTGTATAAATACGTGATGAGCCTTGCCCCTCTCCTCCTTACCTTGCCTGCATTCACCTTTTCTACCTTCGAGCCGTTGCTAAGAATAGAGAGCGCTAGGGAGAAGAAGGGAGAAGGGCGAGGAAGAGAGAGAGAGAGAGCCTTACCATTGTAGCTGCATTCTCCACCGCACCCATGGCCGGCAGCACTATTGTCCTTTAGGTGGATCCTTGGGGTCCATCCGATGTGTCGGCGAAGACGCTGCAGTCGCTCATCGACGATGGCCTCCTTCACCCAGTTACCGACCCCACTAGGCTGGAGTGGATTGCTCCGAGGGGCGAGCCAGAGCTGAGGCCACGCGATGGCTACATCATGAGCTTCGTGGCCTTCCACGAGCGTGGTCTCGGCCTGCCAGTGGACCGGTTCATGTGGGTGCTCCCATACTACTACGGCGTGGAGATTCATAACTTCAATCCCAACTCCATCGCGTAGGCGGCCATTTTCATCGCCATCTGCGAGGGGTACCTAGGCATTGCCCCCCATTGGGAGCTGTGGCTCCACCTCTTCTGGGTGGGGCATACCACCAAGCTGACGGGCACGACAGGCATGAGGAAGGCGATGAGGGCCGGTGGCTACACTCTCCAAGTGTGCCAGGACCAGCAGCACCTCTACATCCTGGCCCAGCTCACGTCGTCCAATCGCCGCTGGTACAACAGCTGGTTCTACCTCCGTAACGATGATGGTGGACTTCCCTCCTACACCGGGCAGGTCATGGAGAGCCAGCCGGAGAAGTGGAGGTATGGCATCTCGGTGGTTGACCAGCCCAAGCTACAGCCGCTCGTGGAGGGGCTAGAGAGGCTACGTAGCCGCGGCCTTACGATGGCTGTGGTCATGGAGGCCTTCCACCGCCGGAGGGTGCTACTACTGATGGCTCGGCGGCGGTGCCTGTTCAACATGACACCAGATGAGCCGATCGAGGGTGTCTGGATGTTCGCCGTCGCCCTCTCCGATGAGGAGATTCTACGTCGGGTGAGAGAGATAGTGGAGGGGTGGCTGAGGAGCGGTGGTCTAACCCCATTCACGATGTGCCCGTCATGGGGGTACCTCTCCCTGGTAAGTCACACGCCGCTGCGGCCCCCGAGGCCTCCTCATTCCTCACCATTTCTTGTTCCCTTATTTGTGTTTGCCGTTCCTGCAGGGGATGAGGGATGTGCGAGCCTCCCCGCCACCTGTTCCCAAGGACGCAAAGCGGCGGGCGATGAACCGGGCGCACGTCGAGGCACAAAAGAAGCGGAAGGATGCCAAGGAGGCAAAGCGCAAGAGGAAGAACCTTGGGCACGAAGAGCTAGAGAAGTGTCTCCGGCAGCAGAGGCATGATGGTGTCCCGGTGGAGTCGTCTCTGTCACTGTCATTGTCGGCTTCCTCGAGCGATGCTGACAAGAGCAAGGTGGGGCGGGGCACCCTGGACCATCTTCCTAACGTTAGGGGGACGGTGCTCGGGGCGTCGGCGAGCAGCCCGGCATTTCCGAGAGGAGGAGGAGAGGACGCCTCGGGGCCGGCGATCGCCCACCCCGAGGCTGAGGCCGACATGCCTGAGGCATGGGTGTTAGGGAAGCGCGTAGTCAGCCCGATGGGCTCGACGGCAGAGGTGGAGCAGGTGGCGGCGGTGGCGATGCAACTACCCCCGTATAGGGTTGAGGGGGTGCTGGAGTTCGGCGAGGGCTGGCCGGCACCGACGGACATGGAGGCCGTGCCATCGCCACCACCACCGCCATTGTAGAGGAGGGACGCAGTGACGAAGCGGTTGTGTCCCCGTTCGTGGTGAGTGTTTTTTCAGTGGAGTTGGCTGCATCTCCCATTCGTTCCTTGGTCGTATGCTGACCTTGTCAGTGTTTTGCCTTCAGCCAGAAGTGTCAGGCGGAAGTGCCCGCCCTGACGCCACGTAAAGCGCTCAAGGTGAGCACTAGCTCCACCGCCTAATGGGTGGTGGAGGCGCAAGCCACCATACAATGTGGCACAGCATTGGCGAGCGCCGACCCGAAGGAGCTAGTCGCCTAGGGAGAGGCTACCAAGGTGGCCATGAAGCAAGCGGAGGAGGAGAAGCCTACGCCCCATGAGGCTGAGGCCCATGAGTAAGATGGGGCCAAGGCGCCCTCAGTCGCCGAGGCCACCAAGGGTGAGGGTGAGGCCCCTCGGACTTCTGAGGCCGAGGCGACGGAGGCCGGGGTGCCCAGGACCACCGAGGCTGAGGTGGTGGGGACCGGAGCCCCCGGGACCACCAAGGCCAGGGTGGCGGAAGCCAGTGTGAGTGCGGCAAAGCCTACAGCCTAGGAAGTGGAGACGGAGGCAGGGCAAGCTTCAATACCGCCCCCGGTCCAAGGCCCGCCGCCGTCGCAGGAGAGTGCCTGGGAAGTGGAGGTCCATTTGATCTCCTCCGACGATACTTTCTGGGGGAAGGAGGTGGCGGATGTCGAGGCGGCCAGCACCATGGAGCAACCAGCTCCAACCTCTGGCGAGGGAAGCTTGGCCCTCGTGCGGGTACAACCCGAGCCCCGTGGGTGGGATCACCCGTGTGTCTTGTGGCAGAGCTAGGATGACACTGAGGAGGAGCCTCTGTTTGCCCTCGAGGACACGACCGAGGGGGGCGCTGGAGCTCTTTTGAGCAATACTACCGTCTGGCAGAGTGGTCACTGCACACAACACTATCCATCATGGCTGATGATCTGCCCGATGTTGCCCAGGTATGTGTCTTCTTTTCTCATGCGGTGCTGTCTTTTTCTAAGTTTTCTCACAGTGCATGACCCCTGTTCTGCCTATCTAGGAGCTTGAGGCCCGGTCTCTCAGGAAGTCGTTGTTCCTCCAGTGGGAGAGGGACGTCTAGGACTAGCTCCGGCAGCAGAAGGACCTACTCGCCAATGCCAACAAGCTTCTGTCGGCGTGGAGCGCGGAGGTGGAGGACCTCCACCTTCGCTGTGCTGATATGAAGGCTGAGGCGGCCACGGCTCAGGAGCAGGCCACCCCTTTTGCGGCACGAATCAAGGAGCTGGAGGAGGAGCTGACCCGGGTGGTCGGTGAGTAGGACACCTTTAGGTCCCAGGCTTAAGAAGCGATAGCCTCTGCCAAGGCCATCGCTAGGCAGCTAGGGGCAAAGTAGGGTGCGCACCTGCTGACAAAAGGCGCCCTGGCGGAGGCCCTCAAGGTGGCCGAGGCCTCCCGGACTGAGGCTTTGGTCTGGAAGGGAAAGGCCGAGGGTGAGTCATGTTCACCTTGTTTTATTTGTTTTTCTTGTGTTCGACCCCTAACTCCCTGGTGTGATGCAGAGCTGGAGAGGGAGGCTTCCAGGGCGGCCAAGGCCTCTCGGGTCGAGGTCCAGCGCTGGAAAGAGAAAGCCAAGGCCTTTCGGGTCAAGGTCCAGCGCTGGAAAGAGAAAGCCGAGGGTGAGTCCCGTAGGGCGTCACCCCTGTTTGGCTTATTTTCTTTTGCACATAACCCCATCCTGCTTGTTTTGGCGTAGGGTTGGAGAAGGAGGTCTCCTAGGCAGTGACTCCGAGGGCATTGCACATGGGCGTCAAGCGCGCCCTGGCCATCGTCTCCTCGCACTATGCTGACATCGACCTCGAGGCCATCAGTGACGGCTACGTCTTGGCTGAGGATGACGAGGAGGCCGATGAGGAGGCCACGAAGCTGATGGAGGTGGCTGAGGGCCCTAGCACGACACTAGCTAAGCTGTTCGAAGAGGAGGTGGTTCCTCCCATGCCGTCTGTCGACGCTGGCGACCCTGAGCCTTGACCTAGGCCAAAAAGGCCATGCAAACAGATTAGGATTATCATGCCGTGACGCTTGTGGCCGTCAAGGCCTTTTTTAAAGTACTTATGTGTCTATGCCTTTTAATCGTTTTTATGGTATTTTCGAGCCTCTGCCCTCTGTCTCGTTTCTGAACATATCTTTTGCAAAAAACTTCCTTGGAACCTAAGCTGCCCCTTGGGGAAAAAGGTAGTGAGGGAGTGTTGTAGCCTGGAGGCGTAGGCCGTCTCACGGCTCGGCCGACCTTTTGGCCCTGAGACAGACTTTTGGTCCTTAGGTCTTTTACAATTGATTTGTTAGAGAACGCTAGAGAGTTATGTGTATAAATTTATTCGAAAGACGATTAAAAAATAGTGCCTGGGACTTAGGGGGGTTGCCCCCTTCTAGCCCCTGAGGGAGGCTCGGTTTTGTAGAGGCAGAGCTGAGTCTTGTTTGAGCCCCGTGGTGGGTACCTCTATAGAGGCAGAGCCGAGTCACCCTTATGGTGTTATCATAACGCTGAGCCCCACGATGGGCTCGGGGGGTTTCTTGAAAAATGAGAACAACTAAAGAACGTTTCTTTATTGTATTTCGAGAAATAATGTATACAATGCTTGGAAATTTAAGGGTAGAAGCGACGTAGCTTTTCTATGTTCCAAGCGTTGGTGAGGATTTTGCCCTTCTCGTTGGCTAGCTTGTAGGTCCCGGGCTTTAGCACTTGGGCGACGATGTACGACCCTTCCCATGGCGGGGTCAGCTTGTGGCGGCCCTTGTTGCTCTACCTCAGTCTCAGCACTAGGTCACCGACCTTCAGGTCTCAACTTTGAATGCGCCAGGCTTAGGGCTTGCTGGTACTTGGCCAAATGTAGCAGCATAACATCTCAGGCTTCCTCCAGTTGGTTGAGGGCGTCTTCGCGGGCAGTGCGGTTGCTTTGCTCGTTGTAGGCCTATAGCCTCAGGGAACCATACTCCAAGTCAGTGGGGAGGATGGCCTCGGCTCCGTAGACTAGGAAGAACGGTGTGAATCTCGTGGCTCGGCTCAGAGTGTTCCTTAGGCTCCAGATGACCGACGAGAGTTTGGCAAGCTATTTCTTACCAAATTTCTTCAACTAGCTGTATATTCTTGGCTTGAGGCCCTGTAGGATCATGCCGTTGGCACGCTTTACTTGGTCATTTGTCCTAGGATGTCCTACGGCTGACTAGGCCACATGGATGTGGTGGTTGTCGCAGAACATCAGAAACTTATGGCCGATGAATTATGTCCTGTTATCAGTGATGATGGTGTTTGGAACGCCGAACCTATGGATGATATCATGAAGAACAACACCGCTTGCTCGGATTTGATTCGATTGATTGGACAAGCCTCGATCCACTTGGAGAACTTATCGATCACTACCAGCAGATGGGTGTAGCCCCCGAGGGCTTTCTGCAGAGGCCCAACCATGTCGAGCCCCCACACGGTGAATGGCCATGTGATGGGGATGGTTTGGAGGGCTTGGGCCGGGAGATGCATCTGCCGCGCATAGTACTAGCACCCCTCGCAGGAGCATACCAGCTTTGTGGCATCAGCAACCACCATAGGCTAGTAGAACCCTTGGTGGAAGGCGTTTCCGACGAGCGTCCGAGGCACTGCATGGTGCCTGCAGGCTCCCGCGTGCAAGTCCCAAAGTAGGGCTTGGCCTGCCTCGGTGGTGATGCATCATTGGAGGATGCTAGATGGGCTTCGCCTATACAACTCGCCGTCACTGAGGATGTAAGTTTTGGCTCATCGCGCAAGCCGTTGGGCTTTGGTCCTGTCTGCTAGAAGCTCTCCTCGAACGAGGCAATCAAGGAACAGGACTCGCCAGTCCATGCCCTGGTTGGCCTCAGGAGGCTCCGCATTGACTTCCATGACCTCGGGCTCGGCTGAAGGGGTCTCGATGATAGAGGGGGCCTCGGGCCCTACGGTGGGCTCGACCGATGGGCCCTCTTTCACCACTGAGGCGTAGTCGATGGAAGGCTTGTGGATGTCTCTGGTGAAGACATTTGGGGGGACCGGGGCCCATGCCGACGCCATCTTTGCCAGTTTGTCCGCGGCCTCGTTAAATTTTCGCGCGATGTGGTTGAGTTCGAGACCGTCGAACTTGTCTTTAAGGCGATGTACTAGCTTGTAGTATGCCTCCATTTTGGGATCATGGCAGTTCGACTCCTTCATTACTTGATCGACGATGAGCTACGAATTGCCTCGTACGTCGAGACGCTATACTCCAAGTTCGATGGCGATCTACAAACCATTGACGAGGGCTTCATACTCAGCTGTGTTGTTGGAGGTGGCAAAGTGGAGCCAAATCATATAGCGCATGTGCACTTTGAGAGGTGAGATGAAGAGCAGACCCGTGCCTACCCCGGTCTTCATCAGGGACCCATCGAAGTACATGGTCCAGCATTCCGCCTAGACTTGAGCAGGCGGCAGTTGGGTGTCGGTCCACTCCACCACAAAATTGGCCAAGACCTAGGATTTAATTGCTTTTCAAGGCACGAAAGACAGGGCTTCCCCCATGAGTTTGATGACCCACTTGGCTATCCTGCCTGAGGCCTCCCGATTATGGATTATCTCTCCTAGAGGGAAAGACGACACCACGGTCACCGGGTGGGACTCGAAGTAGTGACGCAGCTTGCGTCGAGCCAAGACTATGGCATAGATCAGCTTCTGGATGAGGGGGTAGCATGTCTTAGTCTCGAAGAGCACCTCGCTGACGAAGTAAATAGGTCATTGGATGGGTAGAGCATGCCCCTCTTCCTGCCTCTTGACCACCATGGCCGCATTGACCACCACGGTCGTGCTGACCACCTAGGTCATTACAGTGACGTAGAGCAAGAGAGCCTCGCCCTTGGCCAGTGGTACTAGGATGGGAGGATTGGTGAGCAGTGCCTTGAGCTTGGCGAGGGCTTCTTCAGCCTCAGGGGTCCATGAAAAGCGTTCAGATTTTCTCAAGAGGCGGTACAGAGGCAAGACTTTTTCGCCAAGGCACAAGATGAAGTGGCTTAGGGCTGCAAGGCATCCCATAACCCTCTGTACTCCCTTGAGGTCTCGAATTGGTCCCATGTTGGTCATGGTCGAGACCTTCTCTGGGTTGGCCTCGATACCGCGCTCCGAGACTATGAATCCCAAGAGCATGCCTCGGGGGACCCCAAAAACACACTTCTCAGGGTTGAGCTTGATGCCCTTTTCTCTAAGGCATCTAAAGGCTATTTCCAAGTCACCGATGAGGTTACTGGCCTTCCTGGACTTGACCACGATGTCATCTATGTAGGCCTCGATGGTTCGCCCGATGTGCTCATCAAAGATATGGGTCATGCACTGCTGGTATGTGGCCCCTATGTTTCTGAGGCCGAACGGCATAGTCAGATAGCAGTACATGCCGAATGGTGTGATGAAAGAAGTTGCGAGCTAGTCGGACTCTTTCATCTTGATTTGATGGTAACCGGAATATGCATCAAGGAAAGATAGGGTTTCGCATCTTGTAGTGGAGTCAATGATTTGATCGATTCGAAGTAATGGGAATGGGACTTTTGGAGATGCTTTATTCAAACCAGTGTAGTCTGCACACATTCTCCACTTCCCATTTTTCTTCTTAACTAATACAGGATTAGCTAACCACTCTAGATGGGACACTTCCTTGATGAATCTGGCCACCAAAAGCTTCTGCACCTCCTTGTCGATGGCCCTGTGCTTTTCCTCGTCGAATCGGCGCAGGCGCTGCTTCATCAGTCTAGAGCCAGCCTGGATGTCCAAGGTGTGCTCGGTGACCTCCCTCAGTATGCCCGGCATGTTTGAGGGACTCCACACGAATACATCGGCATTCGTACGAAGAAAGTCGACGAGCATGGCTTCCTATTTGATGTCGAGGGTGGCATTGATCCTCAGCGCCTGATCGTCGGGGCAGTTGGGGTCGACCGGGATGAGCTTGACGGCCTCTGCGGGCTCGAAAGTCCCGACACGATGTTTGGAATCAAGCACCTCGCTACCAAGTCTGTCAAGGTTGACAATGAGGGTCTTGGCCTCTATGAGAGCCTCAACGTACTCGATGCATTCGATGTCGCAGTCGTATGCATGCTCGTATGTGGACTCGACAGTGATGACGCCGTTGGGACCCGGCATATTGAGCTTGAGGTAGGTGTAGTTGGGGACCGCCATGAACTTGGCATAGCATGGCCGCCCCAGGATGGCGTGGTAGGTTTCTTTGAACCCAACCACCTCGAAGGTGAGGACCTCCTTGCGATAGTTGGAGGGAGTGCCGAATCAGACAGGCAGGTCGATGCGCCTGAGGGGTCATGTGCGTTTCCCCAGCATGATGCCGTGGAAAGGCGCAGCGTCACCCTAGAGCTACGACTGGTCGAGCTCCAGGAGCTCTAGGGTGTTGGCGTAGAGGATGTTGAGGCCTCTGCCTCTGTCCATTAGCACCTTGGTGAGCCGGGTGTTGCCGATGATCGGGTCAACAACGAGTGGGTACTGCCCTGGGTTCGGGACATAATCGGGGTGGTCATCCTGATCAAAGGTGATCACCTCCCGAGACCAGTTGAGGTATCGGGGAGCAGCCACCTTCACCGAGAAGACCTCCCGGGGCTCCCTCTTTCGCTGGTGTGCCGTGAGGCACGCTAAAGGCCTGCCAAAGATCATGAAGGCGTTGTGCACCTCGGGGGAACCCGTCGTCCTTATCGTTGTCCCTATCACCGGCGCCCCTCATCTTGGCATCATCACTGGGGAGCCCGAGCTTAGCGTAGTAATGCTGGAGCATGGTGCACTCTTCAAGGGTGTGCTTTACCAGGCCCTAGTGGTAAGGGCTGGGTTTCTTAAGCATATCGTTGAAGAGCCCGGGGCCTCTAGGCCTCGGTGATTCTTATGATCTGCGGCTATAACTAGACCGGCCTTGAGGACCTCTTGCTTCCCTTGGCCACCCTTTTTCTTTTTCTTGGGGAGGTGGGGAGCCGAGGCCCTAGGGGCCTTGTCCCTCTACTTCCCCTCGGCGTCGTTGTTGGGGAAGATGGCCCCGACGGCCTCTTCGCCCGAGGCAAAGTTGGTGGCGATGTCGAGGAGCGTGGCCGCTGAGGTTGGCATGTTCTGGCCTAACTCTCGGACCAGGTCTCGGTAGGTGGTGCCAGAGAGGAAAGCCTAGACAATTTCTGAGTCGCCGACGCTAGGCAGCTCAGTGCACTATTTGGAGAAGCGTCGGATGAAGTCTCGGAGGGACTCGTCCGGCCCCTAGCGACAACTCTTGAGGTCCTAGGAGTTTCTTAGGTGCACGTTTGTGCCCTGGAAATTCCCGACGAAGACCTTTACCAAGTCGCGCCAGTTGTGGATCTACGAGGGAGGGAGGTGTTCAAGCCAGGCTCGCACTGAGTCTGACAGGAACAACGGGAGGTTATGGATGATGAGCAGGTCATCGTCTACACCGCCTAGCTGACAAGCCAAGCAGTAATCGGCCAGCCAGAGCTCGGGGTTGGTCTCGCCGCTGTACTTCATGAGGTTGGCCGGTTGCCGAAACCGGGCGAGAAATGAGTAGCGCGGATAGCTCTGCTAAAGACTCGAGGGCCAGGCGGCTCAGGAGAAGGACTGTAGTCCTCCCCACTGTCGTAGCAGCCACCTTAGTGCAGATGGTAGCCTCGGGTAGGCCCCTCGTTGTCGTGGCACCATCGCCTGCTGACCACATCATGGTCACCTTGCGCCTCGTGTCGGTCGTCGAGGCGGTCGTGCACCGAGGGGACCCTATTGGCCATCGATGCCCGAGCAAGCTTAGGACAAACCGAGGCCTCCCTATCCTATTGAGGCGGTGCCGTGGGAAGTTCTGAGGCGCCTCCGCACCGTCGAGAGGTGGAACTTTTAGCCTGCTGCACCGCGGCAGTCTCAAGGAGGTCCCGGAGCTCGCCGTGGGCCTGTCGCCCCTTTGTGGTATAGAGCTTGGGCATCGTCCGGAGTAGCATCACCGCTGCCATGACGTTCTGGCTAGCGCGATTGAAGATAGGGGGTTACTCGCCCCCTTTGTCGTTGTTGATGCGGCGGTTGACATCATGAGCCCTTTGCTGGCCTGCTCCACCATCACCGCAACCCCACTGCTCTTTCTCGAGAGTGTCTCGGAGCTACAGCAGCAAGAGTCGGTCTTGTTCGACCTTGGCCTGAAGCTCATGGAGCTGCTCCAAGTCAAGGCGTCGAAGCTCCTCGGGGTTCTTGTTCTATGCTACCGGTGGCTTGATGCATGGAGGAGTGGCGTCGCCTGCCCCTTAGCGGAGCGGGGAACAGTTGTGTGCCTCATCATCCTCATTGCTCGCCCTCGACATCCTGAGCCCAATGTGGAAGCTGATGTAGACTAGGCCCGATCTTCCGAAAGGTATGATAGCGTCGATTGGTGGAGACTCGACGTTCACGATCTAGGCTTTGAACCAAGATTAATTCGGACCCCCGCAATCGTTACACCACTGCTCCATTGGTTATCAACCACGTGAACGCGATTGACCTCGCCAAGAAGGCTGTCCTACAAGCGAATCGAGAACACAAGCAAGAACGGGATGAACACAATCTAAAATTGCAAATAAATATGAGGCTTAAGATAACAAGAAGGAGTTCAAGTCTTTATTCGAAAGGACTAATCACCACAGGCGAACAAGATCAAGAACTGGGGCCCTGGTTCACAGCAAGCGGCCTTGGCGGCGATAGTTGCAGCAAAACGATATCTGTTTCACGAAGAAATCAAGAACTAAACAAAACCCAAACCCTAAGGAGAGCAATGGATGGTATTTATAGAGTCTTGGGTGTCACCCCCCTGGACGCGCCCTTAATGGGCCCAAACACGATACACGGTCCAACGGACCAAAAGACGGTGTCGCACCACCCTGACAGATTCTGGACGCTGACTTGTTTCGACGATTTCTATTGATTCTGAAGGTCTTTTGATGTGAAACCAATTGGGTTGGCTTCCTTATCCAATTAGCTTTCCATCCATATGTGGATCATCGAAAACGGAGTCTAGATGCATCCTGGGTGACAAATTTAAGGCAGACTGGTCCTAGAACCCGAGACAGACTCGAACTTGAGTTGCTTTGGGCCTCCACCTCGGGGACTCGAACCGAATTAGCCTCGGACCTCCTTCTTGACTTGGACACCCTCGCTGATCTCCTTGGTCTCCATATGGCTCTCCAGGCATGGTCATATGTATGGAGGTCATGTCCTCATCAGAAGCACTCTCGAGTGGGATCATAAGTGCCTTCGTCGTCGGAGTCAGAGCAACCGAAGTAGTAGTTGCTCGCGACCAAGAAGCGGCGCATAGCCTTAGGGTCGCAAAGCTCGGAAAAGTCTACTTCAGCCCACGCCTCGTCCTCCTCCGAGGAGTCAGCGTGGGTGTGGGTCGAAGTTGTAGCGTCGAGGTCGAGGGCGAAGCATTGGTGGCGTCCTGAGGACTCCACGTGAGCGGAAGCGTAGGCGGTGGCGGCATTAGTCAACCCGAAGGGGTACGGGGATGGTGCCATTGCCAAGCCTTGCTCCGCCGGAGTTGACTCCTTAGGAGGTGGTGGGGCAGAGCTTGATGACGGGGCATCGCTGCACGCCACCGACGTCTTTCCCTTGCCTAGGCTTAAGCTGGATAGGTCCCCAACCAGGGACTCTGTACCAATAGTCGGGCATGGGGTACCGGCGGAGCACGGTGCGTTGCCCTGAGCTTACGTGGTGTCGGGGTGGTCCCGCTCATGCTGTGCCTAGCGAGCACGACGAGAGCGGTGGCCCAGGCGCCGCCTGCGCCTGGGTTGCTGGTGCGTGGTGTCATCCTCGATCGGTGGGGCTCTGGGTGTGAGGAGTACCATATCGTAATCACATCCTAGAGACATGAACTCTAGGCTCCTGAACCAGATCACCGTGTCAAGACGCAGTGGTCGTACGGGGTCTGCCATCCGGAACTTATTGAGATGACGAAGCTGACACACAGTAGAGTCCCCTACCAGGCACGCCAACTGTTAGTGTTTTGGACCGGTGGGCCCTCAACCAACTAGTGAAAATGTACTTCGTGCCCCTAGTCCTAGATGGTGATGCAAAGAGACACAAGATTTATACTAGTTCAGGCGATAGATACCGTACGTCCAGTCTAGGAGGTCGATCTTGTATTCCTTACACCGAGGTGCTTGTAGTAGGGGGTTACAAGCAGGGCGAGAGAGGGAGCTAGTCCTAGGTCTCTGCGTGGAGCGGTGTGGGTTGCTTGAGATGTTGATCTCAGGCAGCGGAGAAGCGTGCGGATCACAGAGTGTTGAGCGTGTGTTCGTTTGAGCGTCTATGCATGAGCTTGTGAACCCGTGAGCTCGCATGCTCGTCTGTCTGCCTCTATGTGTCTCGTGAGCATTTTTCTATGTTCCTCTCTGTCTGTCTATGTCTAGAAACGGCCTCGGTCTCTCCCTTTTATAGTTGAAGGGGGGATAGGGGTGATACATGTGTTCGCTACGCAGCGTCTTGTGAGCGGAGGTGGCATGCCTGAGCCCTGTAGCTTGCCACTATGGCGGCATGGTCGACGGAGCGGTCTTGTCCTTGATGCACTGGAGCAACGCACCGGTCACACCCGATCCTATGCGACGTGGGAGCTCTAGTGATAGCTTGACGCAGGGCATGGCGGACGACGTGACAGTCCTTGTGTGTTGACAGTGTAAAGAGCCGAGGCTCAGTTGGTGCCGAGGCCGAGCCATCGTGGGGGGCTCGGCGGGCGCAAATCCCGAGGCTACCGAGACCCTGAAGTGGATTGCCGAGGCTCGAAGGGAGCAGTTGGTCCTATACACTGATTCCGAGGCTACAGTGACCCGGACTTGACTCCCCACGTCGCGTTGTTTTTGAAGCAGGGGTTAGGTAGCACAGTGCAGTGCGTGCGTCAGTCGTGGGCACAATACCGAGCATAGCGGCCGGTAACCCCTGCCCCGTCCCGTCCCGGACGACATGGTGTTGATGCGACTCCTATTTCGTCAGTCGCTCTGCTGTGTCGAGCCGTCGTCCGGCTGACGTCGTGGGAGTGGTTGGTCGCATTAGTTGGACGTGACGTTCTGTCAGGGAAATCGGTCGAGGCGGAGGCGACGGGGTTGTTGCCGAGCAGGCCTCGAGCGAGGCAGAGAATCGGCACCTCGTCCGAGGCTTTACGTGCGGGGCCTCGAGCGAGACGGAGAATCGGTTCCCCGTTCGAGGCCTTACGTGCGAGGCCTCGAGCGAGGCGGAGAATCAGTAGCCTCGGACAAGGCAGGGGTTAGCCAGTAGTTGTCTCTTGGCTTTGATTTTGACAGGGTCTAAGCGATTTTTTCGGTTTTCGCTTAGAGGATCCCTTTTTATGGTACCCGACACATGTATATACCTACGTAGAAGCGAGTGTGCTGTATACATGAATTTTCACATTTGTAGTGTGATTTAGGGAAGAAAAAAGACCAAAAACATAAGTACTACCTCTATCCAAGAAATAATGCAATTTTAGGAGCATTCTTGATTAACATGTACAAAATTTGATCATATATAGATAAAAATATTAATATTTATAACACCGAATAGATATAGTATGAAAATATATCTCATGACAAATCTAATGATACTTATTTGATTGATATTTTTTATTTATAGTTAGTCAAACTCAAAAATACTTTAACATATTATCATGCTAGAATTGCATTCTTTTGTGCATGGAGGGAGCATACGTGAAAAAAAATCGACCTACAAATCTAACTTTCTCTTTTGTTGGACTCAAGACTTATCCTAATAATAATAATTTGATCTTTTTTAAACTTGTCAACCGAGGGAAGGGAGACTTTTCCACGTGATATACTCTCTCCATCCAAAAAAGATGTAATTCTCGTTTTTCGAATAATCAAATAGTTTTAAGTTTGATCATATTTATATAAAAGAGTGCCAACATTTACGATACCAAATAAAATGGTTAGATTAATTATAAAATATATTTTAATGATATTATCTATTTGGAGTCATAAATGTCGAAGGTAGTATTTGACTAAAGAAATTACATTGTAACTAAAGAAATTTGACTCAATCCACACCTAAAATTACATTATTTTTTTTGGAACGAAGGTAGTATTTCGTCGGGAGCGCAATCAAAATTGCCACTAAAAAAGAATTTACAGAACAACATTGTGGATGACAGGACGAGAGGAGCGAGACTGCTGAGAGCAGCACCAGAGAGTTACATGGGGTTTATTGCTTTGTTCGCTTAACTGATAAGTCATAATGAAAATACTGTTGGCTGATTTATTGTGAGAGAAAAATACTATTCATTGATTGAAAAAATATGGTATATAAGCCAAGTGAACAGGACGTTATATCTATTTCGATTTCGTGTTGGACCTCTTGGAATGATTTTGATCAGTTTTCTGTGTAACGATTCTCACGAATCCAGAGCAACGAATCCGGAGCATTATCGATTTTCCGATCAAAGGGATAAAAAAATGCATGTACTTGCTATCTCTATTTTTTAAGGCCATGTTTGGCTCAGCTAGTCTCACTTATAAGCTGAGTAGGATTATTTATCTGATAAATTACGAGGTGTAGGATCTAAGAGCATTTCTATATCTCACTCTCTAAATCAATATTAGGAGAGCCATTTGCATAAAAATCGTTTTATATATATATTCACTCTTCAACAACTTTTCTATATCCCATGCACACTCTAGATAGCCATTCTCGTCTTCTATTTTTTGCTGGCGAAAAATCCGGAACAGAAAATGGCTATATTTGGATGACAATTTAGAAAAACTATTGTATGGTAGTTTTTCATCAAAATCTCTACTCATAGCATTTAGAAAGAATATGAAAAGACTAGAGATGCTCTAAGCAGGAGGTTTGGGTGTACTGATTATTTAGGGTTGGATATTTTGCACTAGGATCCTGAACTTTTCTCAAACTACGTAGCATTGTTCCTGTGGAGATAATTGGAATTTTACCATTATGAAACGTGGGCTTCACTCGTTTGCCATTCCGCAAAAGGGATTCGCCCGTTTGCCATTATGAAATTGGACACACTCGTTGGAATGCCCTTTTATCCGCCCACCATGCCAGCATGACCGTTTTGCCCCTGCTTCTTCTTCAACGGCAGAGGCAGAGGAGCTTGGCCAAGCGCCCAAGCGGCGGCTGGACCTGGAGAGCCGCCATGGCACGCCTGCTCCTCCCCGTATCCGTCCTTGTCCCAGTCCCCATCTCCGCTAGCATTGTGCTGCCGTCGTCGTCTAGTACTGGTACTAGTACCGCGCGGCGCCGAGGCCGCCGCGTCCGTGTCCGCGTCCGCGTCCGCGTCGCTGTGCCCGCCACGCAAGGACAAGAAGGACATCACTACCCGAATTCCCCTATGCCATCAAGAACATTTGGGCAATGCCCTACATCTCCTACTTCATGGCAGGATGATTCGCGAAGCTCAAGCTCACCCCAACCTCTTCCACTTCCTCCAGGCTCCCCATGCCTGCCTTCCTGTTCTCTACAGTGGAAGAAGGGGAAGTTGCTAGGTAGTGGGACGTTTCGGCAAGTATACATGGGATTCAACAGGTACTTTGATTTTGAAGCATTGTGTTTTTCTCACATTTCTTCGGATGAGTAATATTCGTTTCGTTTTAACACCATACAGACTCATATTCAAAATATATGCTATGCAGTGAAGGTGGTCAAATGTTTGCAATTAAAGAGGTTAAGGTCATTTCAGATGATTCTAACTCAAAAGAGTGCCTCAGACAGCTAAATCAGGTGATTATATACTATAAAAATATTGTACATATCGACATCAATGTTGTAGAAGAAACTATATTTCCTTCTTGTACTGACACTAGCTACTATGTACAGGAATCATGCTGCTGAGAGAGCTGTCACATCCAAACATTGTTCAGCACTATGGTAGTGATTTGGTAATTACTGAATTAACAGTGATCTTATGTGATTACATAATAATCCATCATAACACTCATAAGCAGTGCAATTACAGCCTTGAAATTAAGCATTGATACAACGGTCATATTAATATGTGTTTTATGCTACGATGCAGTGCAATGAGGCTCTCGGTCTATCTCGAGTATGTTTCTGGGGGCTCTATCCATAAGTTGCTTCAAGAATATGGTGCATTTGGGGAGGCAGTTCTTCGGAATTACACATCACAAATCCTTTCTGGCCTTGCATACTTGCATGGGCGGAATACAGTGCATAGGTATTTGGCAGTCATTACCATCATCAATATATAAGATATGACAGTCATGACCGTGCAGCTCCAACACACCCTTTGCATCTTCATTCATTTTCTTGATCACAACATCTTTGCCATTGTGATTGGCAGCATCAAAGTCCCGGACATTCCTGCCTCCCTTGCCAGAAATGCACTTGCCGACATGCGCCTGGAGGAATGGCCCAGGCTCTTGGCCGGAGGCGGCGATTCTGCTGGTTTCTTAAACGGTGTCAGGCGCATCTAGGACGGCGACGAGGACGTCGCTGTCTCCGACAGGAAGACAGGCAGACGCGATTTGCTCGGCCATCTGGGTCGCCGGGGATGGGGTGTCTAGGGACGCCATGTCGGCCTGGAGATCCCCGAGCACCGCCTCGAGCGCGCCCCGCCAGACGTGGTGCTGCGTCACCTGCAGGCAGACGGTGAGCCGTACGCTCTTCCTCCACTGCGCCGTTACGCCGAGCACGTCGCAGACCTGCGTCAGCGAGCTCAGCGACGTCGCCTCCATCTTCTGTCGTTGAACAAGAAGCAGGGGGCAAAACGGTCATGCTGGCATGGTGGGCGGATAAAAGGACATTTCGACAAGTGTGTCCACTCTCTTAATAACAAACGGATAAATTCTTTTTACGGGATAGCAAACGAGCAAACCCCACGTTTCATAATGATAAAATTCCAATTATTTCGTTCGTGTGAGTCTATACCCAAATAAAAGTTTCTCCTTCTTCTACGCAGCGGACGGTGTGGAGCCGATTCCGGCTATGGGTGGCCTCAGATGTGGCCGGCGGCGCCGGATCTAGAGGAGAGAGGGGGCGGAGGGAGGTGACGCCAGGCCTTGGAGGGAGGCGGCGGGGTCGGACTTCGAAGGGGCGGCGGCGGAGTTCCGCTCGGAGGGACGCGGCGGGGTCGGAGGTAGGACGCGGCGGAGATCCGCCTGGAGCGGGGAAGGAGCGCCCGCAGAGGTGGCGAGCGAATCGCGAGCTGCGTTTTCCAAATCGCGGGCGCACGCTCGCGTTTCCAACAACACTGCGGGCGATGGTCGAACGCGGAAGCGCGGTCACGATGAGCGGGCGCTCGCAGGGCGTTTGGTTCGCTTTTCTCGCTCAGTTGCCTCAAACGCAACACGAACGCGGTCCCAAACAGCGGCAGGCCCTAAATGGTAAACATTGATTACCACCAACCATGGCTACGAGCCGTTAGCCCGTAGCCCTGCTGCAGATCTCGCAGTGGTCTGACTGCCGACTGGGAGGGCCGGAGGGGCATGGCAGCACAAGGCAAGAACTGCATCCTGCAGGTTGGAGGCACCTCAGGGATCACTCAATCCGGGGCGTTGATGCAGCCAATGCCATCCACACTCCCCAGCAAATCCTTCCCTATTTATCAGCTACCAGCCGACTCATCTAGGAGCCTCACTCCAGTGCCCAGCCTACAGTCTTCAGTCTTCACATGGACATGGGGGCAGGATTCATTCAACGGGCAGGATTCACTGACCGCAATTCTGCAAAACAGTTGGCATAAATAACAAAGAAGCCAGGGGATAATTCATTTGATCAAGGACGGACCCATGGCCATCCGGCTTGCCTGCCTCTGCCTTCCATTGCTGGAGATTCTTAAAAAAAAAAAAAAGATGCATTCATCTCCCTGTGCATCATTTCTGTCAAACAGGCACTAAATTTGATGTTAATTATCACATCACCATTCACCATTATACTATTGTTTAACACGCAGCATAGATTCTATTACACCACAGTATCAGAGAGAAAACCAACATTAGGCTAAAGAAAATCCATAGTTACATCAGCACTCATGTCTCATGCCCGAGATGGCGAGCCTCATCTTAAATTCATCACTTGCCCCAGAAACCAATGGTCACCACGGCTTATGCCGCTTCTAAATCGAAGCCTGTAGAAGGGATCATCATCCTGGTGGTGGCCTGTTTTCGGACCGGCTACATTGCGTTGTGGAGACCGGCAGTGTGCATCAGCACGGCCTTAATTTCTTCAGGCACCATTCCAGGACCATCCGCGCACTGCTGGAGGAGGCAACAGAGACATGAGGAGGGTGAGCAACAACGGTGGGTTTGGCTGAATTGAATTGAATCCATCAGAATTCAGCAGAAATGGTATTGGTGTGGTGACCACAGACCTCAGCTCGGAAGACATCCATTGCAAAGCCATTGAAGCAGCTGATGACCGCCTGCTCGATGTCGAGGCCTAGGCTGTCGAGGGCCGTCATTGTGGACAGCAGGATGCCTGGCCTACGCGCACAGAACATGTGGATATTGACTGCATGCCCTTCCCTCATCCTGACTTCAACCTGAACAAACAAGAGAGTAATGTCTCACTCAGAGTCATACGAATCGGTACCGTTACATGTCAGTGCTTGCCTGAACATTTCTCAAAAAAGAAATAAGGGGCGATGAAGACCTGCAGCTGATAAATGTACTAACACGGACTGTAAAACATTCAGTGTACGAATGTGAATCATAAAGCAGGCTTAGGTAGTGCTGTATCACAAAACTAAATTAAATGAGATGCCTAAGTTAACATTAATAGCCAAATTTGGACTCACCGTGGCTTGTTGTCCAGTAGGGCTAGGAAATGAGCCTGGGCAAAGTTCTTCCTTGACTTGGCCAGGAAATGTCTGCAATGTTGGTGTTGATGGGTTGAAGCTAGCTGATGTTGGTCCAACAAACGAAGAGCTTGAAGCTAACTCGAGTTCATTGTGAAGATCGCTGATCCTTTGCAGAAGCTCCTTCAGATACTCAATTGCATCACCAAGGATAGAAGCCCTATCCATCTGTCACAGCAGAGGAGAAATGCTGATGAAAATCAACAACGGGGTAAGAATAAAAAACAAACAAGCGGTCCTGCTACACTAAAAAAAGGGTTACTGGCAAATGGTGTTGAATTGTTATGCTGCAACACGTTACGTATCTCTCAATAGCTGTACTTCAAGTCTTTCTTTGTTGCTCAAAACCATCTTGATCAGTGAAAACAAGTTGATTTAATACCAAACACCTACTATCATGGTCGTCATCCAAGCGTGTGTGAATTGTTTAAGGAACACAACAATAGTTATAAACAAATTAAAGCCAGAAAAAACAAGAATTGTCAAGAACAGAAAGAAAGAAAACATGATTATTTTGCAAGCTATGCGTTGATGGGTCGCTTTCGACAACATCTTGTGCATGGCCCTGTTAATTTCACACCACTGAATCAGGGCGTGCCTCAGAATTTTTAGAACACCAAAAGTAATAAGAAACGACAAATCCCATGGCAACAAATTAATGCATGACTGAAAATTTCCATAGCTGGACAGTAAACCAATCATTAACAAGGAGCTAAAAAAACAGATTCCATTTCGTATTAACATAAGGAGTTGCATGATCAAATTTTACAAGCCTAGCATAAGGAGTAATCAAAAGAATATGGCCTTTTGCATATGATTTGCCATGGAAAAAGACCGCTTAATTTCGACGTGTGAAGGCGCTATCTGTTAAGAGCTGAAGCAAAGGAAAATAGCCACATAGGAATGCCATAGATCTACCAAAAGGTGTAGCTTTTGGATCTAAACATGGACAATTCAAGAATTCAACACCGAAATCCACACATACTTGAAGTGAAAAGTATATCGTAGTATAGAATCCTACTCTAATCCTACTGCACCGCCATTATAGATAAATAACAAAACTCAGCATAGGTAAAGCATACTACTCCATATACATATACTAAGCACAGATGGGAAGCAAGACAAATAGGAGATGAATGGGCGAGTCAGGTTGATCACCTTGCTGATCTTGGGCACCACCGAGCGCAGCATGTAGAGGCGGTCATTGAGCTTCTTGCGACGGCGGCGCTCGGCCATGAGGTTCTTGGCCGGCATCCCTTTCTTCTTGCCTCTCCCGCTGCCACCGCCGGCGCCACTTCCCCCCGCCGCCGCGCCCGCAGCATTCTCCATGGAGGCCGAGATGGCCATGGAGGAGGCGTCGACGCTTTGGTCGATCTCGTCCTCGTCGTCCCAGCTCATCCCGGTGTCGTTGAAATCCGAGCCCGGCGGCGGCGCAAAGAACCCACCTTTCTGCCCCTGCTGCTGTGCCGCCGCCGCCGCCGGCAGCGGTGGGGGACCGCCGAGGAAGTGGCCGGCGTCGTCGAAGGGGTTGACGCAGCTGAAGTCGTGGAAGGCGGGCAGCGCGGAGCCGGCGGTGGCGGCGGAGGAGGAGGAGGGCGGGAAGGTGCTGTTGAAGTCGAAGAGCGCGGCGGGGTCCATGGAGAGGAGCAGCGACGCAGAGGTCGGCGTGGAGAGGACGTCCCTGGGGAAGGGGTACCCCGGGTAGGAGCCGGAGCCCATCCCGTCGGAGCCCAGGTAGCCCCAGTCCCCCTCCGCCCCTCCCTCTCCCGCGATCTCGTCCACCAGCTTCACCTCCGCCGAGTCGTCCATGGCTACCGCCACGGCCTTCCGCTCCTTGCCGATCTCCTCACTTATCCTGGCTCACTGGCAACTCCCTCTCTCTCTCTCTCTCTCTCTCTCTCTCTCTCAACACACAGAGTGCCGTGGCCCTGGTTGCCCTCTTATAAGGGGAAGGACCCGGAGGAGAGAGAGAGAGAGAGAGGTGTAGACACTAGTCAGAGATAGAGAAAGAGAGGGGGTCGAGTCGTAGAGAGAAGTTTGCGTTACTGATAGTATTTGCGTTTTTTTCTAAGGGAGAGGGACGAAGCTTCCTCGCCTTGAACAAGACTTGCTCCACATGCAAACGGCCATGGCTCTTGCGTCATGTTCTAAATCACGGCACAATGCAATTTTGTACCCTTTTCACCACTTTCGAAAAAACGCCATAAAGATTATATTACCTCCAAGAAGGAAAAAGGTCATCAAAGTTTTACTTTAAAAAACTATGAAGTTTCTTGGAGCACAAAGTTTTACAAACTGCTATAATTAATACATCAAGCGACATTTGGTGGATCTAATGCAACGTCGTGTCATATTGATATGCTACGTGCAACAAAAACTGTTGCAACAGCTATTTGATCTGATCTGATCAGATGAGGGCTCACTCGACAGTGATGTGGAACCCATCGCACATGCATGTATCGGAGCTTAAGGTTGCATGCAGCTTGGAATGAAGGTCGCTACGTTGCGACGAACGAGTAGGTTGGCATCTGGAGTATGCGTGTTTGTCAGGCCAGCAGGCGGCTGCGTCTCTCGTGCTGTCCATTTCTGCTAGGTTTCTTTGGTAGTGTCGTTGTAGGTGCAGCCTTCCGAGTGCACTGCCAAGAAAGCTTCTTTCGGTCTGTTGCTCAGCTTTGGAAGCTCCCGAGTCCTGGTGAAGGAGAACAAATGCCGGTGCCGATGGTTTGCTTGCGGTGAACCATTGCTTGTTTGCTTTAGTATTGATGATCACCTAATTTGATCCATTATATATGTACTTATCTCAACATTGGTGTTGATTATAGTACTTAAAAGGTAACTATATATGGAATGAGTCTCATTACATTGCAGTGTTAGACCTAGGTAGCAAATGCCCTATTTGATCTCTTCTTTCTCCCATCTATTCCATCCGCTGGACCTAAACCTCACCACCCTTCGACCTCTCTCCCCTACTACACTGACACATTCTTATCCTCCCAGCTATTAGGTCAAGTGATTTAGTAACACACATGAGCGGAAATTTGTTGTGCTTTATAGTTCATTGAACTATAATACTAGCTAGGAAACTAAACTCTAGCTAGTAATTGTCTTTTCTGCTACGGTTACCTTATCCTTTTTGTTACGTTATGAAGGCTTCAAACAACGACAATACCACGTGCACGTACCAGACTGGACGAGAAGAGGGTTAGCCCACCTAATAGAGCGTTACCCGACAATCAATAAAAGTAGTTTTTTTACTTAATGAACCTACCAAAGTGTCGTTTTTGGTGTCACAAAAGCATACATGATGAACAATCAACCGGCATAAATCTATGAGTGTGGCGGTTGTTCTGCAAATCGTATAAACACGTGCACTCAATGACTCTTGTAAGTTATTATGAAATATTTTGATAATTTATTTTTTGTATTTTACCTTGGTGGCAGGTGGTAACGCCTGTATCTTGCTATGCACGCAAGGTCTCCTTTAATATCTCATTCCCCTCTCGCATTTGCCAAACTTTCTAGACAACCATAGTTTTACGTGTGTGTGTGTGCGCGCGCGCACGTGCGTGCTTGGTAGAGCTCTAGACGGCTCAGCTCTAGCTTTGCTGTGAATTATAGTGAAATGTCTTTTTTCTCTCTTCTTCAAAATGGACAAGGAGCCAATGAAGCCATCATTTTTAGCTTCACCGGCTCCGGCTCCTGCTCCTTCACGCATAGAAGTCGGAACTATTTGGAGCCCCGCCAAACATAACCTTAGTCATACCTCATTTGCTTCGTACATACAAGTTGATTTGTCAGCTCGTAGGATTCCTCTTATGCCACATCACAAATACTTGGCACAGTTTTGTTTCCTTCTCACCAACTTCGCCACAAAGTTTATCAAGATTTTGCATTCCATCCCAGTTGTACAGCATGGCCAAGCATTAGTAGCTGTACTACCTTTTTTTTCAAAACAGAAAATGTCCTCTACGTGACGTGATGCCGTGCCATGATGCAACAAAACTGTTGCGTTCCAAGCAGCAAGAAAAGGGCCCGCCTGTCCAGTGCGCAGAACACGTGTACGGCCGGATATGACCGCTTCATCAGTTTGTTTTGGCAGCCGGCCGGAAAACCTGCTGGTCCGATCGGTTGCTCGTCTTTTACCAAGAATCGGCCGGGATGCCGGCTGGTGGCGTGCTTTGCGTGTGGTGAGCCATTGCCAATTGGCGACTTGCGTTGCTTAACTATTTGGCTAATATAATCCTGGATTAATCCGGCTTGGGCTTTGGCGCAACCCTTGATTAATTTGGTGAACAATAATTGCTTGCTAAGATCACCACATAATTATCTAGACAGTGGCCCCGTTCGGATGGTATAGTTCTCGAGGAATTTGGATGGTTTGGAGGAATTTTAGAGGATTTTGTGAGAGAAAAACACTGTTTCGGATTAAAAAAAAAGAAGCGGATCAAGCCGGGTTTAAGGACACGTGAACGGGGCCAGTATTCATTTGATGAGCCAAATTAAATTATTTCTGTTGAACCTTAAAATTATTACTATCCTTTGATATCCTCTAGTGAAAGCTCTAGTTTGGTTTTGGTAAATTGATGAAACCCTAAGTGCTAACCTAGTTCATCAAGTGATCATGAGATAGGTAGCACACTTCAAGTAGAAAAGCAAATAAAGATCATAACAAGACAATGGTGATAGCATGGAGCTGATCAAGGGCTTAAACTTGAAGAGAAGAAAGAGAAAAATAAAAAGCTCAAGGCAAAGGTATAACTTGTAGGAGCTATTTTGTTTTGGTGATCAAGACACTTAGAGAGTGTGATCACATTTAGGTTTGATAGCCGTACTATTAAGAGGGGTGAAACTCGTATCGGAATGCGGTTATCAAAGTGCCACTAGATGCTCTAACTCATTGCATATGCATTTAGGATCTAGTGGAGTGCTAACACGCTTGATAATATTTGTGAAAATATGCTAACACATGTGCCTATTTTCTATTGCGCCGGATACAAATTCTTGGTGGTTGGCACAATGGAGCAAGGGTGGAGAAGATAGAAGTGAGAACAGAGCTGATGCCAGCGTCGGTCCAATGACCGGACGCTGGATCCAGAAGCACCGGACGCTGACTGCCTGCGTCCGGTCGCATTGACTGTCGGGACAGTGGCTAGGGTTTACCACTGGACGCTGGCTGTGTCCGGTCGAGGTGGACCGGACGCGTCCGGTCGAGGAAAACCAGGTTTCGACCCTTACTGTACTCGACCGGACGCTGAGGTTCCAGTGTCCGGTCAGTTTTAACCGGACGCGTCCGGTCGAGGTCGGTACCTTACTGGAAACAACCGGACGCTGGGGGTTCAGCATCCGGTCAGTTGAAGCTGCTGCATGCGGTCAGCGTCATAGCCGTTGGAATCTGACGAACAACTTTTGAAGGCGATGACATGTGGCGTCCATCTGTGGACCGGACGCTGAGCCCAGGGTCCGGTCAAGTGGACCGGAGCGTCCGGTCAGAGCGCAGAGTACCCAGTAAAGGGGTACAACGGCTCTATTTCGTGGGGGCTTCTATTTAAGCCCCATGGCCGGCTGTGGCTCATATCTTTGGCCATTTTCATTGACATAGCAACCTTGTGAGCTAAGCCAAAGGACTCCCACTCATCTACATCATTGATTCATCATCATAGTGAGATTGGGAGTGATCCAAGTACATTGCTTGAGTGATTGCATCTAGAGGCATTTGGTGTTCGTGTTTCGCTGCGGATTTCGCTTGTTACTCTTAGTGGTTGCCGCCACCTAGATGGCTTGGAGCAGCGAGGATCGTCGAGCAGAGGTGGTGATTGTCTCCGGCTCCGATCGTGGTGATTGTGAGGGGTTCTTGACCTTTCCCCGGCGGAGCGCCAAAAGATACTCTAGTGGATTGTTCGTGGCTTGTGTGATCTTTATCTTGTGTTGGTTGTGCGGCACCCTATTGAGGGTTTGGCGTGTGAAGCCAATTAGCGCGTGAACCTCCAAGTGAGTGAATCGCCACAACGAGGACTAGCTTGCCGGCAAGCAAGTGAACCTCGGTAAAAATCATTGTGTTCATCATTGATTCCGAGGTGATTGGTCATCATTGTTATTCATCTTTGTGATTGATTGGTTCATTCATCTACACGGCAGTATAACACTCTTGATCACTCTCTTTACTTTACCGCAAACTAGTTGACAAGCTCTTTAGTGTAGCTAGTTATGAGAGCTTGCATGCTTGGTTGGTGTGGCTCTTTAGTTAGCCTTTGAGAGCACACTAACATAGGGTAGTGTCATTGCTCTTGTGTGAATTGACACTATCTAAACTAGAATTATGGTAGGTGGCTTGCATTTTGAGTAGGCTAGCGCAACACTCGCTTCGCCTCATAATTGTCTAACCATTTGGTTAAGTGTTGTTGTAGAAATTTTTTATTAGGCTATTCACCCTCCCTCTAGCCATTAGGACCTTTCATCTAGGCACATTATTCCTGTCCTCCAAAGCGACACGTACTTTTATAGCTAGATTAATAACTAAAATGCCTACTCTCTCCATTTCAAAAAAGAGCATCACTATGAGATTCATGCCGGTCAAACTTTCTTAAGTTTGACTAGGTTTATAGAAATTATTAGCCTAAATAAATTTATTATGAAAATACATTCAGAAATTCATCTATAAGCATATTTTTATCTATAAATATTAGCATTTTGCATGTATTAGCATTTTCTCCAAATATTAGGAAATAAGTTTATTATCTCCAAATATTACCATTTCCTCGGTGCCATATATTTGGTTTCTCAATATATTCATTTCTATCCATAAGACGTATTTTTTGCGTGTGCACTCACATTTGCAAGTTCAATACTCCCTCCGTTCTATATTATAATGCTTTCTAGCATTCAAATTTTGTCTTCAAATATAATGCATTTTATGGGATAAAAACCAATATTACATGAAATACTTTTCATTTATCAACCAATCACCATTAATCACGTTGATGATAGCGTCTGATTAGGAAATAAAATGAGGGTATATGAGTCTTTTATTTTTTCTCTTAATTTGTCTTAAAATTCCTATAATGCACTGTATTACAGAACAGAAGGAGTATCGTGTATAAGATTTCCTTCACAAACGAGTTGAGGTCGATCTGTTTGGTTGTAGCATGGCACGGATGACGTCAAAAATACTTGGCACAATTTTGGAATTTTCTTTTGGATCTCTCAGCACCTTTGCCACAAAGATTGTCTATTAACATATAGCCATAAGGTGTGCGTACGTGTACACTACTCTTTTTGTAAAACAAATTTTGTACGCGATGTCGTCGTGTCATGTTGCATGCGGCAACAAATACAAATACAGTTGCATTTGCATTATCTGGCGTGATTAGGACTCGCTCAGCAGTGACGTGGAAATGTGGAATCCATGCTTGGATGGATGTACATGTACTCCATCAGAACTTGTAGGAGCAGAAGCAGACTGATAAAGGAAGCGCTGCGGCTGCGACTGTGGACGCCGACCGCCGGGGAAAGGGTTCCGTGCACAGAAACAGATCGAATGCTTGTACAGCCACCTGTCTGGCGCATCGGTAATCGGTTTCTACTTGGCTGCCCTTCTTCTTTTGTTTTGGCAATCACAGGTCACAGCCGGGAAAAGCTGCTCCGATCCCATCTTTTTCAGGGAGAAACCGGGAACGGCCGCCGCACCGGCCGCTGCTGCTTTCTTTGCGTGTAGTGAGCCTTGCCTTGCCCGTTCCCACTTATCCTCCTTGCATTGGGTCTTGGCTCCTTTGAATCTATTGATGATTAAAAAAAAATGTATATCAAGATTGACACGTACTCCATCCGCCTCAAAAATAAAGATACAATTCTTGTTTTGTATTGAAGAGTCGAAGTTAGACTGAATTTATAAAAAAAAATACTTGCATTAATTATATTGAATAGGTATTATTAGATTAATCCTAGAATTTATTTTTGTAGTATATTTGTTTAGGATCATAAATGTTAATAATATTCTCTATAAACTTTACTGAACTTATGAAAGTTTGACCCAATACAAGCCTAATATTGCATCATTTTTGGGACGGAGGTAGCATTTGTCTAGCACGCACGCATTGTATTAGTAAAGCTTTTTTTTTTGTCCCACTTCACATACTTTGCCACGTTGAGAAGTAAGAGGCTCTACAGGTCTTCAGCATCCGTTCATAGCATGATACGTTATTATTATTTATTATATTATTACTGGAAAGATAGCATGAACACTACTGTACAACATTATGAAGAGAGGTATGGTAGATCAACAATAGATCTATTATTAATTAAAATATGTTATGGAAAAAGAATCCTCATTCATTACTTAATGTATGTTTCATTTCATATAAAATAGAAATAGAGGAAATTAAGGGCCATCCCGTCTCATCTTGCCTAGCAACATGTAGTTAGTTCATCACGGACACGGTAGAGAACTGAAGTAGCGAAATACTGAAATCCATCCCCACCCTCCATTCTCCATAAAGTAGTAGAAGAAGAAGGGGAAAAAACGGTAGAAACTAGAAAGAAACTGCGACGGCGAGGGAGCAAAAGAGAGATGGAAGAGATCATTCTGTTCACGGTTTGGGGATGACGGGAAGGGTACATGATTGAAATGAATTCATGCTGTGCTGAGCCCCTCGACCTCGAGCGTGCACAAGCGCAACGCAACCACGCAACGCGGCATCTCCCAATTACAAGCTCTGATGCATCCTGTGACGCTGCCGGTCAGCCGGAGCCCCCCCAAGGGAATGTAAACCCGCGGGAGCATACCATACCAGCGCTGGGAGAGAGAACAGAGAAGAAAAAGGCTTGCCCTGCCTACCACGGTCCACGGCTCACGGGTGTTTTTCTTTTCTGCAGAGCGAGAGACGAATTGAGTCGTGCCTACCACCGTCTCGTGGGTTCGTCAGATGACAGAAGCGGTGGATGCAGGATGGGAACCAATGGGGCTAAATAATGAAGATTTAGGGCTATAGCTAGAGATTAATGGTGATTTGAGGCTAAGTAACCGTGGCCAAATGAAGAAATCAGGCTCACTAGGTCCCGCATCCGCCCCTGGACAGAAGTACTATCTCGTCCTAAAGAAAAGTTCATTTCAAATTTAGATTGAGCCAGAATTTTTAAAACTAATTAAATTTATGAAAAAATGTTATCAACTTTTGTATCATTAAATAGATTTTTATAAAGATATATTCAATGATTTATCTACTGATATTTATTACACATCATAATAAGTATTATTATGTATCAGAAATATTGGTCTCTTTTATAAATTTAATTAAATTTAAGATTTATTTGCTCATTGAGAAACAAGAAAAAAAATTGATAGAAGAACATGTCAAACGGTTGGAAAGGAAATTACCATGTGTGCTAGTCTACGGGGCTACGGCCGCGTGAAAAAAAAAAAAAGAAACTTCAGGTCAAGCCGTCCAGAGTTCGCCTCCTGGTCTTTGGTGATTTTACCGTGAATTGATGAATGTATAATATTATATATCTGGTGTTGGGATTTTGTGTGTGTGTGTGTGTGTTTATATATATATATATTATATATATATATATATATATATATATATATATATATATATATATATATATATATATAGAACAACTACTCTATAGCTGGCTACAAAATAACTTATTCTGTAGCCACCTTGAGTTACTATAATTACTATGTTAATTTATAAGATTATAGTAACTCCTTACTAAGTGGTTTACTATAACGTTATGATAAATATCCCTATGTGTTATAGTAACCCAACTATAGTAAATATATATTGACATTATCGTAAATTAGTATATAAAATTATGGTAAATGGAGGTGGCTACAGAATAACTTATTCTGTAGCTGGCTACTGAATAGCCTCTCCCTATATATATATATATATATATATATATATATATATATATATATATATATATATATATATATATATATATATATATATATTAATGAGCGGTGCATCCAGCTTTGTCAGGATAGGAACTACAGCTATTGCCGTAACGCAGGTGTTACCGGTAGCGAAGGTTACTAATCCCTAGGAGAGACAGGTGTTTACTGGCAGTGTGACTTCCGTTGCAGCTTTCTCCAAATTTTTTAAATGGCCACCATCAGTGAGATACTGCTTGCAGATATATATAATACCTTTTTTTTTTCATAACATGCATATAATTATATAAAAGATAAAGCATCATTAGATCATCTTCAAAGAAGGTGTACAGAGGAAACCAAAACCAGATACACCAACACGTATCACAACTTGGAGATAACAAAATGTTTCCTCTGTCCTAAAAAAAAGTCGTTTAGGGTTTTATACATGTCAAACTTTCTTAAATTTAACTATATAATTTCTCGAAATGAGCTTATATTATGAAAATATATCCAACGACACACCACAAATGAGTAGAGGTGAAAGAAAAGAGAGGCCCGTTTTTGAGGTTTTATCACTTTTTTGGGGAAAAAAAAGAAATGAAAACAAAAACCACAAATATAGAAAAGCTAACGTTTTCTTCCATTTTTGATCCAATTGGACTGGAAATTCCCAACAATATTATATTGTTTTTTTGTGATAAATATTATATTGTTTTTTTTATATATACTACACTTGCACAATCCTATGTTATTTGAACAATTGGCTTACATATGTGTATGAGCTTGTATAGTTAGTATAGCATGTTTGTTAGCTCAAATGAACAATAAAATATGTTTGAAGACTTGGTTATTATTCTTATATATGGTGTTGTATAACTATCTTTTAGCTTGCATTATTAGTTACCGACCGATCAGTGACGAAGCCAGAAAAAAATTTAGGAGGACTGAACAAAATAATAGAGGTTTTTTTATCTTCTCTTAACCTTAGCCCCTCCTACCTAATACATATATGCATAAAATTTTAAAAGAGGGCTTAGGGGGGCTCCACGTACCCAGGATCGGTAGGGGGGATAGAGCCTCCCTAGCCCCACCGCTGGCTTCGTCACTGCGACCGATACTGATAGCCGAATACCAAATACCGATGCTGTATTCCTTTTCATTAAAAAAAATGAGATGAGAACAAGAACAATTTAGACCTCTTCCAATAATTTCTGACCATTTTTATCCCTACCCACAAGCTCGACGAAGAAGGGGATGGAGGAGGCCTGGGTTCAGTTGATCTGGCAAAGCTACCGCAAGTTTTCACACTGCTGCTACCTGCTAGCCTAGGATGATTGTCTGGTTGACCCATCGAGTGGCGCAAGCGCACGGTGTATCTTGGTGTGTGACACGTGTGGTGCGGCCTGTGGCCCAAAGACCTTTGATTTGAGTGGCCACTTGCAGATGAGAGATGCATGTATACAGCAAGCAGTAGACCTGTCCATTTGCACCTTTACGATTACATCCTCATCGTCGTTATGAGCTAAACCAGCATTACCACCACATACACACACACTGCACAGCACAGCGCACAGTGCAGAGACACGAACGAATCTGGACTTCTGGAGCCACCAGACCAAACCGCGCGATCCCAGAGACACACAGATGCAGCCCTAGTAGCCAACGCCAACCGTACCCGACGACGACGGCGAGGGGTGGCCTGTAGCGTGCTGGCTAGGGAATGAGCAGGCAACATGGGCACGACCGGGCGATGGATTGGGTGAATGCCCGGCGACGGAAGCTATGAAAGGGAAGCTGGGGGAATAAATAAGCGGAAAGGCGAGCGGCACTCCCAGGCTTCCCGTGACGGCCCTAAACCCATTTTGACCCCTCTCCCTCTCCCTCTCCAGCAAAGGCGAAAGGGCGATTAATTCTTGCTAGCTAGCCCATCTAATCGACGTACAAGGACGCCTCACCAATCGCCGCCGGCCAGCCGAGTCGCCGGCTTCCCTCCTCGCCATGCAACCGGCCATGACTGGATCCCATTGAAACCGGACCAAATAGCGGGCCCGCTGCCGGATTGAGATCTTGGTGCTCAGGGTCTGGCTGGAACAAGCGCCGGCTCCGTTGTCCGTCTGGAGAGTTGCACGGGCACGGCATACACATCATGTCTTGGTCGTGAAAACCAAGGGTGAGAATGAATGGGAATACTTGATGCAGCTAGGCACGCAGGCGGCGGTATGTTTCTGCATGTGTTGTCCGTGCATGCAAGTCTTGGCGTGTTTGGTAATGAGGGCATGTGACGAGCGAAAGGGACGGGCGGCGCGAACAGCCAGCGCCTAGCGTACCTGCCGTGTTGGAGGCTTGCGTTACCCTCCAGAGGCCCAAGGTGATGATGAGAAATCAGCGAACCACGAACCAGCGTTACCCTCCATCCGATGGTGAGTTTGTCAGCAACCGTGCTACTGCAGCCACAAGTCTGAACAAGATCATGATCGACGATGGCCAGCCTGAAGATGATGAGCACATTCAGGCAGAGCTTGGGCCGCATCGAGGAAGGCGTGAACGCAGGCCCAACAATCGTGTCCATGGGCCCGAGTGGGAGTGAGCGCAATAGCTGGCAAGGAGCCGTGTGCATCTGGTATATGTAACCCGAGCGGGAGAGAGGGGAGGATAACAAAAATTATAAACAAATTATTGTAACCCAAGCACTCTTCCTTCTATCGCTAAGAACTCATCCTTCTCCCGATCCATGCTTGTTCCTCTGTTGCTTCCTCTTGTTGATTGCTATTCTTCCTCCCTTCCACTGCCTGCCTACATCTGGTATCAGACTTCCTTCGATTCTCCTTCCGTCCTCTGCATTCACTCTTCAATCTCTGAATCGTAGATTACTTGCAAACGCCTTGGGTTGTCGAGTTCGATTAGCCGCTGCGATTCCGATCTCCGTAATTCCCAGGCATGCGAGTAATCCGATTCGGTTGTCGGCTCTGGATCACAGCATGCACTCCACCACCGCCGCCGCACCCGCACTACACCCGGTTCGCTCGCAGTCGAGGCGCCATGAATCCCGACTCCAAGTTGTTGTTGGACAAGATGAACCGCCTTTTCAACGAGCAGAAGACACAGATCGAGCACCGATTCGCAGAATCGGATCGGAAGCTGGAGGAGCGTCTCACCAACAGCACCGCGACCTGGATCAGCGTTTCAGCGAGGTGGATAACGCCTTAACCAAGCGCCTCACCGAGGTCAACAACAACATCTCCAAGCGCTTCGCCGATTCCGACCTCAACTGGGAGCACCTCATCACCACCATCGTCAAGGCGGCGGGCGAGCTGGAGTCATGGCGCCATGCATCGGAGGGTGCCGTGGACGACCTCAAGCTGAAGGTGTACAAGCTCACCAAGTACTGGGATCGATCGCCCCTCGACAACGCTGCGGCATCGACAGGCGTGATCTCCCACGTACCACCTCAGTTGGAGCAGACTGCCGCGCGTCCTTCTGCGGGAACATCAGCTGCTCGGCCCAGCAGGCACCACGACGCATTGATTACACAGGCGGATGGTATTGGGGAGAATTCCACCCAATCCCATTCCCCGGCCAATGGTACACACATTGAAACCAACCCCGAGCAGTTTTCTGTTTCATGGTGTTGCTTATGATGAACATACCCGTATCCATCCCAATGAAACAACTCAAACCAATCTAGGCAAGCTACCCAAGCAAAATTTTCCAATCTATGAGGGTGAGATGACTCGCCTGTGGGTCTCTCAGGCCAAGGACCACTTCGACATGTACGAAGTACCTCCACGCCAATGGGTTAAAATCTCGCGCATGAACTTTCGTGGGGCTGCTGCGCATTGGATTGAATCCATTCCCTAGCTTGATCGCATTCCTTGGCCTGACTTCTGCAAGATGCTCCATGACCGCTTTGGCCGTGACCAACGTGACAAGTTGGTATGCCAAATGTTTCATATCTCCCAAACTTCAGCTGTCACTACCTATGTTGAAAGCTTCTCCACACTTTTTGATCAGCTCAAAGCATACCAACCCAATCCTAATATGCACTATTTCACCATTTCACCACTCAATTCGTGGATGGATTACGGGATGACATTAGGATGGTCGTTACTTTACAACGTCCTTCTACACTCGATACTGCATATTCATTGGCTTTGTTGCAGGAAGAAGTCGCTGCATCTGTGCTAAAGACTGACAACACTAGGCCGAGATTTAGGCCTTATCACAAGCTAGCAATTACAATGCTGAAAGGTCCTAACGGCTAGAGGGGGGTGAATAGCCTAATAAAAATTTCTACAACAACACTTAACAAAAGGTTAGACAATTATGAGGCGAAGCAAGTGTTGCGCTAGCCTACTCAAAATGCAAGCCACCTAACACAATTCTAGTTTAGATAGTATCTATTCACACAATAGCTATGACATTATTCTATGTTAGTGTGCTCTCAAAGGCTAACTAAAGAGCCACACTAACCAAGCAAGCAAGCTCTCACAACTAGCTACACTAAAGAGCTTGACAACTAGTTTGCGGTAATGTAAAGAGAGTAATCAAGAAGATTATACCACCGTGTAGATGAGGGAACCAATCAATCACAAGGATGAATAACAATGAAGACCAATCACCTCGGAATCAAAGGATGAACACAATGATTTTTACCGAGGTTCACTTGCTTGCCGGCAAGCAACTCCTCGTTGTGGCGATTCACTCACTTGGAGGTTCACGCGCTAATTGGCTTCACACGCCAAACCCTCAATAGGGTGCCGCACAACCAACACAAGATGAGGATCACACAAGCCACGAGCAATCCACTAGAGTATCTTTTGGCGCTCAACCGGGAAAAGGTCAAGAACCCCTCGCAATCACCACGATCAAAGCCGGAGACAATCACCAACCTCCGCTCAACGATCCTCGCTGCTCCAAGCTATCTAGGTGGTGGCAACCACCAAGAGTAACAAGCAAAACCCACAGCAAAACACGAACACCAAGTGCCTCTAGATGCAAACACTCAAGCAATGCACTTGGATTCTCTCCCAATCTCACAAAGATGATGAATCAATGATGGAGATGATTGGGAGGGCTTTAGCTAAGCACACAAGGTTGCTATGTTAATGAAAATGGCCAAAGGTTATGAGCTACAGCCGGCTATGGGGCTTAAATAGAAACCCCCATGAAATAGAGCCGTTGTACCCCTTCACTGGGTACTGATTGGGGTGACTGGACGCTCCAATCCTACTGACCGGACGCTGCTCCTCAGCGTCCGATCGCCCGATGGCGGCCATGTGTCTTCTTCGTTCAATGGTGAACGTTTGATCTCAACGGTCGACATGTTGACCGGACACTTCGACAGAGCTGACCGGACGCTGGACCCTCAGCGTCCAGTCATTTACAGTAAGTGTCCAAAATGAGTTTTTGCCGACCGGACACGTCCGGTTATGAAGGACCATACACAGCCCAGCGTCCAGTGCTTAACCCTAATCACTGTGCCATCTGACAACTTGACCAGATACTATTCCTTAGTGTCCAGTCGCTTAGCGACCCAGCGTCCAGTCAGTTGACCGATGCCAGCATCTCACTGTTACACATGACCAGACGCGTCGGTCCCTCAGAGGTCCAGCGTCCGGTCACTGTATAACTAGCGACACTTACTCGTTTTCACTTCTAACTTCTCCACCCTTGCTCAAATGTGCCAACCACTAAGTGTATCACCTTATGCACATGTGTTAGCATATTTTCATAAACATTTTCAAGGGTATTAGCACTCCACTAGATCATAAATGCATATGCAATAAGTTAGAGCATCTAGTAGCACTTTGATAACCGTATTTCGATACGAGCTTTACCCCTCTTAATAGTACAGCTATCAAACCTAAATGTGATCACACTTTCTAAGTGTCTTGATCACCAAAACAAAATAGCTCCTATGGTTTTATACCTTTGCTTTGAGCTTTTTGTTTTTCTCTTTCTTCTTTCCAAGTCCAAGCACTTGATCATCATCATGGCATCTTCATCATGCTATGATCTTTGTTTGCTTCTCAACTTGGAATGTGCTACATATCTTATGATCACTTGATAAACTAGGTTAGCACTTAGGGTTTCATCAATTCACCAAAACCAACCTAGAGCTTTCAATCTCTCCCTTTTTGGTAATTGATGACAACCCTTACACAAAGATATGAATTGAAATTAAGTTGAATCCATGTTGCTTGCCCAAGTATATTTACCATGTGTAAAAGGATATGGACAAGTTTTATAAACCCCAAATGGTAGCAATTGCTCCCCCTACATATGTGTTAAGAGTTTGGATTATAGCTTGCACATATGCTTAGATAGGAAATATAGGAGTCAATGTCTACCAAATGATGCTGAGGTATAAAAGATGGACCTTTAAAGCGTGATACCAATCATAGTGCACCAATATACCATCCTTAGCACCATGGTTAGCTCAATACCACTTGGAAACAATACTTGAAAAGAAAGTTATCTAGTGATTTTATTTCATCATTCAATCTTACAACTAACATACATCACACAAGCATGGATGTTTAAATTTAATTCTTGTGCCATACAAGCAAACATATGAAATGCACATTCAAATGCACCATCCAAGTTCATGAGTTTGCTCCCCCTATTTGTGTGCTCAAAATTTTAGTTGATCCCTTTCCTTTGTTATATCTCTCCCCTTATGTCATATATCAAAATATCATTATGTTTCTCTCCCTTTATGATATTTCTTCCCCTTTTTCACTATCTTTACTACTATCTTTGTTTTTCTCTATTTTTGTCATCAATGACCACAAAGGTTTAAAATATAGATAGTATTATTTGTAGGGTCAAGATTATCAATGTTAATCAATGGGGTGAGGATTATTTTTCCAAATTTGGTCCAATCTAAATCATTTGCCAAAGATATTTAACTCGGTTTAATCCAAGGACAAGCTTCTTCACACCTCCAAATAAGGATTATCTTGTACCATGTTGAGTTAAACACTTATAGCTCATTTTTTAGATTAAACACTAGGTTTACAAACCCATAAATATGTCATATGCTACCACTAGATCAAATCAAGCATAGAAGCAATAGTGATACCATATAGACATCAAAATTATTTGATTTTCATGAATGAGCCTAATAAACTAGAACCACTTAAGATCCTAATAAAATTGAAAATGTGACTAGATGCACTAATCATGTCCTTAACAAAGATGTATGTCATGCCAATCAACTTTTACCTTGGATTGCTCGAAGGAGAGGCATGTCATATGAGTAGAGAGTGCATCAACATATATTTGAGAAATTCAATATGTTCAACTCATTCTTTAGCTTGCAAAACCTTTTCTCATCCAATGGCTTGGTGAATATATCAGCAAGTTGATCTTTGGTGCCTACACTCTCAATGCAAATGTCCCTTTTTTGTTAGTGATCTCTTATGAAATAGTGGCGGACATCAATGTGCTTTGTTGTTGCATGTTGAACCGGATTGTTGGTTAGCTTGATTGCACTCTCATTGTCACATAGCAATGGCACTTTCTTGAACTTAATTCCAAAGTCACACAAAGTGGCCTTCATCCAAAGTATTTATGCACAACAACTACCGGCGGATATGTATTTGACTTCGGTGGTTGATAATACAATACTATTTTGCTTTTTTGATGACCATGAAACAAGTGATCTTTCCAATAATTGACATGTGCCCGAGGTGCTCTTCCTTTCAACCTTGTATCCCGCATAATCTGAGTCAGAGTAACCAACTAGCTCAAACTTTGCTCCTTTGAGATACTACAAACCAACATTTGGTGTATGCTTCAAGTATCTCAATATTCTCTTTGTAGCCTTCAAATGACTTTCTCTTGGTGAGGCTTGAAATCTTGCACACATGCATACACTAAACATGACATTCGGCCTTGATGCGATCACATAGAGTAGCCTTCCAATCATAGACCGATACAACTTTTGATCCACCATATTTCCACTTACATCACTATCCAAGTTGTCATTGGTTCCCATTGGTGTGCTAATAACTTTGCTATCAATCATGCCAAATTTCTTGATCATGTCCTTGATATAATTGCTTGATTTAAAGACCAAGGAAGTAGCTTAACTCTCCAATTATGGACATTTCAAACTCATTAGCCATCATCTTTCCAAACTCATCACAAAATTCTTGATTGGTTGATCCAAATATGATATCATCAACATAGATTTGCAATATAAATAGATCTTTTCCAATCTTCTTGATAAAAAGAGTGGTGTCAACCTTGCCCATGGTGAACCCTTTAGAGAGTAGAAAATCCCTCAATTTCTCATACTATGCTCTAGGTGCTTGCTTCAAGCCATACAATGCCTTCTTTAACTTATACACATGGTTGGGCTTCTTGTCATCTTCAAAACCGAGAGGTTGCTCAATATATACTTCTTCATTGATATAACCATTGAGAAATGCACTCTTAACATCTATTTGATAGAGCTTGATGTTGTGGGCACAAGCATAGGCTAGCAAGATTCTTATTGCTTCCAATCTAGCAACCGGGGCATATGTTTCACCAAAGTCAAGACCTTCAACTTATGTATAGCCTTGTGCTACTAATCTTGCTTTGTTTCTTACTGCTATCCCATCTTGATCTTGCTCATTTCTAAAGACCCATTTGGTTCCAATCACATTATGTCCCTTTGGTCTTTCTACTAATTCCTATACTTAATTTTTTATAAAGTTATTCAATTCTTCATGCATAGCATTCACCCAATCAACATCCTTCAATGCTTCATCTATCTTCTTTGGTTCAATGAATGACACAAATGAGAAGTGTTCATAAAATGATGCCAATCTTGACCTTGTTTGTACACCTTTAGAAATATCACCAATAATAGTGTACAAAGGATGATCCCTTGCAACATTGGTTGGTTGGAGGATTAGAACTTAATTGCTTGCACTTGCTTGATTATTAGGTTGAGATGATGAACTAGCCACTTGATCTTGTTCATTATCATGAGATCCACTTATACTAACTTAATTTGTATCATCTTGCACATTTGAGTTAGAGAGCACATGCACTTGATCATCTTCATCATCATTCACTTGTCTAGGCTTCAATTCATCAATATCCATGTTCTTCATGGCACTTGAAAGTTGAATGCCTCTAACATCTTCCAAGCTCTCATTATCTACTTGTGAACCCTTGGTTTCATCAAATTCAATATCATGAACTTCCTTAAGAGTACCACTATCCAAATTTCAAACTATATATGCTTTGCTTGTAGTGGAATAACCAAGTAGGAATCCTTCATCACATTTCTTGTTAAACTTGCCCAATCTTGTGCCTTTCTTCAAGATATAGCATTTGCAACCAAAGACCTGAAAATATGTAATGTTAGGCTTTTTACCATTCAAGAGATTATATGGTGTCTTGTCTTTCAATGGGTGACAATAGAGGCGGTTGCTACAATAGCAAGCCGTATTGATAGCTTCGGCCCAAAAGGATTGACTCACATTGTACTCACTAAGCATAGACCTTGCCATATCAATAAGTGTTCTATTCTTCCTCTCAACAAGGCCATTTAATTGAGGTGTGTACTTGGCCGAGAATTGATGTCTAATTCCAAATTCATCATATAACTCATTAATTCTAGTGTTCTTGAATTCACTACCATTGTCATTTCTAACTCTCTTGATGGTTATTTCAAACTCATTGTGAATGCCTTTGACAAATGATTTAAATATTGCAAATACATCACTTTTGTCCACTAAAAAAAATACCCATGTGTATCTAGTGTAGTCATCTACTATCATAAAGCCATATTTATTACCACCAATACTAGTGTATTGTGTTGGCCCAATCAAATCCATATGTAATAACTCAAATGCTTTACTAGTGCTCATCATGCTTTTCTTAGGATGGGTGTTTTCAACTTGTTTTCCAGCTTGACAAGAGGTCAAAGCTTATCCTTTTCAAACACAACATCTTTCAAGCCTTTAACTAAGTCATGCTTAACCAATCTATTCAATTGTTTCATTCCAATATAACCGAGCCTTCTATGCCATAACTAACCCATACTAGACTTAGTGAACAAGCATGTAGATAATCTAGCTTCACTAGCATTAAAATTAACCAAGTATAGATTCTCATATCTAAAGCATTTGAAGATCAAGTTAGAGCCATCTACACTTATGATCTCTACATCATCTATCCCAAATATGCATTTGAATCCAAGATCACACAATTGTGCCACGGATAGCAAATTGAAGTTCAAGCTCTCTACTAGCAACACATTGGATATGCTCATGTCATTGGATATTGCAATCTTACCAAGCCCTTTGACCTTGCCTTTGTCATTGTCACCAAATGTGATACTATCATAACCATCATTACCATTGGTGTTGATTGAGTTAAACATTCTTGCATCACCGGTCATGTGTTGAGTGCACCCACTATCAAAAACCTAATGCCTTCCTTTGGCTTTATAATTGACCTACAAAAGAAGATTAATTCTTTTTAGGTACCCAAACTTGCTTGGGTCCTTGAAGGTTAGTCACTAGGCTCTTTGGTACCCAAATGGCTTTTTTCTTTGAGCCCATCCATGGTTTACCAATAAACTTAGCCTTTACACCATTTATACCCTTAGTAAGCATATAACATGAATCAAGCTTAATTGAGGATACATTAGCATTTTTGCTCTTGTTTTTGCATTCTTGCTCTTTGTAACCCACTTGCTTGCAACTAGTGCAAAACCGACCATTGTTCTTTATAAAACTAGTCTTGTGAGGAGCAAAGGCCGCCTTGCCTTTCTTGGGGGTATAGCCCAATCCCTCTTTGTAGAGAGAAGCTCTTTAGCTACCCAAGGCCATAAGCAAGTGGTCCTCACCACTATAAGCCTTAGCCAAGGTATGAGTGAGCTTAGTGACCTCCTTCTTGAGGTTCTCATTCTCAACCACTAGTGAGGCATCATAAGTGAAACCATCACTACTAGAAGAGGTAGAAGTAGAAGTGCTATAAGAAGGATTAGTAGTAGCAACAATGATAGACATAGATAATGATTCATCAATTATATCACAAATTAAACCTACATTGCAAGTTTCAACATGCCTCTTTTTATTTTGCTTATTAAGTAAAGAGGAATGAGCCTTTTCAAGCTTTTTGTGAGCTTTGCCAAGCTTCTTATTGGCTTCCTCTAGCCTCTCATGAGATGCATTGAGCTCATCAAAGGCTTGCTTAAGGGTTTTTAGTTCCTTATGCAAGCTTTTGCATTCCCTTCTCTTGGTATTAAAGTGTTCTCTAGCATCTTTTAGCATGTCAAATAATTCATCCTTAGTAGGTTCATCATCATCACTATCACTATCATTTTCCTTTTCATGTTCATTATCATCAATATGTTCTTTATCACTTTCATCATCACAAGAATGTACCTTAGTGGTCTTAGCCATGAAGCATGATGAAGATTCGAAGAGAGAAGGCTTCTCATTGATGACAATGCTTGCAAGAACCTTCTTCTTGGTGGTCTTGTGATCATCACTATCATCATTATCATCATCACTTGAGGAAGCATCACTATCCCAAGTGACTACATATGAACCACCCTTCTTCTTCTTGAAGGCCATCTTGTTCTTCTTCTCTTTCTTTTCCTTCTTGTCCTTCTTATTCTTCTTATTGTCATCATCGTTGTCACTATTGTATGGGCATTGAGCAACAAGATGATCTTTGCTTCCACACTTGAAGCACCTTCTTAACTCTTCTTTGTTCTTGGATGAAGACTTTTTTCTTCTAGCATGGTAGCCCTTCTTCACCATGAACTTGCCAAATCTCTTGACAAATAGAGCCATCTTCTTATCATCATCATCATCCCATGATTCATCTTCTTTACTTGATGTTTCTTGCTTTGCTTTGCCCTTGGATGATGTGGCTTTGAATGCCACGCTCTTCTTCTTTTTATCCTTCTTCTCATCTTTCTTCTCCTTCTTTTATTCCTTCTCATCATTATCTCTGTAAGTATCATCGGTCATTATATCTCCTAATACTTGGTTTGGTGTCATAGTGTCCAACTCGCTTCTTACTAGAATTGTGATTAATGTACCAAATCTTGAAGGTAAGCATCTCAAGAACTTATGGGAGAAGTTCTTATCCTTCACTTCTTCTCTAAGTGCTTTGAGTTCATTGATAAGCACTTGAAGCCTATGGAACATCTCCGGCACACTCTCATCATCCTTCGTCTTGAAGCTTGCAAACTTTTCTTTGAGAATGTAAGCCTTTGCACCCTTCATGACTTGAGTGCCCTCAAATGATTCTTCCAACTTCTTCCATACCTCATGAGCCATCTCAATGTTTTTGACTTGCTCAAATGTTCTTTCATCAATTGCATCATGAATAGCACTTAGAGCAATGTTATTGTTTTGGAGAAGTACTTCCTCGGCCGCGGTGGGATTCTCCGGATATTCAATCTCAATTTTTGTTTCTACCACCTTCCAAACCTTACTATTGATTAACTTGATATAAGTTGTCATCTTGGCCTTCCAATAGGGATAGTTTGAGCCATCAAATTGGGGTGGCTTCTTGGTGTTGTTGATTTGAGCTATTTTAACACCGAAGGTTGTTAAGCCTCAAATAACGGTGACCTTGGCTCTAATACCACTTGAAAGGTCCTAATGGCTAGAGAGGGGGTGAATAGCCTAATAAAAATTTCTACAACAACATTTAACAAAAGGTTAGACAATTATGAGGCAAAGCAAGTGTTGCGCTAGCCTACTCAAAATGCAAACCACCTACCACAATTCTAGTTTAGATAGTATCTATTCACACAATAGCTATGACACTATTCTATGTTAGTGCGCTCTCAAAGGCTAACTAAAGAGCCACACTAACCAAATAAGCAAGCTCTCACAACTAGCTATACTAAAGAGCTTGACAACTAGTTTGTGGTAATATAAAGAGAGTGATCAAGAAGATTATACCGCCGTGTAGATGAGGGAACTAATCAATCACAAGGATGAATAACAATGAAGACTGATCACCTCGGAATCAATGATGAACACAAAGATTTTTACCGAGGTTCACTTGCTTACCAACAAGCTAGTCCTCGTTGTGGCAATTCACTCACTTGGAGGTTCACGCGCTAATTGGCTTCACACGCCAAACCCTCAATAGGGTGCCGCACAACCAACACAAGATGAGGATCACACAAGCCACGAGTAATCCACTAGAGTATCTTTTGGTGCTCCGTTGGGAAAAGGTCAAGAACCCCTCACAATCACCACGATCGGAGCCGGAGACAATCATCAACCTCCGCTCAACGATCCTCGCTGCTCCAAGCCATCTAGGTGGCGGCAACCACCAAGAGTAACAAGCAAAACCCGTAGCGAAACACAAACACCAAGTGCCTCTAGATGCAAACACTCAAGCAATGCACTTGGATTCTCTCTCAATCTCATAAAGATTATGAATCAATGATGGAGATGAGTGGGAGGGCTTTGGCTAAGCTCACAAGGTTGCTATGTCAATGAAAATGGCCAAAGGTTATGAGCTATAGCCAGCCATGGGGTTTAAATAGAAACCCCCACGGAATAGAGCCATTGTACCCCTTCACTGGGTACTGATCGGGGTGACCGGACGCTCCGGTCCTACTGACCGGACGCTGCTCCTCAGCGTTCGGTCGCCCGATGGTGGCCACATGTCTCCTACGTTCAACGGTGAACGTTTGATCTCAATGGTCGACATGTTGACCGGATGCTCCGATAGAGCTGACCGGACGCTGGATCCTCAGCGTTCGGTCATTTACAGTAAGGGTTCAAAACGAGTTTTTGCCGACCGGACACGTCCGGTCATGAAGGACCGGACACAGCCCAGCGTCTGATGCTTAACCCTAATCACTGTGCCATCCGACAACTTGACCGGACACTGTTCCTCAGCGTCCAGTCGCTTAGCGACCCATCATCCGATCAGTTGACCGACGCCAGCATCTCACTGTTACACATGACCGGACACACCGGTCCCTCAGAGGTCCAGCGTCCAGTCACTGTATAACCAGCAACACTTACTCATTTTCACTTCTAACTTCTCCACCCTTGCTCAAATGTGCCAACGACTAAGTGTATCACCTTGTGCACATGTGTTAGCATATTTTCATAAACATTTTTAAGGGTGTTAGCACTCCACTAGATCCTAAATACATATGCAATAAGTTAGAGCATCTAGTGGCACTTTGATAACTGTATTTCGATACGAGCTTTACCCCTCTTAATAGTACGGCTATCAAACCTAAATGTGATCACACTCTCTAAGTGTCTTGATCACCAAAACAAAATAGCTCCTATAGTTTTATACCTTTGCCTTGAGCTTTTTGTTTTTCTCTTTCTTCTTTCCAAGTCCAAGCACTTGATCATCATCATGGCATCTTCATCATGCTATGTCTTTGTTTTCTTCTCAACTTGGAATGTGCTACCTATCTCTTGATCACTTGATAAACTAGGTTAGCACTTAGGATTTCATCAATTCACCAAAACCAAACTAGAGCTTTCAAATGCCCAAGCCAAATCCAGCTGACAAGCCGTTACCTAAAAAGACCTCACTCAAGAGCTCTGATGACAAGCTATCTACCATTCGAGCCTATCGCCATGCTAGAGGCTTATGTGAAGTCTGTGCTGAAAAATGGACGAGGGGACACAAATGTGCAGCTACTGTGTCATTGCAAGCGATGCAGGAAGTGTGGGATTTCTTCAGCATTGAGCAATCTACTGATGATGCTGAAGATTCTGATGTGTAGTTAATGCTGGCCTTGTCTCATGAAGCTAGGATGGGATCACATAGCCACCGCACCATTCGGTTCCACGGTATTATTCAGGGCCTTCCTATTGCCGTGCTGTTAGACTCAGGGAGCTCTTCTTTATTTTTGGCTGCTTCAATTGCTGACCAATTACCTTAGTTGTGTTGGGTACCTCTGAAGGCCACTGTGAAGATCGCTAATGGGCAACTGATGGGATGCACCTCAGTAACCCGAGACTGTCAGTTTACTTTGCAGGGTCATTCTTTTGCATAGGATCTGCGCATTCTTCAACTGGATTCTTATGACTTGATACTGGGTATGGATTGGCTTGAGCGGTTTAGCCCTATGGAAATCCATTGGAAGGCTAAGTGGATTACTCTGCCCTATGATGGTCACCAGTTAGTCCTCCATGGGTTATCTACCACAGAAGCACCTGAGATGGTTTTCCAACTCTTTTCTGTGGAGATTCAATCTTCTTCTGATGAGTAAGTTGTGTGGTCCCACTGACATTCAGCAGATTCTAGATGCCTTTCCATCAGTGTTCACAGTGCCTGATAGTATGCCACCGAAACGTGCCTGTGACCATGCCATACCTCTGATCAGTGGTGCTACACCGATCAATATAAGGGCTTACCGGTACCCACCTCAATTAAAAGATGAAATTGACAGTCAAGTGCAGACAATGCTGGCACAAGGATTAATTCAGCCCAGTTCATCTTCAATTCTCTTCTCTAGTGTTGCTTGTGCTCAAGAAAGATGGTTCGTGGCATTTTTGTGTTGACTATCGTTATCTCAATGCATTAATAGTCAAGTCTGTGTATCCCATTCCTGTATTTGATCAGTTAGTGGATGAGCTTGGACAAGCAAAATGGTTCTCCATATTGGACCTGTATTTTGGTTATCATCAGATCCGTTTACAACCAGGCGAAGAGCATAAGACTGCCTTCTCCACTCATGCGGGACATTATGAATTCACAGTGGTTCCCTTCGGTCTTTCTGGTGCACCGGGAACTTTTCAAGGCGCCATGAATGGCACTCTCAGCCCTCTGCTTCAGCAAATGTGTGATCGTATTATTTGATGACATTCTCGTATACAGTTCATCCTATGAAGATCATCTGAGCCACTTGCAGCAAGTGCTTACTTTGCTAGCTAAAGATCACTGGGTTGTTAAACTTAAGAAGTGCCACTTTGCGAAGCAAGTGATACATTACTTGGGACACTTTCTGAAGGATGGTGGTGTTCACACTGACCCTGCTAAAGTCACAGCAGTACAAGAGTGGCCACAACCATCTAATGTCCGCTGAACTTCATGGATTTCTAGGCCTCGTCGGGTTCTACAGGAAATTTATGAGGAATTTCAGCAGTGATTGCCAAGCCCCTTACCAACTTGCTCAAGAAACATACCATATATGTCTGGACATCAGAGCATCAATTGTCTTTCGATACACTGAAGCAAGCTCTTTGTTCTGCTCCTGCTCTCGGGATTCCTGATTTTTTCCAAGTCTTCGCTATTGAAACTGACGCATGTCAAACGGGTGTCGGAGCTGTACTTTTGTAGAATGGCCATCCACTCGCCTTATGTTAGTAAGCCGTTGGGCACCAAGAATCAAGGTCTTTCAACATATGAAAAAGAGTATTTGGCCATATTAATCGCAGTCGATCAGTGGCGGTCTTACCTGCAATTGGCCGAGTTCATCATTTACACTGATCAAAAGGCTTTAATTCATCTTAATGATCAGCGGCTACACATAGTTTGGCAATAGCGCGTGTTCACCAAATTACTAGGGTTACAGTACCGCATTGTGTACAAGAAGGGAACAGAGAATAGTGCTGTCGATTCCATGTCTCGCAGAGTCAATCATCAGGAAACTTGTTGTGCCATATCTATGCTCACACCTGAGTGGTCTGCTGACATTATTGCGGGCTATCAGTGCGATACACAAGCCACGGCCTTGCTTACCAAATTGGCATCCTCTCCTAATGCAGTTCCCAACTTCACAGTGGACAAGGGGCTCCTCAAGTACAAGAACCGCATCTGGGTTGGCAATAACGCTGCGTTACAACGCCAATTGATTCAGGCTCTGCACAGTTCCCCGGTAGGAGACCATTCTAGCGTTCCAGCTACTGTGAAGCGTATTCAGTCGTTCTTCGCCTAGGCTGGGTATGAAGAGGCATATCACTGACTTTGTCCAAAGCTGCCCGACATGCCATCAAGCTAAACCGGAGCGAGTTAAATACCCAGGTTTGTTGAAACCCCTAGAAACTCCTTCTATTGCTGGGCAAGTTATATCCTTGGATTTCGTGGAAGGCTTACCACCATCTCATGGATACAACTACATTATGGTTGTGGTTGACTTATTTTCAAATACAGTCATTTTGTGGCATTGAGGCATCCATTTACGGCATTGTCTATAGCCAAGCAGTTCACTGCAACACATATATCGCCTCCATGGTCTACCTAAAGCTTTGGTGTCAGACCGAGATCGGATTTTTACCAGTAAATTCTGGCGTGAGTTGTTTCGCTTAGCAGGCGTGGACTTGCGGATCAGTTCAGCATACCACCCGCAATCGGATGGGCAAACGGAGCGTGTCAATCAGTGTATGGAGACTTTCCTCCGCTGTTTTGCCAATGCAGCTCCGGGCAAATGGTTTGACTGGTTTCACCTCGTGGAGTTCTGGTACAACACGACATGGCATTCGGCGCTCAACCGCTCGCCGTTTGAGGCTCTGTATGGACAGTCGACCAGACAATTGGGCATTGATTCCTCTTCAGCTTGTTCAGTGGACGCTCTAGATGATTGGCTGCAACAGAAATCGGCAATGCAGTCTTTGATTCATCATCAGTTGGGCCGTGCCAAAAACCGTATGAAGACTCAAGCTGACAAGAGCCGTACTGAACGTTCCTTTTGAGTCGGTACATGGGTTTACCTCAAGTTACAGCCCTATGTTCAAAGTTTTGTCGCTGCTCGTGCTAACCAGAAACTGGCTTATCGTTTCTTTGGCCCTTATCAGATCATTGACAAAATCGGATCAGTGGCCTACAAGCTGAAGTTACTGGATTCTTCGTCTATACATCCGGTGTTCCATGTATCCCAATTGAAGCTAGCTGTGCCGGTAACACATGATGTTCAACCATTACCATCTTCTCTCGATGGATTGCAAGTTCCTAACCGCGTGCTGCAGAAACGTGTCGCCAAGGTCGGCACTGATGTTCGTCTTCGAGCTCTCATCCAGTGGTCGGGTGTGTCGTCGACTATGGCGACCTGGGAAGACAGCGACGAAGCCAGCGGGGGGGCTACCCGTGCTCCAGCCCCCCCTACGGCCATGATTTACATGGAGCCCGGGCTTAGCCCGGGCTACCGCCATGAGGAGGAAGAAGGCGGCAAGGAGGGGCTGGAGGAAGAAGAAGAGGAAGCCAGCCCTGGCTTCGTCGATTCCTAGCTTCGTCGCTGTGGGAAGATATGGAGACTCTACGTCAGCGCTTTCCTCGAGCACCTGCTTGGGGGCAAGCAGGTCCTTATCAGGGTGGGGATGTCAGCAACCGTGCTACTGCAGCCACAAGTCTGAAGGAGATCATGATCGATGATGGCCAGCCTGAAGATGACGAGCACATTCAGGCAGAGCTTGGGCCGCATCGAGGAAGGCGTGAACGCAGGCCCAACAATCGTGTCCATGGGCCCGAGTGGGAGTGAGCACAATAGCTGTCAAGGAGCCGTGTGCATCTGGTATATGTAACCCGAGAGGGAGAGAGGGGAGGATAACAAAAATTATGAACAAATTATTGTAACCCAAGCACTCTTCCTTCTATCGCTAAGAACTCATCCTTCACCCGATTCGTGCTTGTTCCTCTGTTGCTTCCTCTTGTTGATTGCTATTCTTCCTCCCTTCCACTGCCTGCTTACAGAGTTGTGACCTGATCGTGATCAACCAGGCGCAAACATGTCACAGAACAAATGGGAACAGACAAAGACTGCAGGTGTATGTATGTATGTATGTATGAACAAATGTCTAATACAGACAGCAGAACTAACCTTGTAGTGTGGCCTTACCAACTGCAAGGGAAGGGAGTAGCACAGGAACACACAAATGTTACGTCTTTCGCTTGATGAAGACCAACCATGAAATAGAGAATGCAGGATTTAAGAGTGATGGTTTTAAGATTTTAAAACTTCACAGCCACCAGCACAAAACTCATACTATCCAGAGAATTATACAAAATCATTTCGTTCATTTGTTGCAGGAACACGCACGTTCCTTGGTGCGGAGTTGAGCTCGACAGCAGAGAATAAACAAAATGGGATAATCACAAAATTCACAATTGCTGGAAGTGAGGTCGTCGTTGTCATCGGTTCTCTTGCCAACGCAAAGCTAGTACACATTTCACAAAGCTATTTTAATTTTAATAACAGAAGAATGGCTTGTGCATGAACTACACAAACTCATCGGAATTTGGACAAAGTCCATCGCTCACACCCCGAGCTCGGAGCACTATTCTGTGACTGATACCTGATGATGATGCAACGGGCCGAGACCTGCTGGGAACCGACGTTCCCGTTTCTCCAAAACTGGGATGATACACAGCCATGGAAAATTCTCAAATTCTTACTGATTCTCCATCGCCAAAGAAGCTTGATCTATATCTGCTCGTGAGCCCTCCCACAATTGCTGCTCTATGCCCAATTTCCTGAGCTCTGTTAGACCCCTCTCCACTGCATTCATAAAATTGACAGAACCGCAGTCAGACGACAATGTAAAAGATGCCACCTTGGACCAGAACAACTAATCTGATGCAAGAAGCCAAGAAGCCATGAAAAAACAACAAATAGACAGCATGTATAGAAGGGTGTGTTTCGCAAAGCAATCTTTAGCTAGTGTATGCATAAAGACATCTAAAACAATCTTTTGGCTTGCACTTTCAATAGCAATAAGACTGCTCGATCATTCTTTGGGGTCAAATGCTCAAAAGGAACTGCAGAGACTTAAGTTCACTCATGCGCCTCAAAAAAAAGAAAAGATTCAAGTCCACCCTATGAGCATCATGATGATCAGTAAATTTAACAGCATGACCTGCCAATAGTTAATTAGTTTAGTAACTAGTAACATGCAAGCATCATACCATCTATAGCATCATGAGAATTTGGAGCTTGTGCGTTGCGACCAATCCAAAACTGAAGCCGGTCATCAGCAATATCTTCCTCAACACCATAAGTTTTGGCTCTTCTCCAGAAGTATATAAGCCATGCCTGAGGTTAGGGCGAATCTCGTAAATCATGTTTAATAATAATGAAAGAATTGCAGAGTTCACATGGCTGAAGGTTTACCTGCTTAAAGCTAACATCTTCAGCCTCTTCTGGGCTAAGATCTGCAAAATGAAGAAATAGTCTCAGTTTTGAATCCAAGCCATACAAAAACCTGACTGAAATGCTTCTGGATGCATGTAGTGAAATACAGTAAAAGTGGAATTTCACAGAAATCCTATTAGACAAGGTGGAGGAAGTAGTACCAAATGCCTCCAAGTATTTAGGTTCACCAGGTGATTTGAAATCTGAAAAAAGTAGAACAAAAGAATTCACAACTTGATTAGTTTCTAACTGTGCAAACAAGAAAATAAATGCATTTAAAAGTAATTTTTCCCCTTGAAAAGAAAATCAAATGCATGCATTTGTAGATGGCATCACAGAACCCTACAGTCAGTATTTGTTTCATACTTTCATGAGATAGTTACTATCAGTGTTGGTGAGATAGTATTTGAATGAACACAATGCAACTATGCAAATGGATTTGGATGTCGCAAACACATAATTAACATTATGTAACCCAATTGCGAATAGAATAGATGTGCAAACTCAAAACTTGCCATGAGACGTGTAACAGACGATAATTGATACATCAAATTTCATTAGTCCCGCACAACAGATGTTTTTTCAAAAAAAAAAAAGATGAAAAAGAACTACATTGCAAATGAAAGAGAACTAATCTGAAGCCCAACCATAAAATTTAATGCCATTAATATTTTACTTATGGCAATGAGGCAATTATAATCTCACTGGAATGAAGAGAAAAAATATACAAAAACACCAAACCTGATGTGAACTGACGAACTATGCTAGGTCTGCGATGTTGGCCAAGTGCAACTACAACAGCATCTTCCACCTACATGGCAATGACAGGAATATGGGTTTAACATGCCAGAGTAGACAGCCAATAATTACACATGGCGAGAAAGTGTGCAACAGTATAATGGCAAAATAGCCCATGTAGCCTTTGTAATTCACTAATTTGTCCAACTTTTAAATAGCCTTTGTATAAAAAAAATGGGTTACTTTGAGCGGTAGGAAGTCCAACCAAGTCCTTCCAACTTTAAGCAGAAGCAAAACAAAACCAGCATGCTAAGTTGTACATTCAGAATTTCAGATATTACGATAACCTGCCAACAGTTTCAGGATATTAGGATAGTTTATGTCTTCCCTCGTGTCTTTTCTTATGCAGGAGCTTGCCTCTACATTTGAGTAACAGCTACAGAAACATTGCCTTGGAGAAATCTAGAAACAAAAGGAAGTGAAGGTAACACCTTCAATGAAGAAAGCTCTCTAAGGCCCATTTCAACTGAAAGCATGCTCTCTATATTGCCTTCTCCCATTACGTCACTCATTTCTCGTGCAAGTTTATTTCTCCCCTGAGCATTGTCACCTACATGAACAAATTTCAAGCCATTATTTAATTGGGGTGCATGGAATAAACTAAGATCTACAACTTAAATAGTATAAGGATGCAAACTTACCATGTTTTCGAGGTTCCTCCTTAGCTTTTTGACCAGCAGAAAGAACAACCTCGAGAGGAAGAGGAGCCAATGATGACCAATGTTCATGCTTTGATACCGCAATTTCGGGATACACACCTTGAAGTTGATTAATCAATCATCAGACAATCAAGAATAAGGTGGGAAACAAAACATCAGCAGTTAAGTGCCAGATGCAGGCAGGCTATACTACACATTTTTCAGACAAGGCCCTCCTTTCTAAATGCCTAGTGACTAGTTAGTATAATCAGAAAAATGTTCAAGAATCAAGACTTCTCCATTAAGATTTATCAGGCAACTTACCATATTGAACTGCTAAGCCCCAATAGCGTGCAAGCCAGCACCTTTTTAGGACAACCTCCTCCTATAAAGGTCTAACTAGATTAAAATCCATATCATCAAAACAAGAGGAGGATTGAGCAGTAATCAGGCTAACCATTTCTTCTTGAGTTAAGACCATTCTCTGAGTCATAGATCGGAGAGCCTTCATTTCAGACTCTGCCTCCTTTAGATGGTCCATTGCTGATGCAACCTCTTCTTTGGCAGACTATTCAAAACATGGTAAGTGAGCAATAGGAGTCGAATAAAGCAGCATATACAACAAAGATTTGGACATTAAAATTTGTCAAAAAAATATTTACCTCAAGTTCTTGCCTTAGTGTTGTTACTTCCCCATCTCTACCATCCTTTGATTCTCTTGCAGCTTTTAGTGCAGCCTGAGGATGAATGAAGTATTGATGAAGAGTTACAAAATTAGCATAAAAGTGCAGTTAGGGGATAAGTAATTTTATCTGCAGCTATTTAGTTTATAACGGCTTTTTAAAATACATATTCTGAATTCTGATATTCATGTGCTTTCATAGCATATCATTTCAGCAAACTTCGAAGTAAGTATTTAGCATGAACAATTGAACATAATATATTTAGTGACAACACAGTGTAGGACTGGAATTGAAGTTCCGCACAGGAGTTATCCTCATTCTAACATTAAACAACATTTAAGATCTAACAGTTGAGACAATATGCATCTAAATATTGGCTAAACGAGCAGCATGATAACATTTGAATGACAGCAACCTATAGCAGAACACAAGAAGAAAACTAACCTCCCTCTGTTTAAGTGCTGCTTCCTTCCTGCCAGCATTCATGGACATGTTTGTCATGACCAGTAGTGGATTTAGAAAACATGTGCATTCAAACACAGAACAAACCTGCTCAAGAGGCGAGCTTCTAATGATACTCCTTCTCCAAGAGCAGCTACCTGTATAACAAGAAGCAAGCATGCATATAGTTCACTACACAAGGAACAATTATTTCATAGATATAAAACCCTACATAGCATGGAAAGGCCAAATCCTTCCAGTATTTTAAGGTTCAGATTCAATTATATTAGAGATAGACTCAGACCACATCTTACAAATGAGGAAAGGTATCCCAATGAAGCGAGCAAATGCAAAAAAAAATAACATGTTTTTAGTCAATCTTATCTCACCTGTTTCTCAAGCTCCTTGGCTCTAGCTTCAGCTTCCTCACATCTTTCTTCAGCAAGTCGCAACTGTCAATCAAGATTAAGAAATAATTTATTGAAGCACCACATAGAAACAATGACTACATTATACTGTATATTAATGGTATTGCTGTTTCACCTTTTCTAGAACACTTCCATTCTCCTCTTGTAGCATATCAAGCTGTATAACAGTATAGCATTAGTCTTTGACACAGATATACATTCTCAAGTATTTGATGTTATAGTCAGAACTCCTAACGGTTAAACAAGAAAAAATGAGAAAAAAATGTGACATCTTCAGAGAAAAAGGAACACCTCATCTTGAAGCGTGGATGCCTCTCTTTTTAGTCCCGATTCTCTTGAGTTATGAAGCCCCGCATCAAATCTAAAGAGAAAAGGAGGGGGAACTATAAGCAGCAATTGATAATGCAACAACATTTAGGGCCTGTTTGCTTTAGCTCCTGGCACTTTCGCCTGGCTCCAGAGCTGCTCCCAGGCATTCGATTCTGTCCGCCTGGGGACAGGATGCATACCTGGCTGGCCCTCTGCCTGGGAGGGCAGCAAGCAAACAGGCCCTTAATCCCAGTTTCCATTGTAACAAAACCAATGCAGCACTCACTGTAACATATAGAAAAGGTGTTTATCTGGCATCCATCCCAAAAAGAGTGTATTTCTAATTTTGTGAGAAGTCAAACTATCCTAAGTTTGACCGAGTTTATAGAGAAGACTATCAAGATTTAAGACACCAAATAAGTATCATTAGATCTATCATGAAATATTTTTTTTCATAGTATAGCTATTTGGTGTCATAATTTTGATATTCTTACCAGTAACCTTCGTCAAAATTTAGATAGTTTGACTTAGGAAAAAAAAAAACTAGAAATGCACTTTTGGGGGGACAGAGTAAGACAATTTTCATCAGAAGATCTAATCTAGTACCTGAATTCCCAATTTAGTCGAGAGAGATTTCAATCACACTGTGGCCACTGTAGCAATCATGCAAATGATTCTATAGATAAAACATCAGGAGCTTAGTGCTGCAACCGTACACAGTGGACAGAAATCTTGTTATTTCAAATTTATGCTACTGGTGTCATTCTTTAAAAAAAAAAACTGTAACATTTCTTTGTTTGTCTATTTTTTCAGGTTAATTTATGGGCAATGTTGGTTACATTGCCCATAAATGCTACAGCTGACAGATGCAGTAAGTTAGTGGCATACTAGCATCACTTCTTCCAAAGAGTGGTACAATAAGAAAAATTCACTTAGTTTTGCTCCATTTGGTGGGACACTGGTACCACTGTCCACTGATCATGCAATCATTTAGACTAGTCTATTTTTAGTGTACAACATATATTCCACGTCTTTGAGAGGGAAATGTAACAAGTGTACCTTTTCGGCCGAGTGCGATCCACTAGAGGCTCCACGGCCACAGGTGGAATAGGGGATGGGGTTCGCAGTGTTGTGTTGGTTTTGATCGGTGGCACCACTGTGGTGGTCGGTCGTGATGCAACAGCTGGCCTGCCTGCCGATGATGAGCGGACGGTAGGAGGTGGCTCTACAATGTTCCGGCCTAACTAATGAAAACATGAGGAGATCAAATTAGCAGAAAGTCACAGAGCAGCAGTTGGCAAATTGAGTAGAGCTGAGAGCCTGAGACACTAACACACTGCACTGATCAATTTTCCCCCAATTCTAACTCTAAATGATTTAACAAGCATTACTAGAAGGTGATCTAGCACTAGCAAGTGGGCACTATCTTCATTTGCAAATTCATCCAATCATGGACGGTTTCGTAACAATTTGACCTCAGTTTGACCAATTTGGACTAGTTTGCGCATAGCAGCATCCCGGAACGGGCGTTTCCTAAGCAGGGAAGCAGCATCAAAGGCAACGAGCAAGAGATCCGAAAGCAAAATACCGCAGGAGAGGGAGATCTCGCAGAGCGTCCAAGCAGGGACACGCCGTTGCTGCCGTGCGCTACCCTGCCACTTCCGAACCTCCCAGGCGGCGGCGGCGGGTGGTCGGCGGCGTAGTCGTCGTCGTCGTCGTCGTCGCCGGCGGCCGCGGCGGCGTTCTGCGAGGCCATGACCTGCGCGAGCCTCGCGGCCGCGGCGCGCGCGGCGACGTTCTGCGTGCGGCGGACGTTGGAGATGCCGGCCGCGCCCGCGGCGGAGGCGGCGGAGGAGGTGGAGGAGGAGCGGTGGTGCGAGGGGGAGACGCCGCCGGGGGAGGAGGAGCCCGTGCTGCTGCCGCTCCGCTGCCGCCCGTAGACGGGGCTCCCCGCCCGGAGACGGTCCATGCTGCGGCTCGCCGGTGGGATCTGGGGCCGCCGAGCGGCCGCGGCACGGAGATGGCGAGGCCGGGGGCGAGGGAGAGTGGGAAGGAAGTGGGGGAGAGCACGCTCGCGACGCCGCTGGAGTTTTCAGTTTTTGCTCTTCTTGCAGTCCCCCCCTCCTACTTTGTCGATTTATTTTTTGCAATTCTCTTGCCTGACAATTTATGTTTGTTCCGTACTTTTTTTTTCTTCTCTTTTTGGGTGGTTCGATTCATTCCAGAGGGTCAAATACAGAGAAATCATGATGATTTTTTCTGCCCTTATACAAGTCAACTTTGACATTATTTCTATGATGTACTCGTGCATTGTTTCTTGAGAATTACTACTCCGTAGTAACATTGTTTTAAGAGTGAAAACTTATTCATCAACTCAGGTTACAATATCGCATCACAACAATACACTGCCATTGAAAATGAAAATTCAATGTTTTTTTCCTGAGATATCCACCCTTAGCTAATATCCTCTTGATAAACAGCAACCAGTGCACCAAAATGCATTAAAAAGTCAATTACATAGTGGCCCCGTTCGACTTGCTTGAAACTTGGCTGAATTGACTGAAAACACTGTTCTGGCTAAATTGTTGTGAGAGAAAAATATTATTCTGACTGAAAAAAACAAACTGAATAGAACGGATTATAAGGTAAACCGAACAGGGCCAGTATAACTAAAATAAACGCGCAAAAAGAAATGGTCTGCAATGAGAGTGAATGGAAGGGCCAAATGGAAAACGTTGAAAAAGGAAAAGGGAATGGGCTGAGGTGCAAAAACAGAATAGCAAATTTTTCTTTGTTGAGAAAACTGGAAAGCAAAATTCCATGCTGGTTTGCACATCCCCGTTGTTAGAGCGACGTTCTCTGTGCGTGCTGGAGCCTCCCATCCGATGAGCAGACAAGCCACACCACACACCTCTCTCCCTCCTCGACCACCGTTGATCCACATCTGCAGGCAAGCGGGTGGCGCAGAGGATCCACTGGTGATCATGGGAGGCAAATGCAGATGTGGTTAATTGGGGAATATATCCTGAGAACTGAGCGCAGCGGCCCAACCTCTAAACTTTGACGTCCTGATTCATGTCTGGGTATAGACTCTAATTGCAATTTACAATAGCGTCTAGTTACTCTTCAGTGTATGTTTAGTTATGCTGGAATTAAGGCATGTTTATATTAGTTAGGGGCTTAGGGCTAGTTAATAGCTAGGGCTAGAAATTAGCTCAAACTAAATTTCGTCAGATAGTTGGCTAACAGTTAGTTGGAGGGTTGACTAAAAAATTTAACACACATGTTAGCCCTTTTTCAGATGGCCTAAAGCTAAAAAGGTAGCTAGCTAACGATTAATCCTATTTATCCAAACAAATCCTTAGTACATGTGCAAAATAGTTAGTGTTGACTAACAACTAATGAAGTTCTTTGACCGATGAAATTATTTTTGAGTTTGTAAAGTCCCCTAGACTCTAATACTTACATTCTCTAACTTTTTAAACAGGACAAAATATCCTTTGACCATTTTAATTGTATGGTTTGAGGTCGTTTTCTCATTCATAACAGATGACATTATTTCTCCTATATAAAATGAACTTATTACTCCCTTCTTCCGAATTATAAGTCATTCTGGTTTTCTAGATATATAACTTTTGCCATATGTATCTAGACTTAGCGAAAGTTATATATCTAGAAAATTTAGAATAACTTGTAATTTAAAATGGAGGGAATCCTTTATGTAATGCAATAGTTTTGTGACATGAATTTGAACTTGTAGTTGTATGGTACTACTAATCAGGATCTCGCTAAGCTCCTCTTGGATTTGAACATGCATGCCCCTATAGCTTTTTTTTTTAACAAACACACATATGTACATACAATTAATGAACGTGGTCCAGATTCCAGCTATAGGAGCACTTGGCTTGGCTTGACATCCACTCCAACTGCTTATGGATTGATAGATCCACCCATTTTCGTCCTGTTCGCTTGGCTTATAAGCCGTATTTTTTCAGTCAATGGACAGTATTTTTTTTTTCACAATAAATTAGTCAACCGTACTTTCAGTCATGGCTTATCAGCCAATCGAACAGAGCATTTTATGATGGCCCACGATTGTCAAGGGTCACTAGCTACTCACAGGATTGTACTGTGAAGCACAAGCTGCCCACTAGTTTGGCTTACACGTCTTGCCATTCTTGCATTGTATCGTCGACGTCCTGCAACCTGTTCGTTTGGCTGTGGCTTATCGTAAACGATCATAAATTTCCAGTCGAAACATTATTTTTCTCTCACACAAACCAGCCAGCAATATTTCTTCATGAACCAGCAACGATACGAACCAGCCAACCGAAGAGGCTGCTGAAAGTTGACACCGTGGAATGCGGTTAAAAAACGAGGCCTCTCTTTGACCGTCATGTGTGCAGTGATGAGGCATGCATGTATCGCATCAGGTAACCACCGTTTGACTGGCGCTGTCTAGCTAGCAATGGAAGAACGATCGATATCGATACGAATACGATGCACATGCATATGTGAAACAGTGTCGACACGTCGACATGGTGCATAGCCGACAGTGGAGGTGGTACATATGCATGATGAATGCATATAGTAGCTGTCGGGTTCATAAACCCGGGGTCCCTCATGGACTGGCTTCCCAACAAAGGTTCGGTCCAGCAGACAACGTTGCGAACAACGCGTAACTCTTGGGCCGGCCCAAATACCTAAACAACAGTCCAGAAGGGCGATCCAATCTCCGAACGAAAGGCCTCGCTAAGGAGAAACATCGCTCGCTTTCGACTCCGCCCCGCCTCTCCGACCGGAAGGCCTGACCAAGGAGAAATAGCGCTCACTTCCGACTCCGGTCCGCCTCTCCGACCGGAAGGCCTGGCCAAACACCGCTTCCAAACTCTGACCCGCGTCTCCGACCGGGGACGCACCGAACCCCTGCTACAGCTCTTCTCCGACTAGCGCAGTCGGAGCCAACTGGATCCAACCAACCGGGGACGCACGCTCGGTAAGGACCAGGAAATGGACGGAACAAGTAAGGCAGTGCATTCAAGTCAACCGCAATACCGAGGACCATATCCTGTACACCTACAGGACAGTACCGACAGGACATATCAGAAGAGTGCCCTGCAACCCTCCAGGCATGTCAGAACTCAAGCAGTGTCGTGGGCGCCGACATTTGCCCTATAGTGTTGGGGACGCCAGCAAACTCCCATACCAGACAAGCACCATAAAACCCCTTGCATGTCTCTGGGCATCAACAATATGGCAGACACTGACGTCTACCATATCAGAAGAAAACGACGCAACCTCCCTCATGCATCTGACATTAACAGTGTTATGAACGCCTACAATCATCTTGTACCCAACGGCGTGGGCAACAAGACTTAGCATACGTACACTCTCTCTCTCTCTCTCTCGTTTGTAAGGCCGTCCCCTTCATCTATAAAAGGGGATGCACTCTCTCCCAACTGAGGGATCGATCAGTTCACTCAAACACAACAACAGAACCACTAGGTTCAAACCTCGAGCACACGCTCAAACACTTAGTGCTCAGCAGAGCTTCCGTCACTTTTGGCCCTTCAGACCGGAGTCTGACCGGACCTCTTGCACCTCCCATCTTTCTCCCTTCTGTTTGTAACCCCACAGCAAACTTCGAGCACCTAGGCTCAGGAATAAAGTCACTGACTGACTCAAACTGGACGTAGAGCACGTTGCCTGAACCTGTATAAACCCTATGTCATTGAGTGCTAGGCCACATCCAATTACAATGTACAATAAAACTATAAATATTTACGTGTTGGTCACTTTCTGCACTGATAGTAGCGCTCCAGGTCTTTTTCTCAATGTGGGAGAAACACAAGCTTTATATAAAAACGTCTACTTAATTCTTACAATTATTGGTAGTTGTCTACTTTACTTCCTCATGTATAAAATCAAATATTCTACCTATTTAAAATGCATGGGTGCCAACATGCCAGTAAGTCAACGAACGATAGAAAAAAATTGCATAACCTCCGGTCGGTGTTTTTGGACCACCGACGAGTAATTATGTATTTGCGCATCTGGCTCGAATGGTGTGCTCAGAGGACACAAGGGTTTATACTGGTTCGGGCAGAACATCCCTACGTCTAGTTCGCTGCTGCTCGTGTTACCAACACTTGGTTTACAGTAGGGGTTACAAACAGGCGAGAGAGGAAGAGGATCCCAAGTCTCTAGTGGAAGGAGTGAACGGGTGATGAGATTACGCTTGCCGCTCAGCCGTGTGCTCGTGTCATGCTCTTATGTCTTGGGGCGCCCTGCTTCCTCTTTTATAGGCAAAGGGAAAGCGCGGGTTATAGAGGAGGAAATGGAGAAGAACGAGAGAGAAGAAGGCTTCTAGGGTTGCCGAGTCCTTCTTTTCCTTCATGTGGGTCTCGCCGATCCTGTAGATGTCAACAGGGATGGCTCTATGTCGTGGCCCTGTTCATCACTAGCACCATACGCAGGCGTCATATGTTGGTCATCGCATTCCACTCTGTCCTAGCAGACATCGTGGTAAACTGACACGCCTGTCAGCGTCCGTACGAGGATTAGGTAGAACGGCACCGGCACGCCCGACACTATTCTTGATGTGAATCCCCAGGTATGGCCCGTCATGGCCACGGGTTACATCGAGGCTTGCCAGCCTCTTCCCTGGCGTTAGAGTTTTGACCCAGGCCCATACGCTTGGACCTAGAGTGGTTGGCGGTGGTATGGGTCCCCATTGGATGAGACAGAAACCGTGTCCTCGAGGTCGGGCAAGACAGAGCCCATGTCCTTGGGCGAGACGAAAACCACGTCCTTGGGGTCAGGCAAGACGGAGTCCGCACCTAAGGGGTCGGGCGAGATGGAGCCCGTGGCCTCAAGGTTGAGAAAGACAGAGCCCGCGGCCTCGAGGTCAGGCGAGATGGAGCCCATGGCCTTGCACGAGATAGAACCCACGTCCTTGGGGTCAGGTGAGATAGAGCCTGCACCTAAGGGGTCAGGCGAGACAGAGCCCGCGACCTTGGGGTCAGGCGAGACCTTTTAATAAGTCTCGAGCCATCCGAAAAAGTCAGCGTGGACACTAACTTCCTTGCTTTGGGTATCCCTAATATTGATACCCAACAGTAGCCCCTGAGCCTATGGAGGAGTAGAATACTCCTTGGGAGGCTTTTTCGGATGAGAGGCCTGTGAGTGCCTTGGCCTTCTTTTTGTAGCCCATGGCGTGTCCTGGTAGGACGACGATTCCCTTTTGTCGCGATCGATCTTCTTGGGGCATGTAACCGTAGGATTCAGGAGGTTGGAAAGATTTTTCTTAATTCTGGTCCCCTAGGATCCGATCGGTCCGCCATCGTACTATGACCGCGCGTTTGATCTCGTTGCAAGTCCAACTTCTCTCGAGCCCCCGCGTGTAGCAAGGGTCCAGTCGAGGGTCGTCTCATCTTTGTGATCCTCATCCCTCAAGCGTTTTTTGATAAAACATAGGGGCTGAGCTGTGCAATGTTTTCCTTGATGGACGAAACATGGTGCTCAGTGAGCTATTAACGGGCTAGTCTGAGTGGGGCCCCGATGTCGGGGACCTAATACCGAGGTACCCAATGAGGTGGGACTAATAACCATCGAACGTTGATGCTTCTAGTCAGACAAGAACACTACTACGCTTCTTGTACGAACGACGGAAGATTGGTTCCGCCTCGCTCGATGGCTAAGGGCTGGCTCTGCCTCGCCCGATGGCTAGGGACTGGCTTCGCCTCGCCCAACGTTCGAGGGTGGGCTATGCCTCACCCAATACCAGAGGGCGGGCTCCGCCTCACCCGACCCCCGAGGTCTAGCCTCCACCTCGCTCGACGGCTAAGGGCTGGCTCCGCCTCGCCCGACATCCGAGGGCAGGCTCCGCCTCACCCAACGGTTAGGGACTAGCTCTACCTCGCCTGATGGCTAAGGGCTGGCTCTGCCTCACTTGACATCCGAGGGTGGGCTCCGTCTCGCTCGACGTCCGAGGGCGGGCTCCGCCTCGCCCGACGATTGCACCCTGCTCCTTCATGATGACAAGCATAGGGTACGACAGGACATTCGAGTCAAACATAGTACCGAGGACCATGCCCTGCACGCCTATAGGAAGGTACCATCAGGATACGATGGGACAGGCGCTTTAAGCCCTTTCCGACATAACAGTGCCCGAATAGTGTTGTAGGCGCTGACTTTTGTCCCACAGTATAGTAGGCGCCGCCTTCAGTCCTCGGGTGCGAATACTAACACAGGCATACGATAACCACTATGGTCCAAGACAGAAATCACATCATCTACAGTGACGGATGTATGGTCACTTCCCTGATTACTCCTCGATGGGTCATAGCTTGGCTCTCCGGCATGCCGCACCGTCCACCGGCGTAGGATGGGATGCACCCACTTGCTAAATAAGACCAGGGCATGGCCTATGAGGAGCAGCAAACACACCACCTCTAACACGGCCTGCCATGTTAAGTAGGACAGACACAGGGAAAAAGGAAGACCCGGCTCTCTGAAAGGACCTTCTATACCTTTGACATTTTTCTCTTTCTCCCATCTATAACCCCTGCTCCCCCTTGGTCTATAAAAGGGAGGGTAGAGCCCCCCACTAAGGGGATCAACTTTTGACAGATCAGTTAAACACACACAACGCATCACGCATACAGCCAAGCAGCGACCGAGCTCTTAGCGTCCTTTTTTACCCTTCCATCAGAGACTTGGGACATTTCCCTCTCTCGACCGTTTGTACCCCCTACTACAAACCTTTTTCGATACTAATAACACAAGCAGCAGCAGACTATACGTAGGGACATTCAGCCCAAACCAGTATAAACCTTATGTCCTTTAGTGCACCATTCGGGCCTAGCGCGCAACAATTATAAATTTACTAGCCGGTGTTTATTTGAAACACCGACACCCGACTTCCCATTTGCGGGGGCCTAGCATGGGTCAGTTGGTGACCGACTCCAGGCTCTTGGTGGCCAATTCATATAGTTCTCGGGTCCATTCAATCATTTCCAAGGGCTCGTTGCCTTTCTTCGAGGAAAAACCATGGACTAGAAATCGACCAAGACTCAAACGTGGGCTGGGATGCCCGTGGCCCTCGTGTGCCCGGGTATTAGCTGCTAGTGGGCCTATCCCTTTCCACCCCTCACTCTAAGGGCACCCTAGAGTGGCTATGAACCCATTAGAGGGCCAGCGTTTGAACTCCTGGGCCTGAATGGGCCGTAGGAGCATTTTTAGTTCCATATCCCTCCTTACCTGTGATGGTTCTCACGTCTATCTACACTGATGCCGAGCTGGACGACATCGAGAAGGAGGTGGCCCCTCTAGCATAGGACTTACCTACCAAGATAGAGGATGAGATTACCCCCCAAGAAATTAGTTTGGTAGATAAGCCAGGCGGTGAACTTGTAATAAGTGGATAAGCTCTTAAATTTCGTTATGGCCAAACAGATTTTTAGCTCTTCTCCCCTTTTTGTATAAAAAGGTTAATGCATTCTGACCATTTCCATCGTTAAGGCTATAAAGCTCAGGGTATGGGTGAAAAAACTCTAATCACGCTGGTGAGCAAAAACGTCGTAGTCGCTAGGGCGTAGGTTTGTTGCAGTCTGACTAGTTTTACTCAGCGATCGTTTCCTGCTACCCTTGCTTCTAGATCTTAACATGAGAAAGGGTCAGGCATAGAGAATGTCTGCTAGGTAGATATACTCTTTAATGCGTTCTGACTCTTTCTGTAGTTAAGGCTAAAAAGCTTAGGGTGTGGGTAAAAAACTCTGATCATGCTGGTGAGCAAAAACGCCGTAGCCACTAGGGCATAGGTTTCTTACGGACCTGACCAGTTTTACTCAGCGTTTGTTTCCGCAACCTTTGCTTCTAGATCTTAACAAGAGAAAGGGTCTGGCATAGAGAATGTCTACCGGATAAATATACTCTTTAATGTGTTTCCGACTCTTTTTGTAGTTAAGGCTAAAAAGCTTAGGGTGCGGGCAAAAAACTCTGATCACAATGGTGAGCAAAAACGCCTTAGTCGCTGGGGCATAGGTTTTTTGCAGTTCGACCAGTTTTACTCAGCGTTTGTTTCTGCAACCCTTGCTTCTAGATCTTAACGTGAGAAAGGGTCAGGCATAGAGAATGTCTACCGGATAGATATGCTCTTCTTAGCCCCCAAGTGAGGCCCAACCCCTTGTTGTTGCTGGGGTTGAGTGTCACTAAAGATCGAGGAGTTGATAGTGAAACCAATAAGAGAAAGCATGCGTAGATTAAGGGTAAAAGCGACGTAGCTGTTTAATGCTCTAGGCGTTGACGAAGACTTCGTCGTCGATGGTCTTGAGCTTATAGGTGCTTGGCCGGAGCACCTCCATGATGACGTATGGTCCCTCCCACGGTGGAGAGAGATTGTGGCGGTTCTTGTTGCTCTGAACGAGGTGAAGCACCAGGTCCCCGACGTTGAAGGCCCACCCCTACACTCGACGGCTATGGTACCAGCGCAACACTTGCTGGTACTTAGCTAAGCGGAGGAGGGCAATGTCACACGCTTCATCTAGCTGGTCCATGGCATCCTCGAGGGACACCTCGGCTCCCTATTTGTCGTACGCCCTGACCCTCGGCGCTCCATAATCGAGGTCGGTCGGGAGGATAGCCTCGGAACCGTAGACCATGAAGAATGGCATGTAGCCTGTGGTCCGGCTGGGGTCATCCTCAAGCTCTAGAGCACCGCGAGAAGCTCCACGACCCACGTCTATCAAACTTGTTCAACCAGTTGAAGATCCTAGGCTTGAGGCCTTGTAGGACCATGCCGTTCGCGTGCTTAACCTGCCTGTTCGTGCAGGGGTGTGCAACGGCGGCCTAATCGACACGGATGTGGTATTCATCGTAGAATTAGAGGAACTTTATCTCAGTGAACTACGTGTCGTTGTCCATGATAATGGAGTTCAAGACTCCAAAGCGATGGACGATGTTAAGAAAGAACAGCACGACTTGCTCGGACTTGATCACGGAGATCGGTCGGGCCTCTATCCACTTTGTAAACTTGTTTACGATGACAAGCAAGTGCGTATAGCCCTCGGGCACCCTCTTGAGAGGTTCGACCAGATCGAACCCCCAGATCGCGAATGGCCACGTGATGGGGATCGTTTGGAGTGCTTGGGCTGGTAGGTGGGTCTGCCGAGCATAGTATTGACACCCTTCATAGGTGCGCATAATCTGTTCAGCGCCGCCTACTGTGGTCGGCCACTAGAGTCCTAGGTGTGGCATGGTTCTCGCAGACCCCACCGTGGATATCACTCAGCAACTACTTCCCTTATTCGATGGGGATGCAACGCTGTAGGATCCCGGTGTGGTCTACCTGTAGAGCTCACCCTCAATAACGACAAAGGACTTAGCACGACGCATGAGCCGTCAAGCCTCTGTTTTGTCTGTCGGCAACGCCTCACGGAGGAGGTAGTCGAGGTAAGGCGTCCTCTAATTGGCTAGAGGGCCAGGCTCTATCGCTAGATCCTCATCAAGCTCCATGACTTTGGGGTCAGATGGAGCCGCTGGCTGGTTAGCCCTCGAGCCCAGGGTAGGCGGCCCGTCATTGGTCTATTCTGGCTCTTCGTAGCGGACCGAGGGCTTGTACTGATCGCCGGTGAAGACGCCCATCGGCACCAGCTCTCGGCCAGACACCATTTTTGCCAGCGTGTCGGCTGCCTCGTTGAGACGCCTTGGGATGGATTGAGCTCGAGACTGTCAAACTTGTCCTCCAGCTGGTGGAATTCTTAACAATACGTAGCCATCTTGGCGTTGTGGCAGCTTGATTCCTTTATGACTTGGTCGATGACTAGCTGGGAGTCGCCCCGGACGTCAAGCCGTTGGATACCCAACTCGATGGCGATATGTAGGCCGTTGATGAGCCCTCGCGCCGCTGCTTGTTTTTTTTCTTGTTGGGGGCGGTTGGAGGCACCTTTGCCTTCACCGGTGTCCTTGTCCCGCTTTGCCTTGCCCTTGGGGCGGTCGAAAATTGCCCCGACAGCCTCCTTGCCACAGAAGAGTGCCCTGCAACCCTCCAGGCATGTCAGAACTCAAGCAGTGTCGTGGGCGCCGACATTTGCCCTATAGTGTTGGGGACGCCAGCAAACTCCCATACCAGACAAGCACCATAAAACCCCTTGCATGTCTCTGGGCATCAACAGTATGGCAGACACTGACGTCTACCATACCAGAAGAAAACGACGCAACCTCCCTCATGCATCTGACATTAACAGTGTTATGAACGCCTACAATCATCTTGTACCCAACGACGTGGGCAACAAGACTTAGCATACGTACACACTCTCTCTCTCTCTCTCTCTCTCTCTCTCGTTTGTAAGGCCGTCCCCTTCATCTATAAAAGGGGATGCACTCTCTCCCAACTGAGGGATCGATCAATTCACTCAAACACAACAACAGAACCACTAGGTTCAAACCTCGAGCACACGCTCAAACACTTAGTGCTCAGCGGAGCTTCCGTCACTTTTGGCCCTTCAGACCGGAGTCTGACCGGACCTCTTGCACCTCCCATCTTTCTCCCTTCTGTTTGTAACCCCACAGCAAACTTCGAGCACCTAGGCTCAGGAATAAAGTCACCTGACTGACTCAAACTGGACGTAGAGCACGTTGCCTGAACCTGTATAAACCCTATGTCATTGAGTGCTAGGCCACATCCAATTACAATGTACAATAAAACTATAAATATTTACGTGTTGGTCACTTTCTGCACCTGATAGTAGCGCTCCAGGTCTTTTTCTCAATGTGGGAGAAACACAGGCTTTATATAAAAACGTCTACTTAATTCTTACAATTATTGGTAGTTGTCTACTTTACTTCCTCATGTATAAAATCAAATATTCTACCTATTTAAAATGCATGGGTGCCAACATGCCAGTAAGTCAACGAACGATAGAAAAAAATTGCATAACCTCCGGTCGGTGTTTTTCGGACCACCGACTGAGTAATTATGTATTTGCGCATCTGGCTCGGAATGGTGTGCTCAGAGGACACAAGGGTTTATACTGGTTCGGGCAGAACATCCCTACGTCTAGTTCGCTGCTGCTCGTGTTACCGACACTTGGTTTACAGTAGGGGTTACAAACAGGCGAGAGAGGAAGAGGATCCCAAGTCTCTGGTGGAAGGAGTGAACAGGTGTTGAGATTACGCTTGCCGCTCAGCCGTGTGCTCGTGTCATGCTCTTGTGTCTTGGGGCGCCCTGCTTCCCCTTTTATAGGCGAAGGGAAAGCGCGGGTTATAGAGGAGGAAATGGAGAAGAACGAGAGAGAAGAAGGCTTCTAGGGTTGCCGAGTCCTTCTTTTCCTTCATGTGGGTCTCGCCGATCCTGTAGATGTCAACAGGGATGGCTCTATGTCGTGGCCCTGTTCATCACTAGCACCATGCGCAGGCGTCATATGTTGGTCATGGCATTCCACTCTGTCCTAGCAGACATCGTGGTAAACTAACACGCCTGTCAGCGTCCGTACGAGGATTAGGTAGAACGGCACCGGCACGCCTGACACTATTCTTGATGTGAATCCCTAGGTATGGCCCGTCATGGCCACGGGTTACATCGAGACTTGCCAGCCTCTTCCTTGGCGTTAGAGTTTTGACCCAGGCCCATACGTTTGGACCTAGAGTGGTTGGCGGTGGTATGGGTCCCTATTGGATGAGACAGAACCCGTGTCCTCGAGGTCGGGCAAGACAGAGCCCACGTCCTTGGGCGAGACGAAAAACCCGTGTCCTTGGGGTCAGGCAAGACGGAGTCCGCACCTAAGGGGTCGGGCGAGACTGGAGCCCGCTGGCCTCAAGGTCAAGAAAGACAGAGCCCGTGGCCTCGAGGTCAGGCGAGATGGAGCCCATGGCCTTGCACGAGATAGAACCCACGTCCTTGGGGTCAGGTGAGACATAGCCCGCACCTAAGGGGTCAGGCGAGACAGAGCCCGCGACCTTGGGGTCAGGCGAGACCTTTTAATAAGTCTTGAGCCATCCGGAAAAGTCAGCGTGGACACTAACTTCCTTGCTTTCGGGTATCCCTAATATTGATACCCAACAGTAGCCCCTGAGCCTATGGAGGAGTAGAATATTCCTTAGGAGGCTTTTTCGGATGAGAGGCCTGTGAGTGCCTTGGCCTTCTTTTTGTAGCCCATGGCGTGTCCTGGTAGGACGACGATTCCCTTTTGTCGCGATCGATCTTCTTGGGGCATGTAACCGTAGGATTCAGGAGGTTGGAAAGATTTTTCTTAATTCTGGTCCCCTAGGATCCGATCGGTCCGCCATCGTACTATGACCGCGCGTTTGATCTCGTTGCAAGTCCAACTTCTCTCGAGCCCCCGCGTGTAGCAAGGGTCTAGTCGAGGGTCGTCTCATCTTTGTGATCATCATCCCTCAAGCGTTTTTTGATAAAACAGAGAGGCTGAGCTGTGCAATGTTTTCCTTGATGGACGAAACATGGTGCTCAGTGAGCTATTAACGGGCTAGTCTGAGTGGGGCCCCGATGTCGGGGACCTAATACCGAGGTACCCAATGAGGTGGGACTAATAACCATCGAACGTTGACTGCTTCTAGTCAGACAAGAACACTACTACGCTTCTTGTACGAACGACGGAAGATTGGTTTCCGCCTCGCTCGATGGCTAAGGGCTGGCTCTGCCTCGCCCGATGGCTAGGGACTGGCTTCGCCTCGCCCAACGTTCGAGGGTGGGCTATGCCTCACCCAATACCAGAGGGCGGGCTCCGCCTCACTCGACCCCCGAGGTCTAGGCCTCCACCTCGCTCGACGGCTAAGGGCTGGCTCCGCCTCGCCCGACATCCGAGGGCAGGCTCCGCCTCACCCAACGGTTAGGGACTAGCTCTACCTCGCCCTGATGGCTAAGGGCTAGGCTCTGCCTCACTTGACATTCGAGGGTGGGCTCCGTCTCGCTCGACGTCCGAGGGCGGGCTCCGCCTCGCCCGACGATTGCACCCTGCTCCTTCATGATGACAAGCATAGGGTACGACTAGGACATTCGAGTCAAACATAGTACCGAGGACCATGCCCTGCACGCCTATAGGAAGGTACCATCAGGATACGATGGGACAGGCGCTTTAAGCCCTTTCCGACATAACAGTGCCCGAATAGTGTTGTAGGCGCTGACTTTTGTCCCACAGTATAGTAGGCGCCGCCTTCAGTCCTCGGGTGCGAATACTAACACAGGCATACGATAACCACTATGGTCCAAGACAGAAATCACATCATCTACAGTGACGGATGTATGGTCACTTCCCCTGATTACTCCTCGATGGGTCATAGCTTGGCTCTCCGGCATGCCGCACCGTCCACCGGCGTAGGATGGGATGCACCCACTTGCTAAATAAGACCAGGGCATGGCCTATGAGGAGCAGCAAACACACCACCTCTAACACGGCCTGCCATGTTAAGTAGGACAGACACAGGGAAAAAGGAAGACCCGGCTCTCTGAAAGGACCTTCTATACCTTTGACATTTTTCTCTTTCTCCCATCTATAACCCCTGCTCCCCCTTGGTCTATAAAAGGGAGGGTAGAGCCCCCCACTAAGGGGATCAACTTTTGACAGATCAGTTAAACACACACAACTGCATCACGCATACAGCCAAGCAGCGACCGAGCTCTTAGCGTCCTTTTTTACTCCTTCCATCAGAGACTTGGGACATTTCCCTCTCTCGACCGTTTGTACCCCCTACTACAAACCTTTTTCGATACTAATAACACAAGCAGCAGCAGACTATACGTAGGGACATTCAGCCCAAACCAGTATAAACCTTATGTCCTTCAGTGCACCATTCGGGCCTAGCGCACAACAATTATAAATTTACTAGCCGGTGTTTATTTGAAACACCGACACCCAACTTCCCATTCGCGGGGGCCTAGCATGGGTCAGTTGGTGACCGACTCCAGGCTCTTGGCGGCCAATTCATATAGTTCTCGGGTCCATTCAATCATTTCCAAGGGCTCGTTGCCTTTCTTCGAGGAAAAACCATGGACTAGAAATCGACCAAGACTCAAACGTGGGCTAGGGATGCCCGTGGCCCTCGTGTGCCCGGGTATTAGCTGCTAGTGGGCCTATCCCTTTCCACCCCTCACTCTAAGGGCACCCTAGAGTGGCTATGAACCCATTAGAGGGCCAGCGTTTGAACTCCTGGGCCTGAATGGGCCGTAGGAGCATTTTTAGTTCCATATCCCTCCTTACCTGTGATGGTTCTCACGTCTGTCTACACTGATGCCGAGCTGGACGACATCGAGAAGGAGGTGGCCCATCTAGCATAGGACTTACCTACCAAGATAGAGGATGAGATTACCCCCCAAGAAATTAGTTTGGTAGATAAGCCAGGCGGCGAACTTGTAATAAGTGGATAAGCTCTTAAATTTCGTTATGGCCAAACAGATTTTTAGCTCTTCTCCCCTTTTTGTATAAAAAGGTTAATGCATTCCTGACCATTTCCATCGTTAAGGCTATAAAGCTCAGGGTATGGGTGAAAAAACTCTAATCACGCTGGTGAGCAAAAACGTCGTAGTCGCTAGGGCGTAGGTTTGTTGCAGTCCGACTAGTTTTACTCAGCGATCGTTTCTGCTACCCTTGCTTCTAGATCTTAACATAAGAAAGGGTCAGGCATAGAGAATGTCTGCTAGGTAGATATACTCTTTAATGCGTTCTGACTCTTTCTGTAGTTAAGGCTAAAAAGCTCAGGGTGTGGGTAAAAAACTCTGATCACTGCTGGTGAGCAAAAACGCCGTAGCCACTAGGGCATAGGTTTCTTACGGACCTGACCAGTTTTACTCAGCGTTTGTTTCCGCAACCTTTGCTTCTAGATCTTAACAAGAGAAAGGGTCTGGCATAGAGAATGTCTACCGGATAAATATACTCTTTAATGTGTTTCGACTCTTTTTGTAGTTAAGGCTAAAAAGCTTAGGGTGCGGGCAAAAAACTCTGATCACAATGGTGAGCAAAAACGCCTTAGTCGCTGGGGCATAGGTTTCTTGCAGTTCGACCAGTTTTACTCAGCGTTTGTTTCTGCAACCCTTGCTTCTAGATCTTAACGTGAGAAAGGGTCAGACATAGAGAATGTCTACCGGATAGATATGCTCTTCTTAGCCCCCAAGTGAGGCCCGACCCCTTGTTGTTGCTGGGGTTGAGTGTCACTAAAGATCGAGGAGTTGATAGCTGAAACCAATAAGAGAAAGCATGCGTAGATTAAGGGTAAAAGCGACGTAGCTGTTTAATGCTCTAGGCGTTGACGAAGACTTCGTCGTCGATGGTCTTGAGCTTATAGGTGCTTGGCCGGAGCACCTCCATGATGACTGTACTGGTCCCTCCCACGGTGGAGAGAGATTATGGCGGTTCTTGTTGCTCTGAACGAGGCGAAGCACCAGGTCCCCGACATTGAAGGCCCGCCCCTGCACTCGACGGCTATGGTACCAGCGCAACACTTGCTGGTACTTAGTTAAGCGGAGGAGGGCAATGTCACACGCTTCATCTAGCTGGTCCATGGCATCCTCAAGGGACACCTCGGCTCCCTAGTTCGTCGTACGCCCTGACCCTCGGCACTCCATAATCGAGGTCGGTCAGGGAGGATAGCCTCGGAACCGTAGACCATGAAGAATGGCAGTGTAGCCTGTGGTCCCGGCTGGGGTCAGTCCTCAAGCTCTAGAGCACCGCGAGAAGCTCCACGACCCACGTCTATCCAAACTTGTTCAACTAGTTGAAGATCCTAGGCTTGAGGCCTTGTAGGACCATGCCGTTCACGCGGCTTAACCTGCCTGTTCGTGCAGGGGTGCGCAACGGCGGCCCTAATCGACACGGATGTGGTATTCATCGTAGAATCAGAGGAACTTTATCTCAGTGAACTACGTGTCCGTTGTCCAGTGATAATGGAGTTCAAGACTCCAAAGCGATGGACGATGTTAAGGAAGAACAGCACGACTTGCTCGGACTTGATCACGGAGATCGGTCGGGCCTCTATCCACTTTGTAAACTTGTTTACGATGACAAGCAAGTGCGTATAGCCCTCGGGCACCCTCTTGAGAGGTTCGACCAGATCGAACCCCCAGATCGCGAATGGCCACGTGATGGGGATCGTTTGGAGTGCTTGGGCCGGTAGGTGGGTCTGCCGAGCGTAGTATTGACACCCTTCATAGGTGCGCATAATCTGTTCAGCGTCGGCTACTGTGGTTGGCCAGTAGAAGCCTTGTCGAAATGCATTTCTGACTAGAGTCCTAGGTGTGGCATGGTTCTCGCAGACCCCACCGTGGATATCACTCAGCAACTGCTTCCCTTGTTCGATGGGGATGTAACGCTGTAGGATCCCGGTGTGGTCTACCTGTAGAGCTCACCCTCAATAACGACAAAGGACTTAGCACGACGCATGAGCCGTCAAGCCTCTGTTTTGTCTGTCGGCAACGCCTCACGGAGGAGGTAGTCGAGGTAAGGCGTCCTCTAATTGGCTAGAGGGCCAGGCTCTAACGCTAGATCCTCATCAAGCTCCATGACTTTGGGGTCAGATGGAGCCGCTGGCTGGTTAGCCCTCGAGCCCAGGGTAGGCGGCCCGTCATCGGTCTATTCTGGCTCTTCGTAGCGGACCGAGGGCTTGTACCGATCGCCGACGAAGACGCCCATCGGCACCAGCTCTTGGCCAGACACCATTTTTGCCAGCGTGTCGGCTGCCTCGTTGAGACGCCTTGGGATGGATTGAGCTCGAGACTGTCAAACTTGTCCTCCTAGCTGGTGGAATTCTCAACAATACGTAGCCATCTTGACGTTGTGGCAGCTTAATTCCTTTATGACTTGGTCGATGACCAGCTGGGAGTCGCCCCGGACGTCAAGCCGTTGGATACCCAACTCGATGGCGATATGTAGGCCGTTGATGAGCCCTCGCGTCCGCTGCTTGTTTTTTTTCTTGTTGGGGGCGGTTGGAGGCACCTTTGCCTTCACCGGTGTCCTTGTCCCTGCTTTGCCTTGCCCTTGGGGCGGTCGAAAATTGCCCCGACAGCCTCCTTGCCACAGGCATGGCTGGTGGCGATGTCAAGGAGCTCCTTGGTGGTTCACGGGCCCTTACGTCCTAGCTTGTGATCTAGGGACTCACAGGTGGTCCCGGACAAGAAAGCTCCTATGATGTCGGGTAGCTCGTTGCACTGCTGGGAGAAAGTGCCGGATGTACCCATGAAGAGTTTCCCTGAACTTCTAGTCTGTAGTTTTTGAGATCCCATGGGTTCCTAGGACACGCGTATGTGCCCTAGAAGTTTTCCACAAAGATTTCTTTTAGATCCACCCAACTTTGGATTTGGTTGGGTGGAAGGTGTTCCAACCACGTTCGCGCCGAATCGGTCAGGAACAATGGAAGGTTGCAGATAGTAAAATTGTCACTATCCGCTCTACTGGCTTGGCAAGTAAGCCGATAATCCTCGAGCCATAGTCCTGAGGTTTGTTTCCTCGAAGTATTTCGGGATGTTGGTCGGTGGTCAGTACCGTGGTAGGAAGACGACGTTGAGGATGTGTCGGTCAAAGGCCTGAGGTCCCGATAAGTTGGGGCTCAGGCTTCGATCCTCGCCGCTATCGTAGCATTCGCCATGTTGAGGGTGGTAGCCGTAGCTAGCATCCTCCCTCTCATTGCCGCAAGCATGCCTACGGACATCAAGGGTGTTGCGCGCATCACGGTGGAGGCCAAGATGCTCATGCACCGAGGCCACGGCGTGCGGCCTGCTACCTCGCTACACCTAGTGGACTGACACGTCCCTTGTCGGGTCGCTCTAAGGGCGCGCGCTGGCTGGCGTCGAGCTCACGTCGTCGGGACAGCGAGCTCTCGGCCTGCTGCGTCGCCACATGCTCGAGTAGCGTGCAAATCTCGCGATGGGCCCGACGATCCTTGGGTGTCACAGGCCCTAGAAGCCCCCCGGAGCAAGGTCGCCATGGTAACAATGTTTTGGCTTGCTCGGGTGAAGTGTGGGAGGGCTTTGTCGTCCTCGATGATCCTCTAGTTCATGTCACTGGGCCACGGTGTGCGCACGCCCACCGTCTTCATGGCGCTCGATCTCTCACTCGAGCTCCACATATTCCTGCTTGAGCTGGCGTTGTGCTTCTTTGAGCTCTTAGTGCCATGTCCCTCAGCTGCTCTACCCGCAAGCGAGGTGGGGCCCCTACATCCCCCTCGACCTCATCGTCGAGGTCATCTGTTGGGATAGCCCCTCCCTCGTGAATGCTTTTGATGTATCCCTCGGAGGTACCAGCCATGAAACATTCTCGCAAGGGGTGATGGCTCCCCCTACTGGAGTTAGAGTCGGAGGGCGACTCCGATTCTCCCGTGAGAAGGTTGTGGAAAGATTCCACAATGTATTCAGTTATCCCCATGAACTTACCGTTCATAGGGAATGGGGGCAGTGCGCTGCGCCACAAGGTGCCCAATGGTCTCTATGGCGTTGCACAGACCAAACGGGAGCGCTGTCGGGGCACTCCAGATGAGGTATTCCGAGGAGAGCGGCTCTCCTCCAGCAAGCTGCGTCATGACGTTGGTGAACAAGAAGGTGAGGCGCGCACAGGTCCTCCTAGGACGATCGGGGTCCCTGGAAGGCACCGAGCTGGCGCTCTAGCCTCCCGTAATCGAAGCCGAGGAGTTGGTCGCTTCTGGGGGCACAGGCCTTCCGGTGCGTGCGCGCCCAGAACCCAGCTGACACCATGACTAGCCATATGAGGCCTGATGTGGACGTCGAGATGTGCAGGAAGCCCCTACCTAGCGCGCTGACTGTCGGTGTTTTCAGACCACCGACGAGTAAATTTGTATTTGCGCGTTTGGCTCGGATGGTGTGCTCGGAGGACATAAGGGTTTATACTAGTTCAGGTGGAACGTCCCTACGTTCAGTTCGCTACTGCTTGTGTTACCGGCACTTGGTTTGCAGTATGGGTTACAAACAGGCGAGAGAGGGAGAGGATCCCAAGTCTCTGGTGGAAGAAGTGAATGGGTGCTGAGAGCTCGCTTGCCACTCAGTCGTGTGCTCATGTCATGCTCTTGTGTCTTGGGGCGCCCTGCTTTCCCTTTTATAGGTGAAGGGAAAGCGTGGGTTTCAGAGGAGAAAAAGGAGAAGAACGAGAGAGAGAAGAAGGCTTTCAGGGTTGTCGGGTTCTTCTTCTCCTTCATGCGGGTCCCACCGATTCTATAGATATCAATAGGGATGGCTCCATGTCGTGGTCCTGTTCATCACTGACGCCATGCGTAGGCATCATCTACCGGCCGTGACGCTCCACTCTGTCCCGGCGGACGTCGTGGTGAACTAACGTGCCTATCAGCGTCCATACGCAGATTAGGCAGAACAGCACCGGCACGCCCGACACTGTTCTTGATGTGAATCCCCAGGTATGGCCCGTTATGGCCACGGGTTACATCGAGGCATGCTAGCCTTTTCCCTGGCGTCAGAGTTTTGACCCAAGCCCATACGCTTGGACCTGGAGTGGTTGGCGACGGTATGGATCCCCGTCGGACGAGACGGAACCCGTGTCCTCGAGGTCGGGCGAGACGGAGCCCGCATCCTTGGACGAGACAAAAAATGCATCCTTGGGGTCAGGCGAGACGGAGCCCGCACCTAAGGGGTCGGGCGAGACAGAGCCCGCACCTAAGGGGTCGGGCGAGACGGAGCCCACGGCCTCGAGGTCGGGCAAGACGGAGCCCGCGGCCTCGAGGTCAGGCGAGATGGAGCCTGTGGCCTTGGGCGAGACAGAACCCGCGTCCTTCGGGTCGGGCGAGACGAAGCCCGCACCCAAGGGTCGGGTGAGACGAAGCTCGTGGCCTCGAGGTCAAGCGAGATGGAGCCCCGGCCTTAGGGTCAGGCGAGACCTTTTAATACGTTTCGAGCCATCCGAGAAAGTCAGCGTGGGCGCTAACTTCCTTGCTTTGGGTATCCTCTAATATTGATATCCGACACCTCCTAACATATCAGGAGCTGGCAGCATAACCTCTCAACTGTATATCAAACATAATGTTGTAGCACTTAAAGCATCTGGTAATGTTCAAATGACACTCCTCTCCTCGGATGGTTTTGTAGGGCCGTTTTGACACCATATCCCGCTACACTGGCACGAGTGCTCATGCTTATGCACAATAGGTCCATAAATCTATCGCCTCCCTCTTGTTGTTCTTTCTAGGCTGCACCACCGCTCGACCGACCTCCTATCTCCTGCTTCATCATCTCCCAACACTCTTCGATGCCATTGAGCTCATGCATGGCACGTGCACTACCGGATTCAGCTTCTTTGCCGAGTGCCTCTTCTTCGGAGATTCTTCGGTTTGTAAGCATCGTACGTGACAACTTACTTGAAACCTTCTTAATTTTTTATCACAACCTCCACATATGATATCATGACATCTCAACAAGTTTCAAGATTTTCGGTCTTCGTTTGCTTTTTATAGAATTTAAAAATAACTCGACCGCAAGTTCGTGGTCATGTTTCGTGAACAAGATGTTCGAAATTAGTGGTCTATTCCTAGATACGGCCTCACATTATACTAATAATATGAATATCATTTTTCCATTCATTTTTTTCATTATTCGAATGACTAACAGTTATAATTTGAATTATCCTAAGAAAATTCAATTAAATAAAATAAATTAAAGAAATATAGAAAAAGTCCGAGAAATGTGCCACATTGGAACATGGAGTACCAGGTATTGTATGAGGACTGCAGAAAAAGTTTGGAGGTCAAAAGTAAAAAAATATGGTTTGCCGAGTGTAAAAAAATGACACTCGTCAAATCAGCGCTTTGCCGAGTGTCAGGAGAGAAGACACTTGGCAAAGGGTTAACGGTGGCTGCCAGCCGTTAATGACGGCGGCCCTTTGCCGAGTGTTCTGTTTTGCCGAGTGCCCGACACTCGGCAAACCTGGTCTTTGCCGAGTGTTATTGTTTGCCGAGTGCTCGGCATTCAGTAAACTACCTCTTTGCCGAGTGCAAGTTGTTTACCGAGTGCTTTCTCTCTAGCACTCGGCAAATAGCCTCTTTGCCGAGCGCTCGATAAAAAGCACTCAGGCAAAGTCTGGGACACTCGGTAAAGAAACCGTCTCCTGGTAGTGGTGTGCCTTCGTCATCTATCCCCTTTGATCACATCCTTCACCCTCTCACTTTCTCCTCATATAGATATAGCTACTAAAAAATGAAGGACTAAACGAGGGACTAGATAAACAGTGTGATAACGAGTGACTATCAAATGTGCCTTGGCTACCTAAAAGCCTTCGTCCTCAAATGTATTATCTTGTTCCTCTTGCCTCCAAGGGCAACTCCTATGTAGCTGCAGGCCCATTTGAGCCCTTATATTACTGTTGTGACTTGAACCATGATGGCCGTCAATAAGTGGGCATCACTATATTGCCGTTGCATTATTATTGGCTACATACGCAATGCATGTCGACGTGCGCAGATTCATCGCTTTCACCGGGAGCTAAGCAAGGAGGAGGAGCTCCATCGGTGGTGGAGTGGTGGGAACCGCAAGCAAGGAACAGCAGGCAGACAGACAAGCTAGCTAGCCATGTGCGCGTGCGCGTGCTAGCTGCATGTATGCCCCCCAAAAAATATATATATATATATATATCGTGATTATAAGTTGAACAATATTTTTCTTTCACATCAAATCAACCAAACCAGCCAGCAGTAAATAATCTACGATCGTTTACTGACAAAACAAAAAGACTGATACCCCCAACCCCTCGGATCATATTATTATAATACTACTAGAATATTTCTGCTCTACTAATAATAATTAATCTAACCCGCTCACTCTGCACCCCACCTAACAGTAACAGCAACAATCTTAAGCATGCATATGCATATAGCGATATCATATATGCCGGCCGGCCCGATGGATGATCTGTCGACGTGTTGTACCATATATACACGGATCGGACGGGAGGTGAGGTGGTTAGCGTGCCCCATCTATCGCCCGTTGGACGCATCAACTCACATGACCAGACGCCTAGCTACCAACAAGCAGCCAATAACCAGCATTCAGGCAAAAGGACCAGCCATGCGTACATATCATAGCCCTCCCTTCCTTGTCTGCATAGCTACCGGCCCTACCATGTGTCCATCATTCATGCATGCATGCACGAGTTTTCTTTTCACATAATAGAGTGGATGCTTGCCAATCAATAAATGGTTTACCCTAATTAACAAGCTCTGGCGAATTTGTTCCAACTAACACGATAACACCGAGTAGTACTAACTAACGGATATGCTTGCCACTGCAGCAGGCACACAGGAAGAGCAACGGGTGTCGAACAGAGATCCGTCGGTACACCACCGACAGAAGCTGCAGTCGATATGTACAGACGAGTAACCAGGGAGGATCAGAGACGACACCTGGGCTGTCAGCCTCTCATCACCAGTTCATGTGTAACCTCCTGCCCAACACCAGTACTGCCTGACTGCCCTGCGATCGGGGACACACACATATAATATAAGTATCATTAGCTTTAATTCATCTGCACTCTCCATGTAATTGCTTGTAATCCTCCCAGTATGCATGCATGTGTGGGGCTTTGCTACGTGTGTGTTGTGTTATCCCTTGACCGCAAATTCTCACAGAAGGGAGAGGGAGCTCTGCTGTTACAGGACAGTGACACAACCAGTGGAAAAGGAATATGAATGCACAGCTACCTTGGGCTACATCTACATACTACGCAGCTAGCCGGCAGGCTCATGCATGTGTCCATGGCTAGCTGGGCCATGCCATGCATGCGTCTCTCCATTACAAGGTCGAGAAAGCAACCTGCTGCTGCATATCCATTTTAAAAGGGAATCCAAGAGCGTGCCGCTCGTCGATGCTGAGAGCCTGAGAGCTCACATCACAACCATTTCAGACTTGCATTGAGAGGGTTGCATATGCTTAGTAGGTGATCATCGGTGGTGATCGAGGCTCTTGCGTGAGGAAGAAAAAATTAGCTAGCTAGGGAGACACATACAGAGATCGATCGATCCAGATCATAGCCGAGACGACTGAGAGGAAGGCGATCGAGCTAGGCATGATGAAGCTCTTGTTCCAGTGTCCCTGCTGCTCTTGCTTCTGCTTCATGAAGACGACCAGCAGCAGCAAGACCCAACAGGGCAGCAGCAAGAAGGGGGGAGGAGCAGGCCACCAGGGCACCGGTAAACTGCAATGAGGAGTAGTGGTAGGCAACAAGGCCATGGAGATGGTGTAGCTTACCATGCATCTGTGTCCAGTATTTGCCTATTCTTCTTTCGCTCCAGCTAGCAGCAGCTTGATGGCTCCAGCTCCACATTATGATCATTCATCTTGTGTTTCTTTGAGACAAGTTCTTTCAGATTTAATCCTGTGCTGCGTCATCTGTGTCCAGTGTCTGCCTGCAGGTTAGTGAATCATTAGGAGGTTCTTCGTAGAGTGTACCACACTACCATCTACTCTCAATGAAAGCATGCAGCACCACTTGTGCAATTAATAGCCTCCCTTGTTTGTTTGTTCTTTTATTTATTTTTATTGTTTTTGGGTTGTCATTACGTTCAAAATAATATTGTTTTTGGGTCTTCCAATTTCGTCGTGCTACTTTCGCTACCGGAGATCGGCTCTTTGCCGAATGCCAGGTGGTTTGTCGAGTGTTTTTTTTCGGGCACTCGGCAAAGCCGTCTTTGTCGAGTGTTTTTTTTTGACACTCGGCAAAGAGGTTCTTTGTCGAGTGTTTTTTTAACACTCGGCAAAGAGGCTCTTTGCCGAGTGTTTTTTTTTGACACTCGGCAAAGAGCTTCTTTGCCGAGTGTTATTTTTTTTTTGACACTCGGCAAAGAAAATTTCAAAGCATATTTTGAAGCAGTAAATTAATTCAAATGAAAAAGTTTTCAACTACAAAGTTGTATAACTCATCAAGATGTACAATATTTGTTTTGGTCTTTTCTTCATATGACAAAGTAAAAGTAAATTTGTTCACAAATCTAATATATCTCTCTTGTAGTTTATGAAACTACAAGAGAGATATATAAGATTTGTGAACAATGTTAGAACGACCATGTCGGATGAACAGATGATCAAACAACCAAAATAAACTTTGTAGATCTCGAAAAGTTATGAAACTTTGTAATTGACAACTTTTTGATTTGAAATCATCTTGTCATGCAAAACTACGTTTGAATTTCAAAATTTTAAAATTCAAATTTTGTAAACGACCTCGGATGGAAAAACTTCCTAAACTAAAAGTGTAGATCTCGAAAAGTTATGAAACTTTGTAGTTTACAACTTTTTTATTTGAATTCGTTTAGGGCTTCAAACATGCAATTTACACTTGACAAAAAAAACTTCTTTGCCGAGTGTTTTTTTTAACACTCGGCAAAGAGGCTCTTTTACCGAGTGTTTTTTTTGACACTCGGCAAAGAGCTTCTTTGCCGAGTGTTATTTTTTTTTATACTCGACAAAAAAAATTTCAAAGCATATTTTGAAGCAAGTAAATTAATTCAAATGAAAAAGTTTTCAACTACAAAGTTGTATAACTCATCAAGATGTACAATGTTTGTTTTGGTCTTTTCTTCATATGACAAAGTGAAAGTAAATTTGTTCACAAATCTAACATATCTCTCTTGTAGTTTACGAAACTACAAGAGAGATATATAAGATTTGTGAACAATGTTAGAACGACCATGTCGAATGAACAAATGACCAAACAATCAAAATAAACTCTGTAGATATCGAAAAGTTATGAAACATTGTAGTTGGCAACTTTTTGATTTGAAAACATCTTGTCATGTAAAACTGCATTTGAATTTCAAAATTTTAAAATTCGAACTTTTCAAACGACCTCGGATGAAAAAACAACCAAAATAAACTTTGTAGATCTCGAAAAGTTATGGAACATTGTAGTTGACAACTTTTTGATTTGAAAACATCTTGTCATGCAAAACTGCGTTTGAATTTCAAAATTTTAAAATTCAAATTTTATAAACGACCTCGGATGGAAAAACTTCCTGAACTAAAAGTGTAGATCTCGAAAAGTTATGAAACTTTGTAGTTTACAACTTTTTTATTTGAATTCGTTTAGGACCTCAAACATGCAATTTACACTCGATTTAGTATAATATATTAGGAACTAAAACGGAATCCAGACATAAGTGAGAGTGTGGTATAGTGGTAGAGGAGGTACATGCACAGCGGGCCTCCATCGATAAAAAAATTTTTTTCCATTTTTTTTGGGTAAAAATTCTCATTTTTTTTCGGGTTTTTTTAGGTTTCAACTTTGCCGAGTGTCGGCACTTGGCAAAGGCTTTGCCGAGTGCCCGACAAAAGACACTCGGCAAATACGCCTTTGCCGACGGATTATTTGCCGAGTGTTCTTTGCCGAGTGTAGCACTCGGCAAAGCCTTTGCCGAGTACAAATTGGACTTTGCCGAGTGCCTCCTGGCACTCGGTAAAGCCACTGATTCCCGTAGTGTTGTTTCTACCAGAATCTCTAATCAGTCCAAATCATGGAAAAGCCTTTTTTCGAGAAGTGTGCGGTACGTATACGTAAGCAATATAGATTGTCTTCAGAATTCTGAAGAATAGCAACGTTTTCAGATTTCGGTACGGTACTGTCAACTCTGAAGGTAACTGATGAACAGCAGGTAATAAGCATCTGTCTATCTGCCTCTGCAATATTCCTTTGGTTGGATCTTCAAAGAGCACGTAGCATTGTGTGTTATTAAAAATAAGTAACCCTTCCGTGGATTCAGCTTGTATTCGGATCGCTTCTATCTTACTATATTGGACATATTGGTACGCTGTTAGTTCGAGAAAAAAAAATGTACCTTGCTTTACTTCTAGCACGTGGATACTAGAATAATAAACTTGCAGAAAATATAAATACGGATAAGTTATGGAGTTTTTGGGTATGCACATGAACAATCTTGCAATTGCAACTGCAGCCATCATTCTTCCACACCCACAAGTTAAAAGAAGACAAACTTTGTTGACCTGCTGCCTATGTTGTGAGCAACAGTTACCCGTACCGTTACTCTTTCTGTCGGAGTCGATCAATCTCAAATTTGATCAAATATATACACAAATATACTAATGTTTATGATATCAAATAAAAATTATTAGATTAATCGCACCATAGATTTTTATAGTAAATCTACAGAGATACAATTGTTAATATTATATTTTTATAAATTTAGTCAAACTTAAAATCGGTTGACTCATCGAAATACTGAGAATATTTAGGAACGAGGGAACTTAAATTTAGTCAAACTTAAAATTGGTTGACTCATCGAAATAGAAGAACTCAAATTTAGTCAAATTTAAAATTGTTATTAATATACTTGTTCTGGGATGAGGGAGTATACATAGATATATATATAGTAGAGCTAAAAGAGAACACATTTTTTTTCCCTCCGCGTGCGGTCCTGCACCATGCGTCCATCCCAGTGCCCCAAGTTGGGCCATCGAGACGTTATTGGGACGCAGAAATTCGTTTTATTGGGTTGGGCCGCTGGTGCATACCGGCCCGGGGTTATCCGGTGTGGTGTGGGACAGGGCTTCCCTTGTCAGGCGGAGCTCCCACTCCGCCACCGCCGCCTCCCGTTCGTTCAAGGTTCTCTCCCCGCCACCGCTCCGAGTCCCAACCTCCACCGACGGGGAGGCGTCCTCCAGTTGGGCCGGTTAGATTCATCGCCTTCCTTGTCGCTGGCCCTCGGCCTTTCCCTCTGCTGCGATGGGAGAAGCGAGTCGCGCACGCGCTCGGCCAACCAATTAAGCACGGGGCGGGGCCGTACGCAGGGGCGAGCACGAGGGCTCTCCGGCGAGAAGGCGCCGAGGCACGCGAGGCTCCCGCCGTACTGAGTTTGCAGTCCGGGGCGTAGCAGTTTTTTTGGCCCGGAGGTGTGGAAAGCGGAAAGCGATGGCTGCGCCGAGGAAGGGGACGGCGACGCCTCTGGGTGCCGTATTCTCGCCGGAGGAGACGAAGAGGGCTGTGGCGAGGGTATCCGAGTCCATCGCTGGCCGCCGCGCCGAGCTCGGGCGCCTCCACGGCTTCGTCGCCGACAACGCGGCCCTCGTCTCCCACGTCAACCGGCTCCCCGACGAACTCTCTCACGAAATCATGGTCCTTCCCTTTTCTCTCTCAAGTCTGAACTAGCAGCAATCTGTGTCTTCTTTTAGAGATAAACTTGGTAGCTCACCTGCAATTTTTCGATTTCCTCATTTTTTTAGGGTGACAAAAGTTTGTGGTGGACTGGTGGTAGTCTGAAAACTGAATTACTCCTTCCTAATTACTGGTACTAGTAATTTGTCTCATCCAGTCGTCCACTTCTAGGCATTGGACGTATTGTAGCTATACATAATGACTAATATGTTCAATGACATTCTCAATTGATTTCGGAGCCTGAGGAGAATCCTTTTGTGGTTCTGTAAGGAGTCATTGATTGCAGCATAGGGAAAATATAAGTTTCTATAAGGGTGTGTTTGGCTCCCGCCGCACATGCACGTCGCCACAGCTGCGGCCGCGCCATGAGTGCGGCGGACGAATCGTCTGCCACACATTTGGCAAGCTGTGGTGTAAAAAATGACCTGGAGCATGCGGCGGCTGCCAAACCTTTGGCGAGTTGCGGCGTGGGTGTTTGGCTGACACGGCATGCCACAGCTGCGGCCGCTCCGCGAGTGCGGCGGACGAATCGTCTGCCACACATTTGGCAAGCTGTGGCGTCAAAAATGATCTGGAGCATGCGGCGGCTGCCAAACCTTCGGCAAGTTGCGGCGTGGGTGTTTGCCCGACAGGCATGCCACACTTGCGGCGTGGCTACCTGCGGCGCGCTGTGGACGTGAGCCAAACACACCCTTAGTCCCACCTTGTGTGCTTTAAATAGTTTCCAACAAGATTTTTTTTTGTCTAAAAAAAGAACTATGCATTGCAGGTCCCCTTTGGTGGCGCTGCATTTTTCCCAGGACGTTTAATACACACAAATGAACTCTTGGTATGGTTTCTGCCGTGGAGCAGTTTTGATTTTTCAGTCTGTGTCAGCCCATCAATTTATTATTCATGGTTTGCATTGTGTTTTAGGTGCTTCTGGGTGAGGGGTACTATGCAGAGAGGTCTGCTAAGCAGACGACTGATATATTGCACAGGAGGGGGCAGGAATTGGAAGCTCAAGTGGAAGCAATGAAGGCGACTATTGCTGACCTTGAAGCTGAGGCGAAATTCTTTGAGTCCACTGCCACTGAGGCTTCAGTAAGGCTCCTCTCTTATTGGTTTTGTATATATGACATACGAGTAATGCTAGACTAGCGTTTTACTCGGTGACGCCGTGACGGTAATCATCATATCAATTCCCTCGATGACCCTTGGTAAGGGGAAAAGAAAAAATGGTTAGTGAATAATTACATATTTTTATTGACATTGAGACACATCAATTGCAGTTATTGTGTTTCAGTATGCAGACAAATTTAGCACCATAACCTTCTTATAGATTATTGAGAGTGCTCATCAGTTTTTGCTCATGTGCTAAATCGCACCCCTGGAAAATACTATACTGCTTACAGATACTTAATACAAGCGATGATCTGACTATAAGCAGTGTGTTAGGGTATAACAATATATAGCATTGTAGACTTTATACTATCTGAGGTGCTTCTATTATTGATCAGTTCACTGCATTTTGTCTTAGCAGAAGCCAGTAATATTTCCATCTTGGTGTTTCACCCTTAAGTATTCGTGTGCACACTTGCATTTAATTTAATGCTTAACTATGTTAATGTGGGCAGGAGGGTCTTGTTGAAATCAGGGAAGAGTATGATGAGGACACAGAGACGAATGCAACAAAATCAGGTAACCATCTGGAGTTTCCTTTTAATTATCTAATGTCAGTAAAGGCTTTGTTGTTGTTGTTAAGTTGTTATCTAATAGCTATAAACTAATATGCTCTTATCTTGTCTTCACGATTTGTTTTCCATTCTTATGAGTTCTTAATACTCCTATTTTTTTTCTGCAGTATGTCTATCACCACTTTGTTTTAAATCCTTCTTGAATGTTAAAATATTATTGTTTAGCAATCCTGGTTTGGTAAAGTTTAACTGATCTTCCAGCAAGTTGATCTGTCACTGTTTCATTCCTCCATCTTGTACTTTTTTTTAATGTATGTTTAGGCATGACTTGATGACTTGTTGTTCTGGTGAAATTATTGCTCTTCCCGGTACAATCTTTGTGCTTACATATGTAGCAACTAATCTGAATCTTCTACTTTCACATGACTTCTTTTTTCTACCTGTTTACTTCAGTGGCTTCAATTGCTACTGAGGTTATGTCCGATAAAGATAGGGAACATGCTCGAATCATGGCAAGGTTAGATGAACTCGAAAGGGAAGAAAAGGAAGCTGGAAGTACTTCTGAAGATGGTGATGATGATGATGAAGACGATGGAGATGCTGGAACAAGTGAGGATGGTGAGGAAAATAAGGAATGTGGAAATGCTTTAAGTGATGGCAATGAGAACCACAGTTCTGGTTTTGGCGCTTCATTTTCTGGAAGTGGTGGCAATGATAGGAGTCATGGGAATATCAAGGTACTTGTTTCTCAAGCTAATCTGACCTATGATAGTTTTGTTCATTTGCTGGAATTATTTATTTTAATCCTCGTACTAATAGCTGAAGAGTGCACTGAAGAAGCCTGGAGGAGATGAAATGCTAAGAGGCATTTCTCATACACCATCATCAGCCCATACATCTCATCCAGTATTTCCTGGCCAAACTTCTGTATGTTCTTTATCCTTCTTTGTCTACCTTCTGCATTGTCTTTGAATGAACTGCTTATTATCCGTGTAAATTTGTTCGGTCACAACATTGTATTTCTTATTCGCAGATAACAAATTCTGATGTCCGAGTTCACACTAAAGGTTAGTTCAGCTCTTGGTTGGAGACAACTTACTTGTTGCATAATAGAATTGACACCTTCGTTGTGTATTGTTGCTGGAGATGGAACTGAACCTGATTCTCTTGGTGCTTCATCTGCTTTTTTATAAGTGTATAGAATTATGTACCATACTGCTGATTTATGTGTTAACCCACACGTTGTACTTGCAGCTGTTTCTTTTGAAGACGACAAATATGTAGTTAGTTCGTCAAAGTCTCCTCCCTTGCTACTGGATTCAATACAGTCTGATCCTGAGCTCAAGGTACCTTTGGCTTTACTTCTTACAGAACTTCTTTGTTCGTTCCTTTGCCTGCATTAGCCTCTCAGCAAGGGCTTCAACGGTGAACTTGAGCACTAACATTATTGTACATGAAAAAACAAGAGTACCGGTTCTCATGAAAGAATTTAAGTAACTTTAGAGTTAAAGAGTTAAGACAGAAATACCCCATGCTGCAATTATGTTTATTTGTCATTTGGATGTACACAGCTCTACTGTCTAAACATCCCCTGTCTCCACTAACATATGTATGTCATAGTTTACTGTTACCCCGTTGCTTCAATCATGATTATTTATATTTATTTTTATATTTGCAGAATTCTTCAGACCCCACTCCACGTCGTGACCGAAAGATAATATCAAGTGGGCGAAAGGTCGTCTTCTTGTACTCTGTTTGATGTTACTGGCACACCGTTTGAACTTGCTCCTGTGCTTAGCTTAATGACTTATTCTGTCAGCAGGCCTTTACAGGATCTATCATTGAGCATGACGACAATCTTTCAACCATTCAACCTTCTGTGGGTAATTCGTTGGCAAAAGTAAGATGTTTTTTTTCCCTCTTCTTCTGAACTTCGACTGGTACAGTGTAAATCCACATCGATCTCTTCTCTTACTACTTTCCTGAACGTTTTGACAGCCTGGTACTTCTGCTTCTTCAAGGCCCATGTCAAGATTCAAGATGCAGAAAGGAGGGCGGTGAGTCTCGACACACGACACTAGGGCGGATCTTTGGTGGCTGATAGATGCATCTGGGACAATCATGATAAGTGGTAGTGTGGATACTGTGACCCGTTCAAATAGTTTGTACGAGCTGAGCACCTGGAAACTAGACATCTTGTGGTGGAGCGATTGTCCTCTGCGGACTGTGGAACGCACCTTCAGTGAAACTGTTTGGGGAACATGTAATGTTCAGTTAAATTCAGTTTAGTGGTTGGTGGCGGATCTCTTTCAGAATCCTACGTATATGCAGGATGCAAATCTTTCAGCCGAAAAGGTGTCGAAGGATTATATTCTCTGAATTAATTGAATTTAAGTGAAAACAATGCTGCTGAAGGTTGATGACAGTTTACGGAGACTAAAGGTGGATAAGGGAATTCATGGAAAATGAAGCAAAGAAGGAAACGATGAGGGTTTGGTTGGTCGGTTAGCACGGGACGTCCAAGCATCGCATCAGTTAGCCATGCATCACAGTCAGTTAATCTCAGATCAGCAGGGGCATTGGATGCATTGGTAAAAATAAAAGAAAGAAAAAGAAAACCAAAGAACCCTGTCGGCCAATAAGTTATTAGGTTAATTACAGATTGAGTGGTGCTAGCTTGCTGTTCCTACTTGTGCTGTAACAGAGTGTCATGACATGGTCAGTAGCAGCTGATGAGCACCGCGAAGTCAGGTCGGCTTCTTCTTCCCTCGGCGCCGTGGAGCACCAGATTGTCTCCCTCACGTATTTCACCAGCAGCAAGGGAGGAAGAACCTGCCCTCTGCATGTCAGCTCCACCTGCCATTTTTATATTGTTTCATTCAGGGGTAATCGTCACAATCAGCTATAAGATCGAGTAAAATGTACACACACACACACACCCAGTATAAAACAGAACTATATGTAATACTGAAAAACTAGAATGCTCCATGCATTGTTAAATTATAAAATAAATACATATGTGTTAAACTATATTTTTTTAATAATGGCCAGGTTAACATTAATTCTTGCCATGTGTTTGATGTGGTGGGATGATGTTGGATGTGACGTACACACACATACATACTGTATGTCGCTAGCGATCTAGCTACGTGTACGGCGGCTCTATGACATACGTACCCTGTTCATTGATGCTGAAATTTAGCTCATGCTGATATTTATGCTGAGATGTTGTGAGAGAAAAACACTGTTTCATAGCTAAAAAGCAGTTCCAAGTAAGCTAAGCGAGCAGGGAACGTAAGCGTGATGGCATAGAGACGTGTGCATGCGGACGGGTAGCTTACAGTAGTCCACACTAGACAGTGTAGCTAGCAGCAAGACGACATGGAATTTGACGATAATTTGATGGGTATATTGCGTGTCGCCGTCAGTTTGCCTTTGTGTTGTGGTGCAGCCATCCATCCATGTGCAGTACGATAATAATGTCCTCATCAGCATGCAACCTCTGCACCATGGAGAGCTGCTACGCTGGTGGCTGGTGCTTGTGTCTCGAGAGACAGAGAGTGCGCTGCCACACATGCAGGCATGCAGCACGCGCGCTCGCTCTCCGGCCGGCCTTACCGTAGAAACCACTGCAAAGCCATGGCATGGGCAGGCATGCCGGCGGCGGTGCGGCCAAAAGTTGCTTTCCTGCTGGTATTCTACATATTCCCTTCTCGAATCGAGTCGTTGCCGTAAAACTTTACCGTATTTGTTTGGTTTTCTATAAACGTGCGTTACGCCATCTATTTCAATATGTCCTGAAATCAGACTCCATGTTATATTTAGATGTATGCTATTCTAACGTCTATAAACACAAATCTAAGTTCGGGCTATAGACTGGACAACAAGCCAATTAAAACTTTTATCTTCAATTCATTCATAAAATTAAATAGGATTTTTATGCTCGAGTGAGTGAGCGAGTGAGTGGAGGGGCATGGATTGGAAGAGAGAGCGCGAAGCACAAATATTTAGGAGAGAGATTTTTTTTCACTTTAATATTAGATATATAGATATGCACACTATATATAATAATTGTGCTAATAAAGATCCAGAAACGGAGACGTCTTGCAGAAAAAAGCATGCATACTAGACCATATTTGGATTCAGCTTGCTAATAGTTACAACTAAAAATTAACAAGAGTGGATTCAAATATACCAATACTAATAGTTAGCGACTCGGTCAGATAATATTAATTTAGCTAGGGTAAAACTAAAGTGACTATAATTTAAACCCAAGGGTCTATTGTATATTGATTCAACCATAAATAAGCTCAGGATGGATGGATCCTTCCTATATAGCCCTCTAAAGTACCAAAGTAGAACAAAGCTTGCACACTTAGGTGATTGGATTTCGTAAAATCTCGACTTGACGTGAGTGCTCAGTATTCCTTTTGAATTTATCTTATGACTTAACTACACTTGCGCTACGTCTATATTGTGATCAAAAGAAGCACAACAAAGCTTACTCGATCTGCTCTTAACCGGTCGGTTACTTCGAAAAGCCAAAGTGCGGTGGAAGATAAAGGAAAAAAACGCATATACTACATAGAATACACTCTATGTAGCCATGTAGGGTGTGGGGGGTGGGGAGGTGTTGGTGACTGACATGCACGGGACCACACTACTGCCTATGTGTGCGAAGGTACGTGATCAACAGTGACAGTCTAGTCAGTGGATCGATCCCCTGTGGGCTATAGCGAGTCGTGGCGTGGACCAGCTCAGCTGGATCCATTGGCTATCGTCGCCGGCCTACTAGCTAGCTGGGTCGTGGATCGTACACACGTGCGGCGCGTGCGATCGAGAGGGTTAGCGCACACGTACACGCGTGCGTACGAACCCATCAGTCGATCCAGGCCGTGATCGCGTGCATGCATAATGCTTTGCTGTCACTCTGTCAGCAACATGCATGCATGCAGCTTTTTTATTTTATTTTATAAGGGTCATGTGCAGTTTGGAACTGAGTGAGAGTACACATGAGTCTCTCTCAAAAATAGTTGTATCAACGAACTATCCACTTGATGTTTAATTGCAACCAAATGTGTACTTTAATTGATCTTGTAAGTTATAGTACTTAATTAGCATTCTGTTCGTTTTGGCTTGTTTAACTTGTTTCAGTCAACAAACAGTATTTTTCTCTCACGCCAAATTAGTCAGCAGTACTTTCAGCCATGGCTTATAAGCCACCAAATGAACAGACCGTAGAATTCATGCTGTGTGCAGTGTTTTTAACCTGAAACTGAAATAATGTTGTGTTCTCGAGCGAGCATTCAACAATTCGAGGGATATAGAGGCGCGCTTGCGTGCCTCTGCATCATGTGCGGCTGACGCGCGCGCGTTATCATTGCACTTATACATAGAGTGTTTTGGCTGGTACAGATTATTTACTGTTTATGCTAAAAAATATTGTTTATATTAGAATATTGTGAGAAAAAAAATACTATTCTAATTAAAAAAATAAGCCGAACAAGCGAGCTTCTTTACCCGCCGAACACAGGTCCGCGCGACCTCTCTGGCTCTCTGCTCGATCTCTCGATGATATGCATGTTGCTTTGGATCTCGTCTTATGTTTATTTAGTCATCGTATGCTACTGCTGTTACTACCTTTGTCCCAACGTGCCAATTAAAGTGATTCATGTTTAACTAAGTTTTTAATAAATAATATGCACATTTATAGCTCTAAATCAATTTATTATAAAAATATATTTCGTAACTAATCTAATGATATTTATTTTATATTATAAATATTTATATTTTTTTATTTTATCTATAATTAGTTAAATTTAATATACTAAAACGTGACACTGTTTCAGAATTGCATTCTTCCCGGAGGGTGTACTATGTATATGTATATATAGTAGTGCTTGTGTTTCCGTGAGATGTGACTATATATGTGACCAACTACTAATCACTAGTATACGGGGGTGTTTGGTTTCACGGACTAAATTTTAGTCCATGTCACATCGAACGTTCGAATGTTAATTAGGAGGACTAAACATGAGTTAATTATAAAACTAATTACACAGATGGAGACTAATTTACGAGACGAATTTATTAAGCCTAATTAACCCATCATTAGCACAAATTTATTGTAGCACCACATTGTCAAATTATGGACTAATTAGGCTTAAAAAATTCGTCTCGCAAATTAGGCCCTCTTTGGCACGGCTCATCTAGCGGCTTCTCGAGCGGCTTTTGATGAAGCCGTGCCAAACGACACTCTGCAAAACAGCTTGCGCCTAGAAGCCGGAGAGAAGTCGTTCGGTAGCTTACACAGGGGAGGGCAAGCCAAAAAATGTGGCTTCCCCCAGCTTCTTCCTCACCTGCGCGTTGCTTTTCCATCCTTGTCTCCGGGCCTGCTCTCCTCCTCGGCGCCCGCGCGCCAACGGCCACCTCCCTGCGCCGTCGGCCTCCTCCTCCCCCGCCGCCGACCTCCTGCTCCTCCCCGCGCGCCTCCGTCTCCTCCACCACGGTCGTCGGTCTCCTGCTCCGCCCCGCCACCGGCCTCCTGCTCCGCCCCGCCGGCCTCTAGCTCCGCCCCACCGCCGGCCTCCAGCTTTGCCCCACCGCCGGCCTCCAGCTCTGCCCCACCGCCGTCTTTCAGCTCCGCCCCACCGTCGGCATCCTGCTCCGACCAGCGCGCCTCGCCTCCGCCCCTGGTTCCTCCCCCGCGGCCAGCCTCCTGCTTCGCTGCGCCGCGCCCCGCCGGGATAAGGCCGGGAAGGGAGAGGCTGATTGGATAAGGAGAGAGGAGGGGAAAAGAAAAGGAGAGAAGGAAAGATAAATAAAAAGTGAAAGAAAAAGAAAAGGAAAATGAAGAGAAAAAAGAAAAGGAAAAGAGAGAAGAAAATATAAGGGTATTTTGGACATTTGACATCTTCTTTACATTCTAAAAAGTTAGGAGAAGCCGTTTTGCCAAACGTTTTCGTACAAAATAAGTCAGAGCCAGAAAAAACTACTTTTCCATAGGAGCCAGAGCCAGAGCTATTTTTTCACGAGCCAGAACCGTGCCAAACGGACTCTTAGTCACAATCTGTGTAATTAATTATTTTTTAGTCTATATTTAATACTCTATGCATATGTCCAAATATCCGATGGGACATGAATTAAAATTCGATCTAAGGAACCAAACATGCCCTATACTAGATGGATCCCTTCAAGCTTTTCCCTACATATGTACGGCCGGAGTACTACAGAATGACAAAGCGTAGCTTGGCTATGGACCAGAGCCAGCTAGCTACGGAGCTACGGCATCGGCACACGCTCCTACGCGTGCCGCGTGCAGCATACTCCCTAGCTAGTACGCCTTCTGTTGGCCGCCGTCTATCTAGGTACAGTGGGCGCCCCTGTCGTCTATCTAGGTACAGGAGGGAGAGATGTAACGTAACGTGGTTAGATATACCATGCACATACAGCAAAGCGGCGCCCTACCGTATTATATACTCCCTCCCTCAGTTATTTTTTTCTTAAAGAAAAAATAATGCTAAGCCAAATGATTTAAAACTTAACTAAATTTTATATACAAAAATACCAATATTTATGATATTTTTAAAACACACGTATTTGAAGTCGTATATGCTAAATTTCTCTTCTATAAATAAAATTATTAGTTAAACTTAAAATAGTACGACTCTAATTTGATCAAACTTACCATTGCATCTTCTTGCAGCCTATTCGCTTGCTCGTAAACGATCGTAAATTTCCAGCCGGGATTAGTGTTTTTCTCTCACACTAAATCAGCCAGTAATAAATAATCCACGATCGTTTACGGCCTCTCGAACAGGCCGTTGGTTGGGACGGATTGAATTAAGGTAGTACGTATATACTAATAACTACGGACATACCTGTCCTAATGTGTACTGGAGGTAGAGGTACTACCCTATACGGAGTATTAGCTAGGATTAATATACGTATACCGTATATATATGTACCTCGATCCGGGCCATAGGTAGTCCCGTTTCGATACATGATACCAAACTACTCCGTAATATATACTGTCTGATTACGGAAGCATGACGATCAGGTGACGGGCATCGCCACTCCGTCACCATGATGTATGCGTCGCATTCAAATGCAATTCAAGTCCCATCGTCGTCCCTCCGATCAGGTCAAAAGAAGCAAGGTACGGTTTGGATTGGATCGCATCGCAGGAAAAATTAATTCCATTAGGAATATATATTATTGGTAAATAGTACGACATATATATAGGGTGACCACATCTGTTCACGTTCATCTTCGATTGATGATTTGATGTAATTAATTGTATATGATCAATAGTTTTTTTTTATAAAAAAATTATTCCTACAAATAGAACCCTTTTAATTTCTCAAAGAAAACATAGCATGCATTTTTTGTATTGTTTATTTGTTATTAGTTCGGTACTTATAGCTAGTATTATAAACAGTAATAAATCACGCACAAACAAAACTTCATCATCTATCGTCCCGTTCGCTTGGCTTATAAGCCGTCTTTTCTCGGCCAATGAATAATATTTTTCTTTCACAATAAATCAGCCAACAACACTTTTAGCTATGGCTTATCAGTCACGCGAACAGGGCATATATTATGTTTTCCGTGAATAATTAATTAATTTAGCAGTGAGGGCTGTACTTGTGTGTGAATGCATGGTAGTGGCTTGGATGCATCGCATGCGTGTCCAATGCAAAGCGCGCGAATGGTGGTGCCAGCATATGCATGCACGATAGAAATGCATGCATGCGCTCAGTCGTTGCAGACATGCATGCACATGGCCACACGCGCGCCCTCGGGACGATCCCCTCGTCACGCTGTCATGCTCATCAACAGATCCATCGACGACGACGCCGACGACTGCTTCATGCTATTGCTAGCTGCAACTGCAAACCGTGCAGCGTCGCGCATGCATGCATGCATGCGCGACTACTGACCTACTCAAAATAAAGGTTTCAATATTCGATCGATACTGCCTCCCTCCCCCTCCCTTTTTTTTTCTGATGATGATCGATAATTGATGAAGAGGAACCGATCGACAGCAATGCAAATAGTTTAGATCACTCTTTGGTGAGTCTGCTGCAGTGCGCCCTCGAATCTGTCTTGATGTTTTTTTCCTAAAAAAACATATGTCTTGATGGTTGTAATTTCATCTACGCCATCTTAATAAAAAGACGTGCCAAAGCACGGCCGCAAAAAAATTCAAATGCATGTCAGTTTAGCCTTCTTAATGTTTGTTTCTCCAAATATATAGGTAGTTCCATAACTTCTATGCATCTTTACGTATCATTCTCTTCCTTGCCTAGCTCTATCTACTCAGAGTCCATTTGGATCCAGTAAAATTAGTTGCAGAATCCAAACGGGGTCTACCTATTAGCTAGCGTAGTTATATTTTCCTATAGCTAGCAGCTACCAAGTAACAAGTACTTTGTCCGCGCTAAATTGTAAGTCATTATGATTATTTTTATAAGCTTTTACTATACTAGACATAATGTATATCTACATGCATAACAAAAGGTGTGTATCTTGAAAAACAAGAACGACTCACAGTTTAGCTAGAAATGGTACCATTCCCCAAAACATGAATGATTCAACTTTCAGAATACATAATCCTTGCGTGCATGTAAAACAGCCTACATTTGGATCAGAGGCAGTATATAACGTGTGTGGCACTTGTATTTATTTGGGCGAGAACATGCATCTTAAGTCAAATACGGAGTATTAATGTATACAGAATTAGGAGGAGCAAACAAGCATATAGGGACTAATAAAGCCAGTAGCAGCAGCAGGTCGTTCAACCCATCACGTCGGCATCAGACGATCAATAATCAAGCTGGCCTATAGCCTGATGATTTAGAGATGATTAAGTGCATCGAAAATGATCTGAACCCGATCGGAGTTGTTAATATGTTAATTGGTGCAGATGAATTAAGTTGGCAGCAAGTCGTTGATCAGTTATCATCACAATAAGCAAGCACATTTGCACAGCAGCTACACTAATAGACACTTCAACAGTTAGCCTCTTTCATTATTGAATTTGACCCAGGTGCATGCCTCATTACTTTTACTGAACACTCATCCATTTCTAATTTCTTTACAGCTCTCTTATAAGTCTGTATCATATAATGAGACATTTCCAGTGTCAGTTTCACCTTCGTTTGCACACATGTACTACTGTGATTAAAAAAACTCGGGTAATTAACCTGCGTTGTTCCATGTGCAGTGTAGTAGGGCCGGACTAATAGAGATTAGCCCACCACACACGTCCTATATTACCTAAGCGTATATAATGATATTAAAATGTGCGTATATATATAACTATACACTATACATATATAGAGCTCATGATGTGGGCCTCTTACCTGCTATTCCTTTGTCTACTTGTTCCAAACCAGCAAAAAGAGATCCCGGCCTGTACGTACGCTTAGGTATAATGTTTCTTTCATGATTCCAACAAGTGCACGCCAATTCATAGATTATATGCAGTGCTGCAAAGCAAATTCAACCGAGTGCTTAGCACTGTTCGCTATTGATCGCTCTACCGACATATCCTTCTCTCCAACATTGTTATTCGATCGTTCGTTCGACTTGTCAAAAAACTTGATAATTTGATTCCTCGACGGAATAAAGACAAGCACGACTACTACGTATGCTTCACAAAACACTCAACACTTATGAATGGTCGATATCCAAGTGATGTATAGATGTACGTACCTGATGATGAGACCGCGCGATGCCTAGCTTCTCGGCCAAATACTTCATCACCACCTCCACCTTCATGTTGCTGTCCCTGCGTGGAAAATCAGTTTGAAATGCATATTTGAGAGGGCCATGGACCTTTCAATTCATAGTGGTCGTTGCAACATGAAACACAGCTAATAACTTCTCCTCATTGTCATTGGATTTGGATGGGATGGCTACTACTCCTGCACTGCGTGTAGCTACTATGTGACATCTAGAAAACTGAAAGACTAGCTACTGGCTAGATACGTCTTTGATCAGACAACAACAGAACAATGAGAGCCACATTCCAGATACACACACATTTATACATCTAGTATAACACTGCTGTCATGCATTTAATTTAAGTTTGGGAATTAATACATAATTATTGTAACAGTGACTTATTGTACTTTTTTTCTAAGCTAGTTTCACATTTATCTATATATATTGGATATATGATTAACATCCAATATTACAATCAAACAGCAGGTCAGCCCCTATTCCATCCAATAGTCACAAAAGTTGGCTTATAGTTAAGTGTGGAGACCAGACTTGTTAATCATAAAATAGAACAAAAAATTGAAGAGTTTAGAAAATTACTTGATTCTTAGGTAGCTCTTTGCTATCTGAGGCAAAATAGGCTCTCTAATTCTGCAAGCATGAAAAGAAGAATATTTAATGAGTACCTGCAGAGTTCCACGCGGCATGAATAAGAACAACACTAAAAATCTAAACAGTATATGCTCATGTATATACTGGCCTTGAAATTGCAGTATATTATCAGATGGATTTAGTTACACTTATACATCACCTAATGTGATAAAACGTAGGGATATATGCATATGTATGTGCATACTATATTATATGCATGTACATAAGGATGAAAACGGACGGAATCGAACGGAGAACTCCTCAACCGTTTTCTACTTTTACATTTGAATACGAAAACGAAAACGAAAGCGGACAAACCGAACACGAAAACGAACACGAACTTACGGAATATCGAGAATTTCGAAAACGAAACAATTCGAGCGGAATTATATCGAACACGGTCGGTATACGAAAACTCAATACGGAATACCGACCCGTAGACCAAGTGCATGACTAAGTGCATACATGATCAAGTTCAAGTGCATATAATAATTAACAAGTGCATATTATAGAAACATGAACTCGAACTGAGTCAGAATAATTTTATTAATCTTTTTAGAATAGATGTAGTATTTTATTTTAAAGATTTATTTAGATTTTTCTTTTGAGTAACAAAGATTTATTCGGCTGATGCAAAAACTATCAAATGATTGACTTTGCAGGTGGGGGTTAAACCGATGAGCTTGATGGGCTATGGCCCAGGTGGGCTTTCGTGTAGATGCTGCCGGTTTCCTGACATGTAGCACCATCTCATGAGGTGAAGAGAGACGAGGCTGAGCGCCGTCTATAAGAGAGGGCAGCTGGCCACCAGTAGAAAGAACACAGCTGCGTGGTGAACAACCTGTAATTGGGCTGTATGACCTGTGCAGTTGGCCAAATTCGGTTTAAACCGAATTTTCAATTCGGAATATTTCAAATTAAAAGTAGAAAAGTAGAAAACGATCGGAAAAATGTCTAAACCGTTTTCTACTTTTACATTTGAAATACGAAACATCTGAAATGCGAAAGCGAAAACGGTAAAGTCGGACAAGAAAATGCGGATTCGATCGGATTAAATATAAAAAAACGATGCGGTTCGGTTCGGGATATTTCCGTTCCGTTTTCATCCTTACATGTACAGCAGTGATTTTTTTTGGAAGCAATATAGGAGTAAATTAAGTTGTGGACTTGTATGCGTGCACTTACTGGTTGGGAGCTGCCTGAAGCGTCAGCCACAACCCGGGCGTCTCGGTTCGTCGCGGCGGGCTAATGACTCTTATGGTATCGCCGCCGGAGCACCTGAACGGAGGCATGAACGGCAAGAACGGCGCCGACATGGACCCGCTAGCTGCCGCCGCGGGTCGATACCGTCCGCGGCCGCCGCCGTAGGACTGGTGGTAGCTCCTGAGCGGCAGCGGGAACAACGGCGGCCTCATCCTGGCGTTCCGCTTGTCGTAGGCGAAAAGGTCCAACGCCATGGGAGCCGGCGGGGCTGGAGCCGGAGCCGGATCCGTGCTGTTGTTGTCGCTGGAGGAGGAGGCGGAGGACGACGACGACGCCGCGGCGGCGGTCAGGCCTAGCTGGAGCCAGTCTCCTTCGTCGTTTCCTGCGCCGGCGCCGCCCGGGGAGCTCGTGCCGGGCCCGGCCGCTGCGGCCGGCTCGTCATCGTCTGCCATGGCCAGAAGCCGAGGGGATCTTGACGGCTTGCTTTGGTCCTGCTGCCGCGCAGACGCCGCCGAGGCCTCCAATTGGGCGGCGATGCCGACGTAGTACTGGCCGGGGTGGTAGCACGACCTGCTGCGGCTGCTCTTGCCGTCATGGTGCAACAGGTTCCTAGTTGTTGGGACCATGGCGGCGACAACGTGATGCTGCTGCTGCTGCTACTGACCTCGACCGTGTGGTACGTATCATGTCTCGATCGACGGACGGATGGATTGACAGATCTCTAGCTACAGCTCCTCATGGATCGTGCGGTGCCTCTCATATCTCAATCACCTCCTGCACCACGGCTGCTAGACGAGTGCAAAAAAGCTAACTTGTTGCATGTATGGATGGATGATCGAAGAAGCAGAGATGCATACATATGTCTGTGGAGGAGTCAGAATCAGAAGGAAAGAAGGCAAATCAAGAAGCTAGCTAGCTGAAGAGAAATGGCGTGGAAGGGAGGAGGAAGAAGAGGATTCTGAATCCTCGCTTTTCTCCTATTGGGGAGCAAGCCAAGCCAAGCCAAGGGAGAGCTAGAGGGAGGAGAGATGAGGGTGGCCTCACTTTCCCTTTGGTCTCGACTCGAGCCTGCAGGAAGCCTGTGGCCAAGAGAGATAGTACTTGCTTGCTGAGGCCAGAGGACTGGAGGAGAGAGGAAACAAATTAAGAAAATGACTGTGTATAAATAAATCTATTATATATTCATAGCTGTGATGAATACTTTTGTTTATATATGCTCTATTATCTCTCTCCAATCTCTGTCACTTGTGATTTATCAGTACGTACGTCAACTGAGTCTCTAATATGCACATGCTTCTAACCATTTTACTTTTCAGGTGATGGATGGCTATTAAAATGTATAAATTTGATGTGGAAGTACTTACCGCAAATCTACTAATAATATCATCATCTGACGTGAAACCTTCTTACTTATTTTTCTAGTACGTAGTTGCTGAAAGTTTAAATGTGTTCGCATTCAGGACAACATCTACTTATGTATATGTAGCGTGTGCTTTGTACTACTACAAATGAAGAATTATATTGCTTTAAGGTTGTGCATGCCATGGTCTTGTTGTAGAAATCGATCCCTCTGGGATGGGATTGGTGGACTATGGAGGCTGGAGAAGAAGAAAAAACCATGATGCTGCTGTGCGAACAAAGGTACGTAGCCATAGGCTTCAGAGGGAGAGTATTTCAGAATAAGAAGAACGGTAGGAGAGATGGGAGCAAGTGAACTGTCGTGTACGTTGAGGTGACAGCATGGCAACTCCACTATCCTAACTTACTAATCTCTAGACACCTAGTTCCTAAATCCGTGACCAAAGCCCAGGTGAAGCTTTTCACCACCCTTAAGCAACTGCATCCTTCCCCTTTAATTTTCATTTTTTTTCTATTGACATACTCCACGTAATTACTTATACTTGAACAATGGCATAATAATATAATAAGAGAGGCATTTGATACCTCTATATGTTGTTATGATCCTGTTCAAGGTAATTAGACGCTGCCATGTCTCTGTCCCTGCTGATACCAGCTACCTCTGGTCACTTCGCAAGATTCCAAGTCTGATCGGATACCTTAATCTTCTGATGCCAAGTCTGATCAGAACATTTATTCATATCAGTCGTCTATCACAAAATAAAGATATTACATACATATACATGGATAAAAGTAGCTCAATGTTTTGATGGAAAAGAGCATACAACTTTTTGGGAAGCATATGATGCATGCTAAAAATGTGTTTTCTTATATAAATACTCTCACACACCAACCCTCTTATTCCATCAGTCTTAACTAATATGATTACATAAATGTGTATTGGTAAAAACATATATATATATATATATATATATATATATATATATATATATATATATATATATATATATATATATATATATATATATATATATATATGGTGCTGTTTGATAATAAGTACATGATCATTTGATTATAGTGCACGCCCACTAAAAAGCAGAAATGACATCAGTGACATGTATCCTAAGAAAAGAAATGTAACCAACCTAGGAGGAACGATGCAATTTTTCATTAAAAAGAAAATATGCATCCAAATTCGAGTTAAAGAGAAATGGACCTAGGTGGTGGGTGCATGACCAGTTGACCACACCTCCCACCCAATCGACTGATCTAGGCTCACTTCCTCACATGTATCCTAAGCATCGGTGATCATGTCAATATTTCTTATGCATTACTAAATTTTGTTTATGAAGAAAATGTTAGCTTCTAACATGATTACAATAGATTTAAATATTCTAACATGTTTCGTTTTCAAGTACTGGTTTACCAGATAACTAATTACTCTACCATGGCATTCTGTTCATTCAACATTCACATATATGCAAAGGAAATGGATCATTAGAAAAAAAATTACAGAAATTATATGCATGTTACCCAATTTCCATAATTCTCTGAATGAGCTGTACTGAGTCTCATATATGTATTCTTAAAAAAAAAAGATATGCATATTCCTGTACCACCTGCATGCATTTTACATTATTAATTGAGCTCCAGTTGATTCCTCCTCCACTCATTTTGGTTTGACTAATGGTAGCTCACTACTCTAAGGTGATGGGCACTACTTATTAATTACATGGAATCATTACATCAACTTGACCATCAGCCTGTTCGGTTGGCTGGTTCGTGAAGAAGTACTGCTGGCTGGTTTGTGTAAGAGAAAAATACTGTTCTGACTGGAAATTTACGATCGTTTACGACAAGCCACAGCCAAACGAACAGGCTGCATATAGTATAATAAGTATCTTCAAGAGTTAATGCATGATCCACAGCAGGCCATCAGCTGGGTACTTGGTTGTCAATCATTGCAGGTGAGGCCATCACGTAATGCAGGAACAGATTAAAGAAAAAACAATTTTCCAACTAAACAAAGATCAAGGGATTGCATGCACCCATGCATAGGCCATCTGATGGCTCGAGTCCTCCAGCACGTAGACGACATATCTACTATAGTATCAGCCTCATGGTTCATGACGAGGACAAAAGTACAAAACTACTCTCTGTCCTAGACTACTGCCAGAGCTTCACAACAAAACAATAGTTTATTTACCACATGAACAAAAAACAACTGTGCTAGCACAATGACAACTGCATTTGCTGCGCGTTTCACCAGTTTGTTATGGAGTCCTTTAAGGGAGCACCTAAAATTTGTGAGATCATTCTCCAAGCTGCATCATCGACATTGCCATCACGACGTAGATACACGCTTTGTAACTTTATACAATATGCAGGACGTATCAATTCAAAACCAAGAAATGCGCTGTTCATCGGCTCGATCTGAGTTAATCTCAACACTCATACAATTATTAAACAGTGCCCATTGTGTAATATTCTGATTGGCACAGGACAATAAACAAACTGGAAGAAGTTTTGGTAAATCACATTATTCATGGACTATTTATGAAATATCTTTGTCTAAGATCATTGAAATCACTGCTTCATTCGCCCTAAGCATGTATTAGATATATGCATGGCATGATGAAAGGGATAAATGCATCGTTTTTATCAAATTATCAAGGTATACTACTTCATAATTTCCATTAATAAAGTTACATATAAGGGACTACATTTTAATATTCTAATACTTATTTGCTAATAATTCTGCAAATAATCTGATTCAGAGAAACACAATATCAGCCACATCTTTTTGTTAAAGTTATTATCTTGACCACATTGTGGATCAGTGCCATAAAAGAAAATCCTGGGCACAGTGTGCAAGAAACATTCAGCAAATGGATATTGTGGCATTATATTGTGAACACAACCTTATACAATGTCAACAATTTCAGATGCCAAGCTAGCATATATCCATACTAATACTGAATACGTGCTGACCACTACCAGCAGTACGAAACAACTCGTGGTCTTAATCTTCATGCGTCGATGTTGGAATAAAGAAATATGTGGGAAGAAGTATGATTTTATTAACATGCTAGTTCCCACCTTTTTATATATATGGAAGCATGATGCATGCTCATCGTAGACTATAATAAAAGGCTTGTGGGTTGAATTCTTCAACTGCTCCCTTTTAGATCAACAGCTCTGCCATCACTACTACAGAAATGATTTTACGAGACACCTCAAAAACTTAACCGAGGCGGACACCTATTTTAGCCCACCATGGTAAATCCCACGATTTACCGAGGCAGGCGTTTTTTATTTACCGTGGTGGGCACTTTTGCCTGCCTCGAAAAATCGATTTACCGAGGCGGTCACCTTAAAATGCCCGCCACGGTTAGGACATTTTAAGGTGTCCGCCTCGGTAAATTGATTTTCCGAGGCGGGCGCGTTATAAGGCTCGCCACGGAAAATGGCCTGGCCCAACCGGCCCAAGACGAAGCCCGATAGCCACTCCAGGTATAAATAGGCACACTTACGGTTTCCCAGCCACAGCCGAACTCACTCTCAGATCCACACGGCGCCCCTGCTCCCTCTCCTCCAACTCTCACTCGTGCCCCTCTCCCTCACACCGTCTCGGCGCGCCGCCCCTCTCCTCCGGCCAGCCTCCATCTCCCTCTCCACCCCATGACGCCGGTGATGGCGCTGCAAGGCGGGCATACCCGGTGGTGCGCGCCGTGGCCGGCGGCAAGGACCGCCACAGCAAGGTGGCGGCGGCGTCCACCATGGCGTCCCCGACGGATCTGGCCTCACCACGGTGGCGGCCTTCCTCCCTCCCTCTCCATGGCGCGGATCGACACGGCGCGGATCCACGACGGCGGCCTTCCCCCTCCCTCCTCGCGGCGGCGGCGGCTGGGGCATCCACGACGACGACGGTGACTGGGGCCAGATCCACGACGGCTGGGGCCAGATCCATGGCGGCGGCACCTGCTCCGGCGGGGATCCACGGCGGCGCGGCGCGTGGAGGTAGGTACAACACTTCCCTCCCTCTCCCTCTTCCTTCATCTCCCTCTCCCTCTTCCTTTGCAGATGACGACGATGAGATCCGGCCACCATGGCCCAGATCCAGCCCCCACGGCGCGTATCCGGTGGTGGGTCCATCCACAGCGCCAGATCCATGGCGTGTGGGCCGCTCGATTGAGGTGGTGGGTGGATCCGGTGCGGAGGAGCTCCCTGGCCGTGGTGGTGGGCGGATCCAGCAAGGTGGGAACGGGTGCGTCGGTGGGTTGGGCTGGGAACGTACGGGCTCGCTGGCGGGCTTGAGAATGGGCTCGCCGGCGGGCTCCTAGGTTTTTTTTTGTTTTTTTAAATGATTTACCGCGGCGGGCGTCCTAATGTGCCCGCCGCGGTAAATCGATTAAACGCAGCGGGCAAAGCGGCCCGCCGCAGGAAGGCCACGATTTACCGTGACCTTTACGCGGTGGCGGACACGTTTGCCCGCTGCAGGGAAAGCAAATTCGTCCGCCACGAAAAACGTTTCTGGTAGTAGTGCATTCTAGACTCTAGAAGTCTTTATCCAAACTGATTTCTTTATTCTGATTGTACAACTGATCTGCCTTTAGATAGATTGTTCAGCCATCAGCATATGACAAATTGACAATATTCGAATGGACACATGCTCAAAACAATATTCCAACGGATTTTAGTTGTCGCATTTTGTTCTCTGAGATATAGGAGACCCTGCCTGATGATAGATAAGCCTAATGCTTGGCAGCACTTGTATCTTACTTTTCTACATTTTATTTTTCTTGGCTTCCAAGCCTTTATAATAATGTTTACACCAAAATTTTGGAAGAAGAGCGCGGGGACTCGAAGCTTCCGAAATTGTGTCATCAAGGAATTGGTTGCGTAAAGATCGATATTAGCTGACTCAGATGCGGTATTGGAATCGGCTCTTTTTGGATAACGTCAGCAGACGACGTCAATGGACTATGGGGAAAGATATGTCGGACTCTACAGAAAGAAAAAGATTAGGGTCCAAGTTATTTTAAGTTAGGAATGTTTTCTTTTATTCCAGTCATATTTGAGTAGGATTTATGTTTAGGTTCCGGGTATAAATATTGGACCCCGGTTATTGTACAAAGAACGAACAATCAATCAATACAATTACTTTTTTGGCTTCACGCCAACCCTTAGGAGTAGGCAGTACTGTAGATCTCGGCGAGTTCTTCAATAAGCAGGGCTGCATCGACTGATTGACCTCCAGTTTGTCTGTAAGTACCGTCATGACTTATATTATTACTTGTAAGGCTACATCAGCTGATTGATCTCTTACGAGTTGTAGTAAAAGTTAGTTATCGATTTGTATCATTATTCGTAAGGCTGCATCAACCGATTGATCTCTTGCAGATAGTGATATTAATCAAAGTTATCGATCTTGTAATAAATAACTTGTTATTTAATACAATATCACCGGTTATCGAATCTGCCAAGATTAATAAGTTTTTTCTTGCTGTTTTTTTGTTGTTTCACCAGTTATTGATCTTGTTCTAATTAATGTTTTATTAATTATAACAAATCACCTGATTGAGATAGAGATAGAATCGGCATCACATCATCTTAATTGGTCATCTTTTAGTCTGGTCACACTTTGAATCTTATAATTGATGGCTTAATTCTGCTAGATTGGTTGTTTTATCTCTATTCCAATCAAACATAGTATGCATTCAAAGACCTCTTCCAATCTTGAGTAAGTTCACTAGTTAATAAGATCTAATCTAAAGACAACTATAGCTGCATCGACCCTGGTCAAACCTCACTAGTAAGACTTTGGATTAGAGATTATCGATTAGTGGTTTTGTTCATGATCGAGATATATACTCTGTTTGTTTGCTATGTATGCATCAGGCTATTTTAGCCTGATTCGTCTGTGCTTTCACACATATAGCATGTTTTTCATGAACCTGTTAATATATAGATGGTTTTATAGATTCTTTGGCTTTAGTTTGTTATTATTATCATAGTTGTATCGTTCTGATCGAACCTCACTGTTAATGGTAACATATTAGATTCAGAGCGTTTGTAGATTCATTTGTACTAGACAGTCGATTTGTTCGCATGTTATATCCTTTCTCGTTAAACTTATCAGCTCAATGCTTTACACTGGTTATATCCATCTAGCTAATGATGTTTCTTTATATTACTTATATTTGGGTGTATTGTACTTGTTCTGTCCTGGATTAATCAATCATAATAAAACCGATATGACCCATGAGTATTGGTTATTTTGAATTAGTACCATCATCATTGATATTAGCCGATAATCTTCAATTTCAGCGATCCTCGCTTTACTGATATGTTGGATATTGACTATTTAGTCGATAGCCCTATCGAATCGGCTGTTTAGCCACATATTTGGAACTGTCTAGAGCAACACCAACATATTCCGCCTTAAACTATTGATAAGATTTTCTCTCCTTGTCAATTGTAGATCAAATTGATTGGCACGCCGTTGGGTTTTTGGAATTGACTGGTCCTGTGTTGAAGCCAAGCAGATCTCTAATCTCATTCTGTTCAGATCGTCCGGCTTGCTGTGTATTGATTGCATCACCACATTTTTGCACCAACACACTTTTTGGCATGTCCTGGTGGAACCACAATCGTCATGGCAGCTCACAACAACAGGGACATTCTTATGGTGCCTTATGAAGACTTACCTGATGAAGATAAAGATGTCATTGGTAAAGCTATAGAGGAGTTTCAGAACTAAGTGTTTGTTGTCCTACACCAAGACACAGTGATAATAAAGTTGTTTAGAAATAACCACTACCAAGAGTTTTGACACATGGGCAGTTAGATACAGATGAAGCTGATGATAGGTGTTTCTTTGTAGATGTTGTCAATAAATTTGTTCATGATGCCATGTTGAATCATAATACAACTTTCTTGAACACATTCCACAATACCATGAAGGAGGTTTTTCATGGATATCCAATTGATCAGATTGGGTAGGTGTAAGGTTGAGATTGTGACTAGAGGGGGGTGAATAGTTGTTTCTAAAATCTAATTGCACCGGCTTATCAAAATAAGTGTGGAATTAAAACTATCGGTCTAGCCAAGACTACACCCCTCTATCTAAGTTTACAAACACCTTATAAAGATCCTAATTAGACAACAAAGGTGTCAGGGCTAGCTAGAGCTCACTTAACCTAATTCTAGAAGCAAGGTCACACAAACCTATGCCGCTAGTACTTCAAGCAACAAGGGAGCTCCTACACATGCTAGTAAGCAAAAGCACAAAGCCAACTAAGCACACTAGCAATGCTCAATAATAAGGCAACCAATGAAAAATTAGAGAGCACAAATACTTAGCTACACAAACTAAGCAATAGTGACTAACAAGGTTACACAAACCAAATTAGTCACGCAAGGGAGCTACTTCTATGCTACATAAGTAAGAAGGTAACTAGTGGGCTATACAAGCAAACTAATTATAAGAGCAACTACACAAGCATAATGTATATGAAAGTAATTACAAGCTTTTGTAACAAGGATGCAAACCAATAGGAAGATCAAAGTTGACACGGTGATTTTTCTCTCGAAGTTCATGTGCTTACCAACACACTAGTCCCTATTGTGTCGACCGCTCACTTGGTGGTTCGGCGGCTAATTGGCATCACCCGCCAAGCCCGCATGTCGAGCACCAGCAAGAACCTACCCCAAAAGTGAGGGTAGCTCAATAACACTGCTTTACTAGAGTTGCTCTTCGTGGCTCCTGCGTGAAAGGTCCTTGTTTGGTTTTGGTAATTGAGTGACAACTTAGGTGGACTAATTGTGTTTATGTAAGATACACATGTGATTAGTCCACAGGTACATATGTGTGAGCAACATATGCCATGAAGGTAAAAATGGCTTGGAGATGTTGCAAAGCTCACACATGTGATAATGAAGGAGCTCATTGCACATGAGACATGACATTGAGTCATGTGATCAAGGTAGAGAAGATCAAGATAAGACTTGGCTTGATGGACCGGTTGCAAGCGTGAAGGGCAAGTCGAAGGCTTTGGAGTGATGGACCGCGTGGCGGTGAAGCTTGAGCAAGACTTGGCGCCGATGGACGATGGCAATGGTGAAGAGCAAGTAAAGTCAAGATCGATGAACCAATATGATCACGTAATGATATGAAGTGGATCATATCATTGTTGATCGTGTTGGTGCATGTGTTGTATCGACGTTGGAAGAGATAGAATGGAATGCGCAAGGCAAAGGTATAACCTAGGGCATTTCATTTCACCTGGTCATAGGTGTGTAGAGAAGTTTATGACCAAGTTTATGATAGATGGCCGTACTATCAAGAGGAGCAAACTTATTTGCATATCGGTCATCTAGTGCCACTCGAGTGATCTAACTTTGCATCGTCGCTAGGATCGAGTGGCATGGCAAGTGGAGTGCTAACACCCTTGAAAATATTTATGGAAATAAGCTAACACACATACACATGGTGGTGTTGGCACATCTACAAAGGAGGTGGTGTTTGTAGAGTTGAGATGGGTTTGGGTTATCACTCAAACACAATTAGTTCACCTAGGTTATCACTCAATTACCAAAACCACACAATGACCTTTCAACCGACTTATTACAACATTCCACATCCGTTGACTCAAAGGACTAATCAAGCCAGTACTAGCCATCAAGAAGCAGCACTAGCTGGCAATGATGATGCCTAGGCAATTCAGAGCTCATTTGAGCAAGTTCAGGGTACTACTACTAATCAAATACAATATAATCCTAGATCATCAGTGCAGCATGTGCAGCGGCCGATGGGGCAAGTTCATAATTAAATAGTTAATTTTGGCACATCAGGCCAAATACCACCGTCGGCTCAAAAAATAGCACCATCAGTTCAAAGGATTCGTAGAGATATAGATCCCAACATTTATAATCAGAGACTTCAAGCAGCAAATTAGCAAAGGACTCAACAAATAGAGATTCCACAAGGATATCATTATGGTATAGATTATAATACCCTTCATATGATTCTAAATCTAGGGTATCAGGGTAACCAAAATTTTAATTCGCAGATGGGTCAGCAATTGCAAAGAAATCCAAATTCAAATATTGATGAGTTGTTGCTCAGAGTAACTGAAATGATAAAGAATCAGTTCAGTTTAAAACCAAAAGGGCAAACCTTTTTGTACAAATATCCATATCTAGAGTGGTATGATTTGATTGTTTTTCCTACAAATTACAGGCTTCCAGAATTTGCTAAGTTCACTGGTCAAGATAATACAAGTACAATAGAACATGTCAGTCGGTATCTTACTTAGTTGGGTGAAGCATCCATTGAAGAAGCTTATCGAGTTTGTTTCTTCTCTTTGTCCCTATCAGGACCAGCTTTCACCTAGTTTTCATTGTTACCAATTAATTCTATTGCTAATTGGACTGACCTAGAGAAGAAATTTCATATATATTTCTATTGCCTGTCAGGACCAGCATCCATTGAAGAAGCTCATCGAGTTTGTAGCACGCGACTTCATCCAGCAGGAGGGGATCAACTACAACGATGCCTTCACCCCCATGGTGCGCATGGAGTCAGTCCGTGTCCTCCTCGCACTAGCGGTTCAAGTGGGGTGGCAAGTCCACCACATGGACGTGAAGTCTGCCTTCCTCACCAGTGACCTCAAGGAGGAGGTCTACGTGCGCCAGCCACCTAGCTATGCCATCGCTGGAGAAGAGGGGAAGGTGTACCACCTACGTAAGGCACTCTATGGCCTATGCTAGGCACCATGATCCTAGAACACGAAGCTTGATGCCACACTCAAGAAGATAGGCTTCAAGCAAAGCACACATGAGGTGGCGATGTATCGGCGGGGCAGCGGACGCAACGTTCTACTTATCGACGTCTATGTTGATGACCTCATCATCACCGGCACTGAAGAGCAGAAGGTGGAGGTGTTCAAAGCACAGATGAAGAAGGCATTCGATATGAGAAACCTCGGCCTCCTCTGCTTCTACCTTGGTGCCAAAGTGCGCCAAGATGCCAACAGGATCACCCTCCGCCAAACCCACTACGCCAAGCGCATCCTCAAGCTCAGCGACATGACAGGCTACAATCCAGCCCACACCCCAATGGAGAAGCTCAAGTTTAGTCAGGAGAACACAACGAAGGAGGTCGATCCAACCCATTACCGACGGCTGATCGGGATCTTGCACTACCTGGTCCATACCCGGCCAGACATCGCGTTCGTTGTCGAGTACATGAGCCGGTTAATGGAATAGCCGATGATGGAGCATCTGCAGGCCATCAAGCAAATCCTGCGCTACATGGTGGGCACCCTCGACTATGGTCTCCACTACGAAAGGGCCCCCAACATGGCATAGTTCACTGGCTACTGCAATAGTGACCTCATCGGCGATGTGGATACCAGTAAGAGCACAACCGGGATGATGTTCTTCCTCAGTGATTGTTTGGACAGCTGGCAGTCCCTCAAATAGAAGGTGGTGCTCTCAAGCTATGAAGCGGAGTACATCGCCGCCACCACTACAACAACTCAGGCACTATGGCTATCAAGGATGCTGGCAGAGCTCCTTAGCAGAAAGGTGGATGTGGTTGAGCTAAAAGTGGACAACAAGTCTGCTCTAGCTCTATCCAAGAACCCTGTCTTCCATAAGAGAAGCAAGCACATTTGCATCAAGTACCACTTCATCAGAGATTGCTTGGAGGACGAGAGCATCAAGTCACTAGGGAAGTCTAAGTTCCAAGAGATGAGGGAGAGGATTGTGCTACAGCAAATCACTTCCAGTGCTTGGCACAAGGTTTAGTGGGAGAATGACAGATAAGCCTAGTGCTCGGTAGCACTCGTATCTTACTTTTCTGTATTTTACTTGCCTTCCAAGCCTTTGTAATAGGAATATGCTCAGTATCCACTTTAGTGGTTAGAAAATATGCTGGAGCAGGTAGAAAGTAGATGTTGTCCTCTACCCATAAGAGCAGGGGCACACCCTTGTATCAAGACAAGCCATTACATTCCCTTTCAATCCAAGCGAACAAGAGACAAGCTACCCTCCGGTAATTCCCAAATCTAAATCTGAGATCTATTTGGGCCAGCACCTGATTGGTGATTGTATGAATAACTTTGCAGATAAGCTTGTCATTCAAACAGTATACGGGCTAAAGAAATTGCAGAATGGTAAGAGGCTCAATACATAGCATGATGCTAACAGGAAACAGATAAAGACATTACTGTGTTTTCATAGGATGATGTGAAGATGACACCGACCACGACCAGTCACACGTTGAAAGCACAACAAAGGTGGCTGAAAAGTTTCTATATAGATTACCATTTTTTCTCTATTAAACATGCCAAGCTAGCAAAACACTTGTCTATCTTTTTTCAAAAAAATATATATATAGATAGATTACCATCGGTCCAGGAGACAAGAAAGGTTGGTGTCTTTAGGGATTCTTTGTATTCATTTCTAATTTAAATGAAAGGCATCCCTAAATCAGAACAATCCAGTATGACCGCCTAATTTTTGAATTCCTTGCATTTGGAATAGTAGTAATTGTTCATTAATCAACATGAACTTTTTGGTTATAAATTATTAAAATTTATTTTCAATTTATTTTCCGCTCGCTGTCCATCTGTAGCAACTCAGCATCATAAATCCATAAACATAGGAGACATTTACCTGCATATACAAACAAACCTGGATTCCCATTCGCAATATTTTGTGTTGATGATCAAACAATCAGTCCATCCTGGAAGAGAGTAGACACATACACATTTTTATGATATATGTTGTCCCTTTGGTAGATGCCATGATGGCAACCAAGGGTGTGTTTGGTTTGCGGGTTCAACTGGATATCCCAGGTTTGTCCCAAATGATCTGCTATTTGGTTCTAGAATCAGTGGGTTGGGTTCATCCTGCACAAGGTATATTCTCTCTTGATGCAGGTTCGATTGGTACCTCCAAATTAGAGGAATCATCTCGACCCATATGGACATTGTTGCATCTCTGTTGGTGAGCATAGACACAGGTTGCTCGGATGCTTCTCCATCGTTGGCATGGGCGACCTCCGACGCCCAGCGATGTCCAGATGCTTCAGCCATGGCATAGCTCCGTGCGACCTCTGGGCCCCGGCCCCCGCCCTTCGACATGGGATGAGCCCTTGGCCCTTAGCCCTCAGCAAGCACGACGGCGCAACGTGAGGCAAGCTTTGACCCCAGCCATGGCGATGCAGCGAGCTCCATCCATGGTGGCGCGGCACAGGGCAGCTCCTCTGGCCTTCGGATCTAGATGAGCAACGGATGATGGGGGTAGCTAGGGCAGGCAAGCACAGGCTCAGGGAGGTGGCAGCGGGGCGAGCGAGCTCGGAGCTAAAGGATTGGCAGCCATGTGAAAGCTCTAATTTGGTTTTGGTTAATTGATGAAACCCTAAGTGCTAACCTAGTTTATTAAAGTGATTATGAGATAGATAGCACTACTCCAAGTGATCAAGCAATGGCAAAGATCATGACAATGGTGATGGCATGGTGATGGTCAAATGCTTAAACTTGGAAAAGAAGAAAGAAAAAAACAAAAGGCTCAAGACAAAGGTATAAAATATAGGAGCTATTTTGTTTTAAGTGATCAAGACACTTAGTGAGTGTGATCACATTTAGGATAGATAGCCGTACTATTAAGAGGAGTAAAACTCATATCGAAATGCAGTTATCAAAGTGCCACTAGATGCTCTAATTCATTGCATATGCATTTATGATCTAGTGGAGTGCTAACACCCTTGAAAACATTTGTGAAAATATGCTAACACATGTGCACATGGTGCTACACTTGGTGGTTGGCACATTTAAGCAAGGGTGAAGAAGATAGAGTTGAAAAGGAGTTAATCGTGCTGGTTTTAGAGCTACCAAACACGTCCGGTATGGTGACTAGACACGTCCGGTATTTGGCGACGTACTCAGCGACCAGACGTGTTCAGTCGCCACACTAGACTCGTCCAGTGTGAATTAGCTAACACAGTGCTCGGCAGATTAGTTGATCGGACGCTGGCAGCATCCGGTCTAGTGTGACCAGACGCATCCGGTCGTCGGTGGATGCTTACTGTACTCCACCGGACGCTGCGGCTCAGCGTCTGGTCATTTGTGTCTGTGCGTCCGGTGTGAGCGTCCGGTCGTCGATAGATTAAGTAGCAACGGCTATGATGGTTTGAACTAGACACGTGGCTATCTAGGGGCTACCGGACACGTCCGGTATGCCAACCGGACGCATTCGGTATTCACGACCGGAGCGTCTGGTGCTGCGTCTGGTCAGTTGGACTACAGCGTCCGGTCAGCCCACGTTATGCCCAGTGAAGGGGTATAATGGCTCTATTTCGTGGGGGCTTCTATTTAAGCCCTATGGCCAGCTCAAGCTCACTCTCTTGCACATTTTCATTGATATAGCAACCTTGTGAGCTTAGCCAAAGCCCTCCTACTCATCTCCATCATTGATCTATCATCTTTGTGAGATTGGGAGAGAATCCAAGTGCATTGCTTGAGTGATTGCATCTAGAGGCACTTGATATTCGTGTTGCGTTGCGGATTTTGCTTGTTACTCTTGGTGGTTGCCACCACCTAGATGGCTCGGTGTAGTGGTGGAGGATCGGCATGAGTTGGTGATTGTTCGTGGCCATCTCTGATGATTGTGAGGGGAGTTGTACCTTCCCCAGCGGAGTGCTAAAAGGTAACTATAGTAAATTGCTCGTGTCATTGAGTTACCTCACTTATGGGTAGGTTCTTACGGTGTCCTATCATGTGGACAAGGTTTGTGAAACACCTCTTAACCGCCGAACCACTAAGTGTTGGTCGATACAACTGGGACGTAGCGTGTTGGTAAGCACGTGAACCTCAGGAGAAAATCGATTGTCTCTTATCTTTGGCATTCTCCCGGTGATTGGCTATATATTCATCTTGTGATTGGTTCATCCCCTACACGGCGGTATAATCACCCTACTCACTTATTTATATTCTTACAAACTAGTTGATACAAGCTCTTTAGTGGAATTAGAATTTAGAGCTTACTTTATTATTTACATTCATCTAGTTGAGCTCTTTAGAGTAGCAAGTTTGAGAGCTCTTAGTGAGTAGTTACATAGCAAGTTTGTGTGCCTGAGTAATCATTGCAACTAGAATTATTGGATAGGTGGCTTGCAACCCTTGTAGAGCTAGAGCCAGTTTGCATTATGCTATTTGTCATACTAATCAAATTGCTCTAGTTGATTTATAGATTTTTAAATAGGCTATTCACCCCCCTCTAGCCATATTAGGACCTTTCAAGTGGTATCAGAGCCATGGTCACCGTTTGATTGAAGGCTTAACAACCTCGATGTCAAATTATGGCTCAAGTTGTGTTCAACCATGTGGGGGGGGGGCAAACCACCGTTCTTTGATGGCACATGCTATGATTATTAGAAGAGAAAGATGAGGATGTATCTTGGTTCAATCAATGATCAAGTATGAGAAGTGACCGAGAATGATTATGCTATCACTGATCCCGACAATCCCACCAACCAAGATAAGACCAACAAATAATGCAACACAATGGCCCTCAACACCATATACAATGCCATTGATTTCAAAGTGTTTAAGCAAATCAAGGATTGTGAAAGAGCAAATGAGGTGTGGACAAAATTGGAGGAAACATATGAGGGCACACCAGCGGTGAAGAGTGCTAAGTTGTACATCCTCAAGGACAAGTTGATAAGTTTCAAGATGAAGGATGATGAGAGCATTCCAGAGATGTTCCATCGGCTACAAGTAATTGTCAATGACTTGAAGGCTTTGGGAGAAAAGATCAAGGATGATGATGTCTCTCATCGGTTCTTGATGTGCCTACCTCCAAGATTTGAGATGTTGAGATTGCTCATCATAAGAGAAGGATTGAAGGAGATTACCCCCAACCAAGTACAAGGTGATATCATGACCCAAGAGACATACCATGTGGAAATGGAGGGGGATGACAAGGATGACAAGAAGGAAGAAGAAGACAAGAAGAAGAAGAGTATAGCATTCAAGGCTAGCTCATCATCATCTAAGAACAAGGGCAAGTCCAAGAAAGAATCAAGCGATGATGATGATCTTAGTGATATTGATGATGAAGCTATGGCCTTATTTGTCCGCAAGATGGGAAAATTCATGAAGAAGAAGGGCTATGGTGCAAGAAAGAGAAGAGATCACACCAAGAGCAAAGAGTATGTGAGAAGATGCTACAATTGCAAGAGGCCCGATCATGTTGTAGCAAATTGTCCCTACAATAGTGATAATAATGAAGATGAGAAGAAGAAGCACAAGAAAGATAAGAATGAAAAGAAGAAGAAGGAGAAGAGAATGACCTTCCAAAAGAAGAAGGGTGGAGGCTATGTAGTCACTTGGGATAGTGATGGTTCATCGGATGGTGATAGCTCAAGTGATGATGACAAGAAATCCATCAAGAGAGCACTAGCAAGCATCGCCATCAACAAGAAGCTCTCTATCTTCGACACTCCATCGACATGCCTCATGGCAAAACCTACCAAGATAAAATATGATGTAAGTGATAATGATGAATGTGAAAGTGATGCTTATAGGAGTGATGATGATAATGATGAGGAGTACTCCAAGGAAGAGCACATGGACATGTGTGAGCAAGTGCATACTTGCTTTGAGATGAAGAGAAAGGAGTGCAAGGAATTGAACAAGAAAGTCAAATTTCTTGAGCAATCCCTTGATGAGCTCAATACCACTCATGAGAGGCTAATGGAAGCCCATGAGAAGCTTGGCAAAGCTTACTCTAAGCTTGAAAAGGCTCACTCCTCTCTCATTGAGCAAGTCAAAGTGGAGGAAGCCAAGAAGGAGCAAGTGATCATAACATGTGATGTGGGACTAACATGTGATCTTATTGATGAATCTATTTTTGTTGCTCCCACTAACACTTCTTGTAGCACTACCACTTCCACTTCACCTTTGAATGATGGTCTCACTTGTGAAACCTCACTAATGGTAGAAAATAAGACCCTCAAGAAGAAGGTGAATGAGCTCACTCGTGCCTTAGGCAATGCCTATGGTGGAGATGCCCGCTTACTAAAGTGTTTGGGCAGCCAAAGGTTTTCTCTTAACAAAGAGGGATTAGACTATACCCCCAAGAAAGACAAGGCGGCCTTTATCACTCCCAAAGTTAGCTTTGTGAAGGGCAATGGTCGGTTTTATAATAGATGCAAGCAAGTTGGACATATAGAGCAAAATTGTAAGACTAACAAGAACAAGCTACCTAATGTATCCTCAATTAAATTTGATTCTTGTTACATGCTTTTCAAGGGTGCCAATGGTGTGAAGGCTAAGTTCATTGGCACACCAATTATGGGCCCAAAAAAGAAGGCCATTTGGGTACCAAAGACCTTGGTAACTAACCTACAAGGACCCAAGCAAGTTTGGGTACCTAAAAAGAATTGATCTTCTTTTGTAGGTAAATTATAAAGCTAGAGGAAGGCATTAGGTGCTTGATAGTGAGTGCACACAACACATGACCGGTGATCCAAGAATGTTCAATTCAATCAATGAAAGCAAGAGCAATGGGATTGATAGTATCACATTTGGTGACAATGGGAAAGGCAAGGTCAAAGGGCTTGGTAAGATTGCAATATCTAATGACTTGAGCATTTCTAATGTGCTACTAGTAGAGAGCTTGAACTTCAACTTTTTATCAGTAGCTCAATTGTGTGATCTTGGTTTCAAGTGCATATTTGGTGTGGATGATGTAGAGATCATAAGTGTAGATGGCTCTAACTTGATATTCAAAGGATTTAGATATGATAATCTATACTTAGTTGATTTCAATACTAGAGAAGCTCAATTGTCAACATGTTTGATCACTAAGTCTAGCTGGGTTGGTTATGGCATAGAAGACTTGGTCATGTTGGAATGAAATAATTGAATAAATTGATTAAGCATGACTTAGTTAAAGGCTTGAAAGATATCATATTTGAGAAGGATAAGCTATGTAGTGCATGTCAAGCCGGAAAACAAGTTGGTAACACACATTCTAAGAAGAGCATGATGAGCACATCTAAGGCATTTGAGTTGATGCATATGGACTTGTTTGGACCAACCACATACACTAGCATTGGTGGAAACAAATATGGATTTATGATTGTGGATGATTTCATTAGATATACATGAGTCTTCTTTCTTGGTGACAAGAGTAATGTGTTTGCAACATTCAAATCATTTGTCAAAGGCATTCACAATGAGTTTAAAACAATAATCAAGAAAGTTAGAAGTGACAATGGAAGTGAATTCAAGAACACTAAAATTGATGAGCTGTGTGATAAATTTGAAATTAGACATCAATTCTCGGCCAAATATACTCCTCAATCAAATGGGCTAGTTGAAAGAAAGAATAGAACCTTGATTGATATGGCAAGATCAATGTTGAGTGAGTACAATGTGAGTCATTCATTTTGGGCCAAAGCAATCAACATGGCTTGCTACTATAGCAACCGACTCTATTATTATCCCATGATGGAGAAGACACCTTATGAGCTATTGAATGGGAGAAAGCTCAACATAGCATACTTTTGGGTTTTTGGATGTAAATGCTATATATTGAAGAAAGGCACTGGATTGAGCAAGTTTGAAAAGAAATGTGATGAAGGTTTCTTGCTTGGTTACATCACTACTAGCAAGGCTTATAGAGTTTAGAATTTGGCTAGTGGTACTCTTGAGGAGGTTCATGATGTGAAATTTGATGGAACAAATGGTTCTAAGAGAAAGATGAGAATCTAGATGATGTGAGAGGCACTCAATTGGACAATGCAATGAAGAACATGGACATTGGTGATATAAGGCCTAAAGAGGTGATTGATGTTGAAGATAACAAGAATCAAGTGCTCTCTAACTCAAATGTGCAAGCTAGTGGTTCTCATGATCAAATCCAAGCAAGCACTAGTAATGACAATGTGCAAGATCAACAAATGGCTAGTTTATCATCTCAACCAAGTGATCAATCAAATGCTAGTAATCAAGTGCAAGTGCTTCAACCAACCAATATTGTAAGAGATCATCCATTGGACACTATCATTGGTGATATTTCAAGAGGTGTGCAAACAAGGTCAAGATTGGCTTCATTTTGTGAGCATTTCTCATTTGTGTCATCCATAGAACCTAAGAAGATAGATGAAGCTTTGAGGGATGTTGATTAGATCAATGTTATGCATGAAGAGCTAAACAACTTCACAAGAAACCAAGTATAGGATTTAGTTGAGAGGCCTAATAATCATAATGTGATTGGAACCAAGTGGGTCTTTCGGAACAAGCAAGATCAAGATGGGATAGTAATAAGGAACAAAGCAAGATTAGTGGCTCAAGGTTATACTCAAGTTGAAGGTCTTGACTTTGGAGAAACATATACCCCAGTTGCAAGATTGGAAGCAATTAGGATCTTGCTAGCTTATGCTTGTGCCAACAACATCAAGTTGTACCAAATGGATGTGAAAAATACATTTCTCAATGGGTACATCAATGAGTTTGTGTATGTTGAGCAACCTCCCGGTTTTGAGGATGAAAAAAAACTCAACCATGTTTACAAGTTGAGAAAGGCTTTGTATGGATTAAAGCAAGCACCTAGAGCATGGTATGAGAGATTGAGGGATTTCCTACTCTCTAAGGGATTCAAGATGAGAAAGGTTGACACCACTCTCTTCACCAAGAAGCTTAGAAATGACTTATTTGTAAGGCAAATCTATATTGATGATTTTATCTTTGGATCAACAAATCAAGAATTTTGTGAGGAGTTTGGCAAGATGATGGCAAGTGAGTTTGAGATGTCTATGATTGGAGACTTAGTTACTTCCTTGATCTTCAAATCAAACAAATGAAGAATGGCACATTTGTGAGTCAAGGCAAGTATATCAAGAACATGCTAAAGAAGTTTGAAATGAATGAGAGTAAAGCTATTAGTACACCAATAGGGACAAGTGGAAGCTTAGATAGTGATGCTAGTTGTAACATGGTGGATAAAAGATGTATCGGTCTATGATTGGAAGCTTGCTCTATGTGACCGCATCAAGACCGGATGTGATGTTTAGTGTATGCATGTGTGCTAGATTTCAAGCCTCACCAAGAGAAAGTCATTTGAAGGCAACTAAGAGAATATTGAGGTACTTGAAGCATACATAACATGTTGGATTATGGTATCCCAAAGGAGCAAGACTTGAGTTGATTGGATATTTGGATTTCGATTATGCGGGATGCAAAGTTGAGAGAAAGAGCACATCGGGCATATGTCAACTATTGGGAAGATTACTTGTGTCTTGGTCATCAAAGAAGCAAAATAGTGTAGCACTTTCAACCGCCGAAGCGGAGTACATTTCGGCCGGTAGTTGTTGTGCTCAATTACTTTGGATGAAGGCTACTTTGAGTGATTTTGGAATCAAGTTCAAACAAGTGCCATTGCTATATGACAATGAAAGTGCCGTAAAGCTCACCAACAACCCGGTTCAACACTCAAGAACAAAGCATATAGATGTCCGCCATCACTTCATAAGAGATCACCAATACAAGGGGACATTTGCATAGAGAGTGTGGGCACCGAAGATCAACTTGCCAACATATTCACCAAACCACTTGATGAGAAGAGGTTTTGCAAGCTAAGGAATGAATTGAACATACTTGACTTCTCCAATATGTGTTGATGCAACCCCATTATATGACATACATCTCCTTCGAGCAAAGCAAGGTAAAATTGATTGACATGTCATCCATCCATTGCTAAGGACTTGTTTAGTGCATCTAGTCATTCCTATCATGTCCTAGGCTCATTCATGAAAATCAAATGAATTTGATGCTTGTATGGTACCACTATTGCTTGTATGTTTGAAATGATCTAGTGGTAGCATATGATATGTTTGTGGGCTTGTAAACCTAGTGTTTGATTTAGTAAATGAGCTATAAGTGTTTAACTCAATATGGTACAAGATAACCCTTATTTAGAGGCGTAAAGAAGCTTGTCCTTGGATCAAACCGAGTTAAATATCTTTTGCAAGTAAACTAGATTGAACCATATTGAAACATGATCCTCATTTCACATTATTTTACCCCAACCTATCTATAATTTGAGCCCACCTTTTGTGCTAATTGTTGACAAAGGAGGAGAGAAACAAAGATATGAGTGATAGGGGAGTATTTGACATAGGGAGAGAGATATGATAAAGGAAAGAAATCAATTAAAATTTTGATCACACAAGTATAGGGAGCAAGCTCATAAACTTGTATGATGCATTTGAATGAACATTTCATATGTTTGCTTGCATAACATAAGTTTTAAATTTCAATATCCATGCTTGTGTGATGTATGCTAGTTATAGGTTTGAATGATGAAATAAAAAACTAGCATGCTTAGGCTAGAGTAACTAGACTTATGTTCATTCTATAGAAACTAGACCCTTGCATGTAATATTGATCTCACGTGGTACTCTAGTTTTTGTGTATGTCTAGTTACTAATGATGCTAAGGATGGAATATTGATGCATTCCGATTGGTATCACGCTTCAAAGGTCCATCTCTTATACCTTAGCATCATGTGGTAGAAATTGACCCCTATATTTCCTATCTAAGCATATGTGTAAGCTACAATCTAAACTCTTAGCACATATGTAGGGGGAGCAATTACTACCATTTAGAGTTCATAAAACTTGTACATACTCTTTTACACATGGTAGATATGCTTGGACAAGCAACGTGAATTCAATTAAATCTCAATTCATATCTTTGTGAAAGGGTTGTCATCAATTACCAAAAAGGGGGAGATTGAAAGCTCTAGTTTGGTTTTGGTTAATTGATGAAACCATAAGTGCTAACCTAGTTTATCAAAGTGATTATGAGATAGGCAGCACTACTCCAAGTGACCAAGCAATGGCAAAGATCATGATAATGGTGATGGCATGGTGATGGTCAAATGCTTAAACTTGGAAAAGAAGAAAGAGAAAAACAAAAGGTTCAAGGCAAAGGTATAAAATGTAGGAGCTATTTTGTTTTAAATGATCAAGACACTTAGTGAGTGTGATCATATTTAGGATAGATAGCCGTACTATTAAGAGGAGTGAAACTCGTATCGAAATGCGGTTATCAAAGTGCCACTAGATGCTCTAATTCATTGTATATACATTTAGGATCTAGTGGAGTGCTAACACCCTTGAAAACGTTTGTGAAAATATGCTAACACATATGCACATGGTGATATACTTGGTGGTTGGCACATTTAAGCAAGGGTGAAGAAGATAGAGTTGAAAAGGAGTTAGTCGCGCTAGTTTTAGAGCTACTGGACGCGTCTGGTATGGTGACCGGACACGTCCGGTATTTAGCGACGTACTCAGCGACCGGACGCGTCCGGTCGCCACACCGGACGCGTTCGGTGTGAATTAGCTAACACAGTGCTCGGCAGATTAGTCGATCGGACGCTGGCAGCATCCGGTCTAGTGTGACCGGACCCATCCAGTCGTTGGTGGATGCTTACTGTACTCCACCGGATGCTGCGGCTCAGCGTCCGGTCATTTGTGTCTATGCGTCCGGTCGTCGGCAGATTAAGTAGCAACGACTATGATGGTTTGAACTGGACACGTGGCTGTCTGGGGGCTACCAGACACGTCCGGTATTCATGACCGGAGCGTCCAGTGCTGTGTTCAGTCAGTTGGACTGCAGCGTCCGGTCAGCCCGCGTTATGCCTAGTGAAGGGGTATAACGGCTCAATTTCGTGGGGGCTTCTATTTAAGCCCCATGGTCGGCTCAAGCTCACTCTCTTGCACATTTTCATTGATATAGCAACCTTATGAGCTTAGCCAAAGCCCTCCCACTCATCTCCATTATTGATCCATCATCTTTGTGAGATTGGAAGAGAATCCAAGTGCATTGCTTGAGTAATTGCATCTAGAGGCACTTGGTATTCGTGTTGTGCTGCAGATTTTGCTTGTTACTCTTGGTGGTTGCCACCACCTAGATGGCTCGGTGCAGTGGTGGAGGATCGGCACGAGTTGGTGATTGTTCGTGGCCGTCTCCGATGATTGTGAGAGGAGTTGTACCTTCCCCGGCGGAGTGCCGAAAGGTAACTCTAGTAAATTGCTCGTGTCATTGAATTACCTCACTTGTGGGTAGGTTCTTGCGGTGTCCTATCATGTGGACGAGGTTTGTGAAACACCTCTTAGCCGCCGAACCACCAAGTGTTGGTCGACACAACGGAGACGTAGCGTGTTGGCAAGCACGTGAACCTCGGGAGAAAATCGATTGTCTCTTGTCTTTGGCATTCTCCCGGTGATTGGCTCTATATTTACATTCTTGCAAACTAGTTGATACAAGCTCTTTAGTGTAATTAGAATTTAGAGCTTACTTTATTATTTACATTCATCTAGTTGAGCTCTTTAGAGTAGCAAGTTTGAGAGCTCTTAGTGAGTAGTTACATAGCAAGTTTGTCAGCCTGAGTAATCATTGCAACTAGAATTGTTGGATAGGTGGCTTGCAACCCTTGTAGAGCTAGAGCAAGTTTGCATTACACTATTTATCATACTAATCAAATTGCTCTAGTTGATTTGTAGTTTTTTAAATAGGCTATTCACCCCCCCCCCCCGTCTAGCCATATTAGGACCTTTCACCATGGTGGGCGAGCTCTGGCTCGGGGAGGTGGCTGCCATGGCAGGGCAGGGCTGCGTGGTGCAGGGCGCGCCAGGGCAGGGCGACGCGGTGCGGGCCGCGGGGGCAGGGCGGTGCGACGGGAGGTGGAAGAAAAGGGAGGAGTCACTGACAGCTAGGTGCCACGCAGATAGCTACTAATGGAGTTAACAGTACCATCCATCCCAACCCGTTCCATCCCTCGTACCAAATAGAAAACTGGAACGGCTCTAACCCTCAAATCAAATATGAGATGGGTTCATCCCATCCCAGAAAACTGGGTTCATCCCAACCCAACCCACTTGATCTTCAAACCAAACACTCGGCAAGAGTACCTGAGAATTGAGAGCTAGCCACCTGATCTGAGCACTATTTGGCTGCCTTCAGACTGGCGTTCTGAGATGAAATGTTGTATAGAAATTGAAGCACCTCACTACTTTCGATTAGATTTCGCTTTCACTTGTGGTGCAGTGCTGGCGCAGTTTGCAGTCTCTCTTGACCAGCCCACACCTCTGCATGCTTATAAAGTGCACGCACACTATAACACTTAAGGCCCTGTTTGGTTACTGCAGTCCCTTCTAAAATTCCTGTCACATCAAATGTTTAGACACATGCATGGAGTATTAAATATAGACTACTTACAAAACTAATTGCACAACTTGTGACTAATTTGCGAGACGAATCATTTTAAGCCTAATTAATCCATGATTTGACAACATGGTGCTACAGTAAACATATGCTAATGACAGATTAATTAGGCTTAAAAAATCGTCTCGCAAATTAGCCTCCATCTGTGTAATTGGTTTTGTAATTAATCTATATTTAATGCTCTTTATTAATATCTAAATATTTATGTGACATGAATTTTAGAAACGACTAAATAACCAAACACCCCCTTAAAGCCCTAGATCTTCTCTCTGAATCCCCCCTCTCTCTCTCCTGTCTACAATGTGCATGGCACGGGAGGAGGAAAAGAAATATTTTGCTGTGCATGACAAGATGTTTAGATTGGGGGAGGTCAGGGTTTTGATCATAGTTCCTCGTGATGTGTCAAGGAAGATCTTGTGGACCATGCACATCGATCACTCATGCATGCATGCAGTGCAGCAGCACAAGGCTGGCCTGCAATGCTGTAGCTGCCAGCAGCAACAGCAAGGCCTGCATCCATGCACTGATGCCATGGAAAGACACATCACTGATGAATCTTTGTGAATGAAACAGCTCAAAACCGCTAAACCAAACAAGGGTCCGGGCCTGCTCGTCCTCTGTGTTTCAGTGTCCCCTCTAGTGTTGTTCTCTACTTTCTTTTGTCTCTAGCTGTCTCTGAAAAAAAGGTTTTGCATTGCAGTAGTGCTCACTGCTGGCTACCTCACTTGGCAGGCCACCACAAGATTTAATGGCAGTAGGAACAGCCTTCCATCAGGCTCACCGAGGAGGGTATCTTCCTGTTCATGTCCTGCCTCTTTTTACTGTTTTGTATGCTTCTTTGGTAGGCTAAGGGTAGGATACTACGGTCCTGTTTGGTTACCCCTCCTAAAAGCTTTAGGAGCTAAAATCTAGATAGAATCTGTCTAAAGAACCAAACACCCCCTCCTAAAACCTCCTAAAAGTTTTAGGAGGCTGGTTTTTCTTTAGGAGCTCCACCCCTCCTAAAACCTTCTAAAGTCTTTCCTGGACCCCCACTACCCCTCATTTATTGCCCCCTCCCCCCTCTCTCTCTTAAAGAAGGGTAAAAGTGTCTTTGTTCAACAACATTTATGGCTTTTAGTCAGTTTTAGGAGGTGCAACCAAACACTCTTTTAGAAGGTTTTAGAAAGCTGCCTAAAACTTTTAGAAACTAAAGTTTTAGGAGCTCGAAACTAAACAGGGCCTACTTCCACTGCACATAAAGCTATACTCCATCTATCAAAAAAAAATCTCGTTTCTTAAAAAAATCAACAACTTTTAATTTTGACCAAATATATTTCATAAAATATTAATATTTATAGTATATAATTAGTATTATTAGGTAGATTGTTGAATATACTTTGATAATAAATTTATTTGGAGATATAAATGTTACACATATTTTCTACAAACCTAATTAAAGTTAAAAAAGTTTGACCAGCATGATTCCCATAGCGACTCTATTTTTTAGACGGAAAGAGTAGTCCTGTTGGTCGTAGTACATGGCCACTACATAAGTGCATATGCATGCATGCACGTCTTTGGAAAAAAGCCAGTAAACTGGCATGCATGTAAAAAGCATATGCACGCACACGTATATAAAAAGCATATGCTCAACGGCTATGATTAACTCTGCAGCTTGATCCTATATAAAATCATTTTTGTATCTCTGAAGCCAGTTTGCCTCCTGGCTTGCAGACCAAGAGACAGGACAGGCCTCAATGACTGAGTAATCACAATCAAGCTAGCATGAATCAGGAGATGCAGTTACTAGCTAGTAGTATATATCATCAACAGTAGCAAATTAAAGGAGTTCAGAATTGACTAGGACAGGAATAACCTGTGCAGTTATTCCTATTAAGTGCCTGTTTAGTTCCCAAAATTTTGCAAAATTTTTTAAGATTCTCCGTCACATCGAATCTTTGGACGCATGCATGAAGCATTAAATATAAATAAAAAATAAAACTAATTACACAGTTTAGACGAAATTCACGAGACGAATCTTTTAAGCCTAATTAGACTATGATTGGACACTAATTACCAAATAACAACGAAAATGCTACGGTACCATTTTCCAAAAAATTTCGCCAACTAAACAAGGCCTAACAGAAATGAACCAGGCACTGCAGTTAATATATGTGCTCAGTAGCAGCAAAGTAGTTAAGAGCTGGCAAGGTCAGGAATCACTTTTTTGCCGTTAACACCAACAGAAATGCATGCCTTAGCCCATCTTAGCCTGTTCGTTTGCTCGTATATGATCGTGGATTATAAGCTAGAACAGTATTTTTCTCTCACACCAAACCAGCCAGCAGTAAATAATCTACGATCGTTTACGACGAAACGAACATGCCTTTGTCCAGCTCCAGGAGCAGAGGATCCTAAAAAATGTTCAAGCTTCCATCAGCTCCTGATATTCCAAGTACCTGAACAAGGATACCCCCAATTCAGTTCAATCTGTAGCAGCTCTTGATTCTTTCCCTCTCTGCATTAGCATGAACCACAAAGAAAGTAGGAGCTGTCTGCTGATTCACATGAAAGATCATAACACTTGCCACTGTTCTTCAGCTACAGTGCTGTTCCTGGATTGAGTCTTTTTTCCATTGCCTATATATAGTACAGGACATAGCAGCATATGTAGTCTGAATCCCTGGCTGATGGACCCAAGAGAGAATCCACACAGCAAGCTTTCCTTTATAAAAAGAACCACATCACAGTTCACAGACATCTCACTCATCCCCGTCAAGGCAAAGTGTTGAATGCCTGAATCCATCCACCTGCATATTATTTATATAATACCAGGACTAAGCCCTTGTTTAGTTCGTGAAATTTGGATTTTGGGACTACTGTAGCACCTTCGTTTTTATTTGGCAAATAGTATCCAAACATTGACTAATTAGGCTTAAAACGTTCGTCTCGCAATTTCCCACCAAACTGTGCAATTAGTTTTTCTTTTCGTCTACATTTAATGCTCCATGCACGGGCCGCAAACATTCGATGTGACAGGTACTGTAGCAACTTTTTGGATTTTGGGGTCCAACTAAACAAGGGCTAAGTTTTGTACTGGTGCAGGTCCCTGTTTGACTAGACAGAGAGAGAACGAGGCCCTTTTGTGCCATGCAAAGCAGGGAGCAGTACACTGCATCAGGCATTTGGCATCATAACAGGCATGACCACAGCTGCCCCTCTCATGCTCCAGCCTCTAGTCATGCCCCAGCTTCACATTCACACACACATCTCTTCTTCTTTTTTTCTGATCATAATACTACCAACCAAGGCATAACAAGACAAACACAAGCACATTAAACCAGAAAGGCCGTGTGCTCCAGTTCAATTGAATCTCATGCTTGTGCACTCCTAGCACAATGTCACAGCAACTTCTGTATCCTGCCTCCTGATGATAGTAACATTTCAGTGACTGGTCTGGCCCACTCTATCCTCTCTTAACATATCGGCTTCTTCACATCCACATTCAGGGCCGCTTTGGTACGTCTCCGAGGTGCTTCGGCTCCTACATTGTTTACACTGTAGCGTGTAAGAAACCAGAGCGAGAGCCAGAAATTCGAGCTTCACTGGCTCCATAAACAGTAACCACGCTACAGTGAGAGAGAAAAGGCGAGGAGAGAAAAACAGCTCCGATGCTACAGTGTTCGTCGTAGGGGTGTCAGCCGGAGCCGCCAAGAGCCCGGCCAAACAAGGCCTCAGTCAAGGGCCCAAAGGCCTGGTACTAATTACTGACAAAAGGTTAACTTAATCACCATGAAAATTATCAGTCTCCATGTCCTTGAAGTAAAGCATACTGAGTAACTGCAACTTATGGGCCTCTGGTGACTGGTAAGATCACTTAGTCAGATTAATCAACACTAAGCACTGCTCACCAAAAGATTCAGACTCAACTCTGCTGTCTTTTACATTTCTCTACTCCAGATTTGTTACATGGTTACAAAGACTGTCCAATTCAAAACAACCAGAATGATGATAATAATACTGCAAATATCTACATGATTTCAGTCATATAGTCTAAATGGTTTAAAGTGGTAACCAGGAAAATTGCTTTTCTGAATTCGATGACAACGTCTATCTGCCTGTTATATCTTGAACTATGGTGGATGATACATACTGTACAAAATCTAAATTTCTCCAGAAACAAAAGGACAAGAAAAAAGGGCCCAGAGGTGCACAGAAAGGCCAAACTGAGGCATACGATGCACACCAAGATGACCCTGCCAACCTAGCCAACAGCATCAGAGTTCTTGCCACTGTTCATTGAATCTTCTTCAGTTTTTCAACAGCCGTGGTCTTTTCTTGCTCAACCGGGAAGTATTTGATACCCACAAGGTCACCAACTTTGCTGATAACCTGCAAAATTGGCATGAAATTTAATTCTATAACCTGCATAGCAATCAGTACAGCAGTGGAGTATCTTGCACCAAGCCACCTAGTTAGTAACACAGATAAGAGCATGTGTGTGCTTTACCTCCAATCCTTTTATGAGATCTTCCCTGGAGTGGGAAGCTGAGATACATATCCTAGCTCTCGCAAGTAGAAGTGGTGTGGCAGGAAATGCAACAGTAACAACAGCAACCTGGGGAATAGATCATATTAGTCAACAACAATAACAACAACAACAAAGCCTTTTAAGTCCCAAACAAATTGGAGTAGGCTAGAGTTGAAACCCAGCAAAAGCAATCAAGGTTCAGACATGTGAATAACTGTTTTCCAAGCACTCCTATCTAAAAAAACTCGACTTGCGGGGGTTATGACAGCCCCCGGGTTTTTTTTACTAAGAAGATCTTCTCACACAGATCGAGAAAACCCCCGAACCCCCGCCTCAATCCTGACGCAGGAGGTGCCGTAACCCTGTGAGAACCGGGCCGAAGCCTTCCACTGCGCTTTGGCACATGGGGACGGGCGAGGGGATTTTTTTAACCTCAGCCTGAAATCCGCTCCCACGAGAAGTCGAACCCAGGACCTGAGGAGTGCCGCTGAGTCACCTAACCGATTGAACTAGGCGCCCTTTGGCAGCACTCCTATCTAAGGCTAAGTCTTTGTGTATATTCCATCCTTTTAAGTCTCCTTTTATTGCCTCTACCCAAGTCAACTTCGGTCTTCCTCTGTCTCTCCACGTTACTATCCTGGCTTAGGATTCCACTACGCACCGGTGCCTATGGAGGTCTCCGTTGGACATGTCCAAACCATCTCAACCGGTGTTGGACAAGCTTTTCTTCAATTAGTGCTACCCTTAATCTATCACGTATATCATCGTTTCGAATTCGATCCCTTCTTGTATGACCGTAAATCCAACGCAACATACGTATTTTCGCGACACTTATCTGTTCAACACGTCGTCTTTTCGTAGACCAACATTCTGCACCATACAACATAGCAAGTCTAATCGTCGTCCTATAAAACTTGCCTTTTAGCTTATGTGATACCCTTTTGTCACATAGGACACCAGATGCTTGGCGCCACTTCATCCACCCTGTTTTGATTCTATGGCTAACATCTTCATCAATATCCCCGTCTCTCTGTAGCATTGATCCTAAATATCGAAATGTATCTTTCCTAGGCACTACTTGACATTCCAAACTAATATCTTCCTCCTTCCGAGTAGTAGTGCCGAAGTCACATCTCATATACTCAGTTTTAGTTCTACTGAGTCTAAAACCTTTGGACTCCAAAGTCTCCCGCCATAACTCCAGTTTCTGATTCACTCATGTCCGACTTTCATCAACTAGCACTACATCGTCCGCGAAAAGTATACACCAAGGGATGTCCCCTTGTATGTCCCTTATGACCTCATCCATCACTAAGGTAAACAGATAAGGGCTCAAAACTGACCCTTGATGTAATCCTATCCTAATCGGGAAGTCATCCGTGTCTCCATCACTTGTTCGAACACTAGGCACAACATTATTGTACATGTCCTTAATGAGCCCGACGTACTTCGTTGGGGCTTTATGTTTGTCTAAAGCCCACCACATAATATTTCTTCTACCTATACCGCTTCATAACTTGTCTTATTAAGAAAATGGCTTCCATGGTTGACCTTTCGGGCATGAAATCAAATTGGTTCATAGAGACCCACGTTATTGCTCTCAAGCGATGCTCAATAACTCTCTCCCATAGCTTCATAGTATGGCTCATCAACTTAATTCCCCAGTAATTATTACAACTTTGAATATCCCCTTTATTCTTGTAAATCGGTACCAATATACTTCTCCACTCGTCAGGCATCTTGTTCGATCAAAAAATATGGTTGAACAGCTTGGTTAGCCATACTATAGCTATGTCCCCGAGGCATCTCCACACCTCGATTAGGATACCATCCGGTCCCATCGCCTTACCTACTTTTATCCTTTTCAACGCCTCTCTGACCTTAGATTCTTGGATTCTCCGCACAAAGTGCCTATTGGTGTCATCAAAAGTCATCCAACTGAAAGGTTGTGTCTGTATTCTCACCATTGAACAATTTGTCAAATACTCTTGCCATTGATATCGGATCTCATCCTCCTTCACCAAGAGATGCTCCCTTTCATCTTTAATGCACTTAACTTGGTTGAAGTCCCTTGTCTTTCTCTCACGAACCCTAGCCATTCTATAAATGTCCTTCTCTCTTTTCTTCGTACTCAAATGTTGGTAAAGATCCCCGTACGCTCTACCTTTGCCATACTTACAGCTCGCTTTACAGTCTTCTTTGCCACCTTGTACTTTTCTATATTGTCCACACTCATGTCATGGTACAAAGCGTCTATAGTATTCTTTCTTCTCCTTAATAGCCCTTTGGACTTCCTCGTTCTACCACCAAGTATCTTTAGCCTCGCCTCCTCTTTCTTTGGTTACTCCACACACCTCTGAGGCCACCTTCCGAATGTTAGTTGCCATCTTCTCCCACATGTTTGTCATCTTCTTCCTTCCAAGAGCCCTCTTTGATAACTCCTTCCCTGAATACCTCTGACGTCTCCCATTTCAGTTTCCACCACTTTGTTCTTTCAATCGCTTGTTTATCCCTACAGGCACGCACCTGAAAACGAAAGTCTACCACCAAAAGCTTATGTTGAGAAACAACACACTCCCCTGGTATCACCTTGCAACCCAAGCATGCTCGTTTGTCCTTTCTTCTTGTGAGGACAAAGTCAATCTAGCTAAAGTGTTGTCCGCTATTGAAGGTCACTAGATGAGATTCTCTCTTTCTAAAGAAAGTGTTGGCTATCATCAGGTCAAAAGCTACCGCGAAGTCCAGAACTTCCTCCCCCTCCTGATTTCTACTACCATACCCAAAACATTCATGAACTACCTCGAAACATGCGCTTGTAGTACCTACATGCCCATTAAGATCTCCTCCTATAAAAAGCTTCTCACTACTAGGTACAGCTCTAATCAGGCCATCTAAGTCTTTCCAGAACTGTCTCTTAACACTCTCGTCGAGGCCTACTTGGAGGGCATACGCACTAATTACGCTCAAGACCATATCGCTGACGACAAGCTTGACTAAGATAATCCTATCTCCTTGCCTTCTCACTCCCACCACACCATTCTTGAGGCTCTTATCAATCAAAACTTCTACTCCATTTCTATTTGCGAATGTCCCTGTGTACCAAAGCTTAAAACATGTATTGTCCATCTTCTTCGCCTTCTGACCCTTCCATTTAGTCTCTTGAACGCATAATATATTTACACGCCTCCTAGTCGCGGTATCAACTAATTCTCTTAACTTACCTGTAAGCGACCCTACATTCCAACTACCTAAACGGATCCTAGTTGGTTCGACTAGCTTCCTTACCTTTCGCACCCGTCGACTCAGATGTGAAGACACTTGCTCATTTTTCACTACACCCGGGCGCTGATGTAGCGCGCCACTAAGGAAGCGACGACTCGATCCTTGCTTACTTACACTATGCCCAGATCACGACACGACGCGTCAACAAGGGGGTGCCGACCCGGCCCTTGCCCATTTAACACCATACCCGGATTCCGATATGGCGCGTCGCTAAGAGAGTTACGCCCCAACGGTTTTCTTTCGGGTTTCATCTCCATTAGAATGGCTAGATTTAACATTGGCTCGCCACGCCTATCACAACCCTCCTCCTTTACCAGGACTTGGAACCTGCTATGTTGAAACAACATAGGCGGAGTTGAATAGATCATATTAGTAAACTAACAAAATGAGGAACTATTTTGAGACAAACTCTCACTAAGAAATGTGAGCACTGCATGCTAGGCGCATAGCAGATTGTGTGTATGAGAACTCACATTTTGCCTCAGGCACTCCCTTGAGAATGCAGGAATTTTAGCAGGATTGTAAAGCATGATAGGCATGACGGGCGAGTCATTATCTCCAAGAACCTCAAAACCCATTTTCTGAAGCTCCGAGCGGAAGAAATTGCTGTTCTCTCGAATTTGAGCGAGCTTCTTGGCCCCTAATTAGAACAATTGTTACATTAAGACTTTCAACAAGACAGGAGATAAGAAACTGGCAAGATGTAAGAATTTCAATTCTTTATGTTGTACCTCTGTTAGTTCCATCTTCACCAAGGATGACCTTTATAGCTGAAATGACCTGCTGGACTGCTGGAGGTGACATGGATGTTGCATAAATATGGGCTGGGCATGTAAGCTTTAGATGGTGAATAATCTCCTGCAAAAATGAACATTTGGTGGGTCAGATTTGTCAACTTCAAAGTTTGTTCAGTCAGGAACAGCTAAGTGACTATACACTTACATTTGATGCTGCAATGTAACCTCCGCATGATCCAAATGATTTTGTAAATGTACCCATCATAATGTCAACATCAGCTGGATCCACTCCCAGTAGCTCACATACACCTCTCCCTGTTTTTCCAATAGCTCCAATACTGTGTGCTTCGTCTAAATATGTGTAGGCCTGTTCATATGTGAAGTATATTAGTCGACCCAATACGACACTAGTAGTTTAAATCACTAGTGAAAGCTGCAATGATATCTATGCTAGTAATGACATGTCAGCCCACATCCCATAAGCAGGAAAATATTTGTTGCCATTACCAAGATGCACAGTGATCCTAATACAAAGCACAAATCATCACAAAAAATCTCGAACCTTGTATTTCTTGCAGACAGAAATAACCTCAGGGAGTTTGCATAGCTCCCCCTCCATGCTATAAATTCCCTCAACAATCACAATGATCTTCTTCCATGGCCTGTGTGTACGAGGCTGGCCTCCTGCAATCTGCTCTCTCAATACCTCTTCCAAGTGAGCAGGATCTGGAAGAATTGAAGGAAAGGCATTAAACTTTACAGTGCTCCACTGACCTCAGTACTTGCAATGCAATTGTTAGTCTCTTACTGTTATGTTGAAAAACCCGAACAGTGGCCCCTGAACCTCTAGCTCCATTGACTATAGAATTATGGTTCAGTGAATCACTAATAATCAAGCCTCCCTGCAATTATTACAGTAGCCTTAGCTGCAGAGCCCATGAAAAGAACAAAACAGACATTTTGAGCATATATATCTTCACAACATACCATCCCAACCAAAGCAGGAATGATAGCAGAGTTTGTCACATAGCCCATGCCAAAAAGAATAGCCGCAGGCTTACCAACAAATCTTGCAACAAGCTCTTCGAGCTCTGTGTGCAGCTTAGTATTGCCTAATATCAAATAAAACACAATTAGTCTAACAATTTATGATACATTGCTGAAACCATTCAACCTAGGCAAAATGTGACATAGTTTTATAAAAATAAGCAGCAACCTCCGTCAACTCGAACACTGCACGTGCTAGCCGAATATTTCTTCAGTGACTCAATAACAAGAGGGGTGCAGTACTCATCAGCCGCAGCAAAACCAAGGTAGTTATATGAACCCAAGTTAAGGCATTTGGTTGTTGCTGTGGTACGACTGCATTAAAGATGCACCAGGTTAGATGTTGACATCCATGCTGAGACAATTGCTAAATGGCTATAGGAGGGAATGTAAGTAACGCACTGGAGTGTCTTGTTGCAGTCATTTGAGTAGCGCTCAACCACGTTGAACCAAGCATCTGGCGCACTCGTAATCGGCCGGCCAAAGCAGTCCTGCCATGGCAATTGAGATTATAAGTCAACAAGGAAACCTAAATAGATATAGCATTAGTAGGTAAATGGTGATACTGTAACCCCTCACATAGCAGGGCATCAGAATCTTTAGGTTCATATGCATGGTTCATACATACCTAATCTGATTAAAGATTTCATAATAACGGAACTCTGTAACCTGTTAATACTGAGGCAATCTTTCAGTTCCTGTGGAACTCACTTGAAAATCAAAAGCTTTCATTTCTTTGACACTACTTTTTTCTCATTGATGAAAATTCCAGCTCAATAGTAGATGAAACTGGGGTGCTTGAGATACTCTTAAAAAAAATTGGAGTGTTTCAGAAACAATGAAAAAGACCAATTTCTACAGCTTTCAGTTGCAACGGTTTTATATGGTAATAATATTTGAAACTAAGTTTCGTTATGGTATCATCTAATCATCAGTGGCCAAAGGATGCTAGTCCAGTTGGTTAGCAGTTCCGGAGGCACCCCTCAGGTCGTGAGTTCGAACTGCCATGGGAGCGAATTTAAGCTGAGGGTAAAAAAATCCCCTCGCTCGCCGCGGGGGTTCGGGGATTTTCTCGAGAAGACCTCTTCTTAATCACAATACCGTGGGGGCGGTCACGACCCCCGCAGGCTGAGTATCTAATCATCAGTGCCAGGGGGCAGGGGGCAAAGGGACTAGCTCTCTATTGCTTGCTAATAATTACAAAGGAACGCATCAGAAAACGATGTTTTTTTCCTTTTTTTTTAGCCTACGGAAAAGTTGGCAGTCGCCTCACCTGGATGCGGAGATAGAGGCGGCGCGTGTAGAAATCCTCGAGGCCCAAGCAGATCGGCGCGTAGCCCTGCGGAGAAAGCAACGGCAAGGAGGCAGCCGGCGTGAGACGGAGCAGCGAGCGTGACGAATCCGGGGGCGAGCAGGCGCAGGGCAAAGACAGGCAGGCAGCGGCAGCGCACCTTGAGGTTGCTGGGCTTGCGGGCGTCGAGGATCCTACGGAAGAAGTCGCGGAGCTGGCCGAAGGCGAAGAGGAGACCGTAGCTGAAGAGCGTGGTGAGCGCGGTCACGTACGGGAGCCTCACCATGGTCACTCCTTCCCCGGTTCCCCGCTCTCTTTTCCTTTTCCTCGGCTGTGGCGGTGGATGCAGATGAGATGCCGCGGCGGCGGGGCGGGGCGGGCTTTGTAGCCCCCGCGAACTCACGCGGTGGCGGCCTGGCAGGCGGCTGCTGCCTGTTTCTACCGGAGGTCCTACGATTTCTTTCACCTCGAATGTTTTGATGTGTGTATTAAATATAAACTAATTACGAAATTAATTGCATAACTTGCGACTAATTTATGAGATGAATCTTTTAAGCCTAATTAGTCTATAATTTGATAACGTGTTGCTACAGTAAACATGTGCTAATGATGAATTAATTAGGCTTAAAAAATTCGTCTCGCAAATTAGTCTCCATCTATGTATGGGTTTTGTAATTAATCTATATTTAATGTTCCTTATTAGTATCTAAATATTCGATGTAACATGAATTTTAGGAGCAACTAAAGAACCAAACACCCTCGAAGTGAGGAAGGGAGTGGACAGAGGAGTGGAGGCGGTCGTTAATGGCGACGAAAGAGGAGAGAGGGTGGTGACTATACTACTCTTTAACAAATTAATTATGCGAATCTGCGACGCTAGTCGAATGGGTGGAATCATGATTGAAGGGCAGGGTCGCGGGTTTGAACGTGTTCGACGGCGATGCCGAGGACGACAGGAGGATGGATCCCACGCCGCCACGGTGACCTCACCGGCGGAGCACCGCATCGGCAATCAGTTACTCCTTTCGTGAAAAAAATGTTCATCCCGCTTTTCGATAAGTATTATCATGTTTATTATAAAAATATATATTATACTAGTAATTTAATGATATTTATTATGCCACATAATAAATATTAATACCTTTTATATATTTGTTAAATTTTAAAATTAACTTTTTGAAAATTAAGACGTATTTTTTTCCTGAGGCGAGGAATGTATTCACATTTGGCTCATGACATGTTTTTCTCTTTTCCATTTCAATTCGGCTTCTAAAATAACACATGAACACAAAATTTATATTCCTTGGGATCATTAGGGGAAAAAACATCTCATAATCACTCTGATTTTGTGCTTGGCTTAGTGGGTTTTTAGAGACAGGCACAAACCTTTGCAACGTTCTTTTTGTCCAAATGAGTTGGCGCTAAGTTTTCTAGACCATGGAAGATTTTTACTTTGAGCAACATGGTACAACCAAATAATCTTCAAGCCATAGCTGAATGGTAAAAGGATTTGTTTGAATGATTTGGCGCTAAGTTCTCTAGATCATGGAACAATTTTACTTTGAGCAACATGGTGCACCCAAATAATTTTCAAACCGCTGAATAATAAGAGAGGAGGCACGTCATTCCAAAAAATCAGAGCTACACTTTCAATGGAATCACCATTTATGTCTTTTTGTGGACGTATGAAAACAACAATTGACTCATCTTTCGGGACTCTACCTTGATGGCGCTTCAAGTCGACACTAGGACAAAGTATAACATTGAAGAGATAAGAAGCCTGTTCCCTAGGGGTCACTAATCATGTAACCTGACCTCTTTGGCAGGGCTCCGGCTCCTGCACTGTAGCAAGGTGTCGGCCGCCTAGCGGCCGACAGGTGCCTACAGGAGCCGGAGCTGCGGAGCCAGAAAAACGAGCTTCTCCGGCTCCGGTTGTGTCAGTGAGAGAGCAAAGGAGGGGAGAGAAAAACGGCTCCGGTGAATAGTAACCGGGTGTCGGCCCCTGGGCGGCCGACAGGCGGAGCCGGAGCCCTGCCAAAGAGGCTTGTTTGGGGTTTTGCTCTCTTGTGTAATCTCCCTTGTTTCTAGAGATATTGTGGACTTATTATTGTAACATAAACTTTTTTTCTACTTAGTGGAATAGTAGAGCTCATACCTTTTTATTCAAATGAGTGGTTTTCGCAACAAAGTAGACCATAAGGGTGGATATGACTATGCAACAAAACATATTATATGGTCGTGTCTCATAATCCAAGTAACATACGGAGATATTTTTTGCAATTTTTCAAAAATATACACTCCATCCGTAAAAAAACCATAAATTTTACTTTTTGAGCAATCATTTAATCTCGACTAAAATTTTAGAGGATAGTATAAACATTTGTATATCCAAATAGGTGTACGATTAATCTAACTATTTATATTTATTATGTCTCATAAATATTACTAGTATTTCATTATGTATTTAGTCAAACTCGAGATTGATTGACCGATCGAAAAACAAAATTTATATATTTTTTGGGACGAAGAAAGTACCAAACTAAGAAAATATCGCATTGACTATTGAATGAATGACTGTGAATGCTTGGATGCCGCACCTGCATCTTCTAAAGTTGCTTTCAGATTCCAGTCCAAATCCACCACCTCGATCGCTGTTACAGTTTTTCCAGTGACTTGGTCAGGATTGGGATTCGATGATCCATATGGTGGACCACTGCTCAAGTCAAGAACGGCCCACGTTTAATAACAATTCAGCTACTACATATAATAACGAACACGAATACGATGCTGCACGCGTGAGCGTGACCTGACCGTGCTCGCCGTTGCCCCGCGAAGCATGGCGTCTCTGACGGAGTACGAGTACTACTGCGCTGGCGAAACGTCCAGCTGCTCTTTGTGGAAAATATTTTGTTCCATTTTGGTTCAGGCTTTTTTCTACAATTATTAGTTATGTTGGTGACTTGGTGTTGCCTCCTCGAAATGAAGCACATAATTGACAATTTTAGTGTTCTGATGACTGTCGTGGCAAACTGGAAACCTCAAGGAAAGTCCATCTCCAAATCTAGATGGCCAGTGTTTTTTTTTTTGAAACCATCAAATAGCACGTTTGGTTGTTTGCGTCATGAGGTTGTGTGCGGTATCATCCGATCCAACATCCAACGACTCTGGGCGAGACGTTTGGTTTGCATCTCGTCATGAACTCACCCGTCAGGCCGTCACGAAACCATTCCTTGTACGAAGTTTCTGCAGGCCAACACCAACAATTCTCATTGCTCAAAAATGTAGCGCGACTTCATTCCAGACCAACTCATGCAGAATGAATCCAATATGCAAACCGGCCAAACACGCTGTAAAGGTTCATGTCTATGAATTATGGTTTGTTTATCAAATGAAAGCATTTTATAAGCTGCACAAGTTGAGGGAACCAGTTTTTATTAGTTGGGTGGTTGGACAGAGGTGGGAAAGTAAAAAAACTGAACTACTCGGGTCTATTTGAATCAATCAGGGATTTTTTACCAGCCATGTGCGCTCTGGTTGCTCATTTTTTCATCTAATTATTCTTTTAACGATAAGTAATGTGCGTCAGTACGCACATCTTATAATGTAATGTAAGGAACTTAACTAGATCATCTGATTTGTTGGGAGAATACAAATGATGAAAAACTGACATCAAATTATCTGTTTTTGAGGACGGCCTCGCCACGAATTTTTTGAGCTAAAAACGGCTCAAATTAAACCACACAGTGTAATCAGTTACAAATTTTATCGGCTCTATTCAAGTCACCACACCTGCGGACCTGCGGTCAATACACGAAGGTTGCAAATACAAATACTTCGAACAGGAAAAACGAAATGTAAATAAACGAGAAAAAAATTAAAGAGCTGTAGTAGTTCGTGTTTGGCCCATCATAGAAATGTTTCATTTGATCCGGCCCACAGTCGATTTTCAAGAGCTCAGCCCAACAGCCCCAAGTGCCCCCAACAGGCCAAGGTTTTGAATGTACTATGCAGTACGCCTCCTTTCGGGGAAGGCGTACTCACGTAAATAATCCACGACCACTGGCCGGAGAAGAGACGAACACTGTGCGGATCTGTAACCGTAGTGCGTTTCCACTTTCCACTTCCTTCCCAGTTCATCCACGACAGAGCAATTAATCAATTGCACAGCTGCATTCCTCAATCCTCACCCGTCAATCTTCCGTTCCCAAGTCGCAACTGCGTTTCCTGCTTCGCGTCTTCAAGAAGGGGAGACCTGAAGGAGAAACGAATCCAGCCTGGTGGCTGCCGGTGCGGGAGCTGGATGCTGGTGCATACTGCTTAGGCAAGAGCAGGCAATGGCGGAGGCGAATGCGGGGAAGGGGAAGAAGGAAGTGGTGCGGCTGGAGCGCGAGTCCGTGATCCCCATCATGAAGCCCAAGCTCATCATGAAGCTCGCCTACCTCATCGGTATCTCTTTCTCTCCCCGCCTACTCTGCTGCCTCTCCGTTTAGCCAATCTTCAGTCTTCACCAGAGGCTATTTGCGTTACTTGGCTGGTCGACCACGGGATGTTGGGCTCGTAAAGGGAGGCTATAGCATCCTGATTATCCTATTTCTACTGCAAAGTTGTTGGCTTGCGAGATCCCTGTCTCTTTTGAGGGAAAAGCTAGAATCTTGCTTTGATTTATTCACCTGGTTCATGTAAAGTGGAATCTGCATAGGCAATAGTTGTCTTTAGCTGTGCACTCCTTTGTCATGTGGCCATCAAATATCTCTTTTAAATATTGCATTGTCTTGTTTACGACAAGCTGAAGCAAGGATGCTGCTTTGGATACAATACCGTGCAACTCAATTAACACTGCTTTGTTTTTTTTATTGAAGAACATCAATCCGACAAAGAAGAATTCTTGAAGCTCTGCAAGAGGGTTGAGTACACCATAAGGGCTTGGTACCATCTCCAGTTTGATGATATGATGGTGAGGAAAGTTTATTATCCACACATGACACATACGCCATGTTTGTTGGTTCGAATTGATGTTTACAACCAATTCAGGGTCTTCAGTGTTTCAATGATATTTGATCTATTCAGGCTGGTGCTTTTGCAGGAATTGTTCGCTCTCTTCGACCCTGTGCATGGTGCTAAAAAACTCCAGCAGCAAAACTTTTCGTCCGAGGAAATCGATATGCTTGAGCAGAACTTCCTGTCTTATTTCTTTCGGGTAAAGGACCTATTCTGGGAGAAATAACTATTGATAGGTTTAACCTCCAAGTGAAGGCTGGAGGCGTGGAGCAGTTTCTTTGTGTTGCATTGAATCAAAACTTATTCTGTAAATGTGCTGTTTAAAGTGTCCTTAATTGAAGTGCAGGTGATGGAAAAGAGCAATTTTAACATAGTCAATGACGATGAGGTTGAACTTGCTCATTCTGGACAATATCTGTTGAATCTTCCCATTAAAGTTGATGAATCAAAGGTGACTGCCTTTTCCCTGCAACATATGTCTTGTCATCTATAATTCACTAAATTTCCGTGTGAAATCCCAATTTGGTTGTTTCCGTGAGCAGTTAGATAACAAGCTTCTGTCGAAGTATTTTAAGGAGCACCATCATGAAAACCTGCCCGACTTCTCAGACAAGGTGATATTTTTTTTATAAGCGACATAGATAAATTTTTCTTTTTGGAAAGTCATCAGTAGATTGTTCCTTTATTCTTTGAGTTACATCATGTTAGTGTCTATTGTAAACAATAAATTTTAGTTTTGCGTGAGCAGTCAAGCAGGCAAACATTCATATTGGTCGGACTCTAATTTAACTGTCTGCTAATCCTTCTTATAGACTTTCATGTCTTGTGAATTGTATCATTATATTTTTGTTTACTGTTTCTCCTTCGAAGTCCATACATGTTCTCTCCTGGTGGCATTGCGTCGTTGCTTAGTATCCCTCAAATGTTTTGATCAATGAATACTTATTTAGCTGACATAATCCTTTATTTGCCAGTATGTTATATTTCGTAGGGGCATTGGATTGGACTGCACTAGCAACTTTTTCTTCATGGAGAAAGTGGACATGATCATAGCTCGTGCATGGCGAAGGTTTCTTGAGAAGACGAGGTATGTTATCTGCGGCACATTTAATGCCCTATGCAGTTGGTCTTTCTCACCCAAAAGGTTACCTATTTTCCATACTGCGATTTCAGACTGCAAAAGCTCTTCTCAAGAAAGAAAAATAGTAAGCCAAAGAAAGATTCCAAGAAGAATGATGATTTAGCTAATGAAATAGAAGACAAGGAGCTTTATGTTGAACGCATACGACTTGAAACAATGGATCTAAGGTTGCTCTCTTCTTTAACCTGTTAAGCCGTCACAATCTCGATCACTTTCTCTCATGGTCTCACAGTTTCCTCTTTGCAGCTTTCGGAATTTATTTGGCATGGTCACAATTCAAGAGCCTACATTTGAAGAGGTGATTGTCTTGTATAGGTAAAGGTTATAAAATGATTTGAGGTTGCAGACAAAATTTTCTGGTCCTGGTTCTGAAACGGATGAATGCATGATTTGTTTGAATTACAGAGTGCACTGATTTGTGATGTATTACTTCAGGAGAAAAAGTCCAAAGGGCCAGGATGATAGAGCAATTCATGTAAAACACTTCAAAAATATCCCAATGGCAGACATGGAGTTGGTTCTGGTTAGCACTAGGAGTTGCCTTTTCTGAAGAAAATTTTCACATTCATATTTTTTTTCTTTTACTGGAATTATGCTGAAGAAAACTGTAATTATTGCAGCCTGAGAAGAAAAATCCAAGCCTCACACCTATGGACTGGGTTCAATTTATTGTTTCTGTTGTCATTGGACTTGTAAGTGAACTGGAACCAGTTTCATTTGGTTCTGTTGTGACATTTCACCTTCTGATTTACTTGTGTCACATCACATAGGTTACACTCGTCAGTTCACTGGAAATGCCTAAAGCTGATTTCTGGGTTGTAATTGCAATCCTCTCTGCTCTGGCAGGATATTGCGCTAAGATCTATTTCTCGTGAGTGTCTTGGTTGATTTGTTTTTAATCAGTATTTTTTTATTACAAGGACAATAGAAAAAGGCGGAAGGTTTTGTTTGTCACCTTGTAGACATACTCCATAACACTTTCACAAACTGCACAGCTTTTATTCATTAGAATGATATTTCTTATATGTTTTTTTGGCACGTTCCTTATATGGTTGTGTCGGTCATTATGTAAATAAACAGTCATCATGGTTGGCAGTCAGTTAAATGGTTATGTTTTATGCAGGTTTCAACAGAACATGGCAACCTACCAAAACCTAATCACTCAATCAATGTATGACAAACAACTAGATAGTGGGAAAGGTACACTCCTGCACCTCTGTGATGATGTGATTCAACAGGAGGTAGGTCGACACCACCCTGTGTTGTCTTGAGGATCAATAAAATAAACAAGTGTTATTTCAAACATTGGAATTCAAAGATTAGCTAACATTTCATTTCCATCCTTGTGGTTTCATTCAGGTCAAGGAGGTCATAATTGCCTACTATATTTTGATGGAAAATGGAAAGGCTACCAGTGATGTATATATATTGTTTTTTCATTTTAAATCTATATAGTATTTATGCACTTGTTCTTGTCGAAGAAATACTAAAATTAATTATTCATGTGCTCCCAATGTGCTAGGATCTTGACTTGCAATGTGAGGAGTTAATCCAGGAAGAGTTTGGCTTGCAATGCAATTTTGAGGTGATGGATGCTGTTCAAAAGCTGGAGAGGCTTGGTATCATTACAAGAGTGAGTTCACTTTTCCCCCCCTCTTGTACCACTTGCCCAAAGCATAGGGACGTTTTCTTACAAATACGGTGCACAGAATCATGATTTTTTCAGAGACACATTTACAGATTCAATAGTTTGCATCTACTGACCATCATGGTGTTACTTGCTTGTTCTCTGCTTATTTTTTTCTCCGCAACATTGAAGTATGTTTTGCATCCGATTCTATTGGAAGAATTTGCTGTGTCCCTCTAAAGCGTGCCAATGAGATCATCGGCGCTACAACTGAAGAGCTGGTGATGAAAGCCAGGCAAAGCTAGCAATCTTATTTGAATAATGTAACCGCATTGTAAATTCTTGCCTGACGGCACTGTAACGTTTATGGTACTCCAGAAAGTCCTAACACTGAACCCTTGCATATCAGGTGGTAAATACATTCTGGCCATCTCCACAGTAGTTCCCCAGTGAAAGCTACAAGAAATGTGGTTGTAATATGTTTTTTTTTTGTATTGTGGAACGTCTGAGGGTGTTGTAAGCATGTAGCATTCTTTTGATAACAAACGTGGTACTGTGGCAGGATGTTCAAGAACCAGTAAAGAAAAAAAAAGTTAATAATTGTCCTGTTAACGCATACAAGGGCTTGCATGTTGCAGAAGTAATGTTGTGAACCATGTATTCTTTCGTCAGAAACCTTCCCTAACGCTGAGATCTGTTTACTGGCATTGGCAGCTTGATTGTTCCTTGCTTTTGCTCGTGTTGCTGGTTTCTTCAGCTCCTTGAAAAGTAAGGATGCGTGTAATAAAACCCTGTATTAAACTTGCTCTCTTCTTAAGTGATATGCAGTGCTCCTGCAAACTTTTTTTTTAAACAAAAAACTTGATGCTGTGGTGTAAGCAGACCGCCGCATCATACTGAGTTTTAATGAGTTGGTTGGTTCTACTGTTTCTTCGATATCCGATTATTTCCAGGAATGAGAAAGGGACAGGAAAAGGTAGCGGAAAATCCTTCTTTTTTTTTGAACGGTAAGGTAGCCATAAATCCTGGACGGTAGGTGTCCAACTCCAATACCATTATCCATTGTTGCTTTTGTCTCTTTGAAGCAACGTATAGTGCAGCAGCAGAAAGCCAGCAGCGGGGTTGGAGCAGGAGCACTCAGCAGCGAGCGCAGCACCAGCGAGATAATGAGCAGCAGCAGCCTGACCTCCGGCATCTCTGCCTCACCATCGGCAGCGGCCAGCACTGCTCGCCACCGCCATGACGGAGCGCCGCAGCAGCTGAGGGTGAAGGCGGCGGTGCGGCCACAGCAGCAGCTGCTGCACGGTGGCCGCCGGCATACAAGGGGCAGCGCGGTGGTGGTGAGGGCCGGGCCTGGGCCGCTGTCGGAGATCGAGCCGGACCTGGAGGAGGACGCCATCGACGTGTATCGCACCAACGGCATCGCCCCAGTCCGTCCCCCATTGCTTCTTCTTCTTCTTCTTCTCAATTTTGTCATTGCCTGACGCGCTTAGAACACGCGGGAAAGCTGCGAATCTTGACGTAGGTTGTGCCACAAACTCTGAAGAACGGATGACGTTTAGTTCGTTCATGGATAACACTAGAGAGAAACTGTGTTGCAGGAGGACTTCGTGTTCGGAAAGTACGATGGACACCACACCTATTTCGAAACCCAAGGTATTATTATATCCAAAAAAAACTTCATTGTCATGATATCCAGCGATGCAAAAAGAAGGAGAAATAATAGTCCACTGATTGTTTTGTGATGTGGTGAAACAAAACCTGCAAACAATGCAATACCCCCTTTTCTTCTGAAGACAAGAAGGGCTTCTGGGAGGATGTCTCCGAGTGGTACCAAGAAGCTGAGCCTCCTCAGGGCTTTCAAGGTACTACTACTGATGTCTGGCTCTTCAGATCTTTCTGCTTCAGTGAAATAAAATATTGCTTTGCTCATTTGTTGCATCAATGGCAATCTCTTGCAGCACTCATCTCCTGGGCATTTCCTCCTGCAATCATCCTTGGCATGGCTTTCAATGTGCCGGTATGGATTGTTTCATGTGAAATTCCTGCGTTCCAAGCATTTTCGCAAAACTTGTCACCCTACTTTCATGTATGTATCTACTGATTGGATTGGAGATGCGTCTGCTTCTGTCACCAGGGGGAGTACCTATACATCGGGGCAGCTGTCTTCATCGTTGTGTTCTGCATCTTCGAGATGCGCAAGCCTGACAAGCCGCACAACTTTGAGCCGGAGATCTACATGATGGAGAGGTCGGCTCGCGACAAGCTCATCGCCGACTACAACTCCATGGACATCTGGGACTTCAACGAGAAGTACGGCGAGCTCTGGGACTTCACCGTTAACCCCATGGATGACATCGTCAAATCAACCTAGATATATACCACTCTGTCTTCAGATTGTTATCTCTAGCAAAAGTCTGTCAGGGAAAAAGAAACCGTAGCTGCTAGGAAATGCTGTTGATGAACTAAATAAAGGAACAACAATGTGTGGATCTTCGTGCCTCAAGACTCAAGTTCTCAGCAGTCATCCCTGTAAAGCAAAACTGGAGAGCCTGAAATCTGTTGTATCCTCATATATCATATGATGCATGCATGTCAGGCTTCTCACAGAACATGTTCAGCACAACAGCGAGCATGCTGTTGCTTCAACTTTCTGCATGATTTTTTTCATGTTTCTCCAATAGTTTGAGAAAACATAAGCAAGATTGATGCACTGAACATTAAGATCCGTTGGTCTGCCACCACCCACCCATTCTTATTATTATTATTATTCAGAAATGTAAATGTCATTATTTTCCCTAAAAATATGTGCAGAAAAGGGAGAATTAGGAAGGAACATCAGGGTAACAAAACTGGGGGAAAAAAAGGGGGTAAGCCTCGCAGCTGTCCTTTTTTTTGTACACTTGGGATGCAGCTGGCTCGCTATGAAGACGATTTTTTTTGAAAGAGAACAAGGCTAATCTACTGCCCTGATGAGAGAACTAGCTTCTCTCCTAGACTACACATCCCACTGATGTTTCACCTTGATGTTCTGAAGAGCTGACTGCCTAGAGTCACGGTTGGGGTGCCTTCTGTCATGACTGTTGTGAGGCTGATCTCCTGCTCGCGAATCCGGTGTATTTCAGCCTCCACCAAGCTCATCGACGGACGCTGCTCGCTCATTGGATTAACACACCATGATGTCAAGCGCAGCAGTTCCTTCATGCTTTCTGAGGTAAAGCCACTGGCCATTCTGTTGTCTGCAATCACGGAGATATCACTTGATTCCTGGAAGTTCTGTACCTGCATATCAATAGATGCATAGTGAGCAGGCTGGCACTTTTGTGTGTATATGATGACTATGAAATGAGTAAAAGATCTGTCTAGAAATGGGTATGCTATTTGCAAAAAAGGGTGGACAAACATCAAGCAGTGCTGCCATTACTTACCCATTGAATGATGCTTTGATCAGATGCAGCTTTCCGTCCGCTAACCAACTCCAGAAGGAAAACACCGAAACTGTATACATCACTTTGTATGGAAAAGTTCAAGTTCATGGCTTCTTTCATTCTGATCATGCAACAGGAAGTTCCATCAATCTCAAGTAATGAATAGGTACTAGTGCATACAACATATTGAAGGCAGATGATTCTACTGTATCTATCTGATGTAATCAATGAATGTAAGAATTATCAGAAACATGTGTGTCCGTTGTTACCGAGGATCAACGAAAGGATCAGTAGATGTTCTGGAAGACAGTCCTGTAACACCAAGTCGATCAAGCATGCCTGGAATCCCAGTATCTGCAACTTTTGGTACGAAATCCTCATCCACAAGTACATTAGAAGTTTTGAAGTTCATATGGACCGCAGGGGGTGTCAGCGAGTGCAGGTGACTCAGACCTGAATAGCAAGAAAAGATCGTCATTTAAGATTGCTGATGTAGTTGCCACAAGATCATTGCTACAGAATAATGAGTCTAAACAGACACGAGATTATGAACTTCTGAGCTATATTCTAACAATAAAGGAAAGTTCAGAGTTGATTCATATGTGAAGACTTACCTTTAGCTGTGCCATGAGCAATAGAAAGTCTCTGCTTGAATTCTAACCTTAAACCTGCAGCATGGCTGTTACCTACAAAAGGATAGCAGAAGAATTAGAACCTATGACGCCACTCTTGTACATTAGAGTAAGATAATAAAAACACAATGGAAATCACCATGTAAATGTGTTGAGACACTGCCATTGGGGATATACTCATAAACAAGCATCTGCATGCCATCCTCCTGGCAGTACCCCAAAAGTTTTACAAGGTTTCGGTGACAGAGAGATGCTAGGTAATTAACCTGAGAAGAAAACAGCACTGACACATGAGCTCAAAACAATGTAAGAAGGGTGTGGAGCAAGCTGAGCTATATTTTAAATTATATCAGGACGTCATGTGGAAAAAATAAAGTTAAAACACAGCACATTCAATGAATTCAGGACCAGCAATTACCGAACATGTGGATAAGTAAGATTTTTTTTTCGAAGAACCTGGATAAGTAAGATTATGCTACCTCTTGAATGAATTCCTGGCTAGGAGGAGAATGCCGTCTTTTAACAGCTACTATTGTGCCATCCTGGAGCAAACCCTTGTATACCTCTCCAAATGTTCCTTGTCCAATAAGATTCGCATTGCTGAAGTACCTTGTAGCAAAATTCAATTCCTCCAAACTAAGACATCTTGCTCCTTGCGACTCTGATAGATGGAAGGCGAAGTTATTACTAATGAAAATAGAAAGGAAAATGTATCTTTAGATGAATTATCTGAAGTTTTAAAGTTTTATTGAAAGTAACTTAAGCAGTACCTGGTAGAGCTTGACCTGATGAACTACTTTCTGAAGAGTCTGAAGTTCTTTTGCGATGCCGTAGGCAAAGCACTATTACGACGACGACAATAACTAGTAGTGCAAAGCCTCCTGCCGCAGCTCCTAGAGCTGCTGCAAGAAGTCCTGACATCTAGTATTGGATATCCTCCTTCAGAGTAGGGCAGTAATCTTTATAGCTGTGGTGATTAGATCTGCAGATATATGAAACCTAAAGAGTTACATTAAATTTGTGCGAGCTTATATTTAAATTCATAAGGAAGAACATGAATGTACAGATTGCTGGTTATGCCAGCCAGTGAACTACAAAATAATTCAGATAGTGAATAAATATATGCAAACATGTATGCATGGATTGATTGATCAATAGTTAAAGTTAAATTACTAGTGATATATAATATATTGACAATGAAACCATGGATTGGTCAAAGTAGCCCTATTATAGGATGGGGAAAATAGAAAGGATATGCATTATTTTTTTATTGCCTTCAAGTGGCAAAATTAGGAAAGCACATTTTGATCATGGCATCAGCGGTACGGATGGCTCTACTAGTAACGCATAAATCTGGCAAAAAAAGGCAATTAAATTACCAAACAGAAAACATATCTGAAAATGGACATTTTGTGGCAAAGCGCAATGGGAAAATTCGGAAAGCACATTTTGATCATGAAAATGGTGTTATGGACAAAGGTACTAGTAACGCATAAATCCGGCAAAAAAAAGAGAGACAATTATGTTATCAAACCGGAAAACGAGGAATTGTTGTATATCGCAAATTAGACATTATGTGGCAACGTGCACTGGCAAAATTGGGAAAGCACATTTTGATCATGGCATCAGCAGTTGGGCGAAGCTACTAGTAACGCATACCCGTTTCTTTTCTGATATAATGTTCCCATACCATCATTCAAATTTTTCGCGCCATAACCAGGTCAGAAGAATTTTACCACAACACTTAGAATGACATGTTATTAATGAAATGCAATCAAATATCTTCACTCTCAAATCCTGCACTTATAAGCATGCTCTTAGTGCTGAAACAAATATGAGTATGCTGAAGTGTACAGGCAAAACATGAAAAATGCACTTTTGCTTGAACCAGCTTGAAGCTGTGCATAGAAATGTTGGGTTGATTTTATTTATGAATCAGTAGCATTTTGCAAATCACAATGTAACGATGTGGCATTGACTACTACCAGAGTTCTGAACTCAGTAACAGTAACCATTGGAGTGCTGATCAATGAGGATTGCTGATTGTTTCATCATTTCCCTACGATCAATCAAAATTCAGCACTCCTGAACAACACAGGAACCAAGGTAAGTCGAAAAAACGAATGATTCACACTCCACCCCACCAAAAAAGGGACACAGCGACTCCACCTGATTTCGATCAAAGAAATAAACAAAATTGCGAACTTTGTTGGGGGAAAATGCCCATGATTTCGCAGCCATCCAAAGGTACACCATACCTGCAGATTGCTCAGGTCCAGAGGCATCATGTACGTGCGAGCACAACAGCAGCCTCAAATGCTGAATCCATTCTGCAGACAACACGATTCGTTTGTACGAATTCTTGACTCCACCCCGTCTTCTTCCTCCTATCATCACAACCAAAGAAATCGAACCAATCAAGAAATGCAAGAACATGTAGGGCCGATTATGGAAGAAACATGTAGTCTCGAAATTAAAGCAAGTGTGAATCCATGAACCGAAAGGAGAGAGAAGCAGGAATCGGGCAAGAAACCTATTTTTCTTCCCCCTGCTACTCTCCTCAGGTGGTCTACCGCTGTACTGTGATTCTGTGAAGTGATTGTGACTCTGTGAGCGAGGTGAGCTTCCTGGGAGGTTTTGTGGAGGGAGGCAGGCACCACGCAGGCAGGGTGGGGAGGGTAGCGCCCACAGGAAGAAAAAAAAGCGAGAGAGTGAAGAACAGCAAGGCACTCACCAGTGGGGCGGATTGTGAATTGGGAAACCAGCAGCAAACAAACATGTCGGTATATATACAAACTGGTTGGGTTGAGCTGTAGGCATCAGCGGAAAGCGGAGCGGAGGATGCTAAAAAACGCGGGCTTGGCGCGGCCGTTGCAGGTGAAAAAGCAGGGGGGGTGCGGGCGGGAGCAGCAGCAAGCAGCCCAGGAGCCAGGAATCGTGAGCTTTATCCGTCCGGCGCCGCGCTGCGTCTTCGAGTGCGGCATGGATCGTATAAGAAGTCGAATTGGATGGATGGATGGATCTCCTTCCCAATGATTGATCCAAAGGCGACAACTCGTCGGGACAGCGACACCGCGCCGACGCATCCGTTTTCCAGACCGGACATCGATTCCTCATTCATATTCCAAGATTGTGTATATATATATGTATATGTATATATTCTAATCCGTCCTCCGATGAACCGGCCTTAATCTGCCGCAACGCCGCCGCCGCCGCCGTCGTCAATCGAAAGGAGGCAGTGAGGAAGTCGGTAAGATTGGGAACGGGGGACGACGGGACGGGACGGGACGGGCAGGCCGTGCCAGGGGAGCCGAGCCAATGATTGCCGCGGAAGAGAAGAACATGATGGGGGCGCAACAAGCTGGAAGACAGAGCGACAGACAAGAGCCTGCCTGCAGCCTGCTCCGTCCGTCGGATCATCACTCGTCAGATCATCAGATAAAAGCAAAAAAGAAAAAGAAAAAAAAGGACTCGTCTTTTCCATCTCCCTTTTTCCCACTGCTGGAATTTCGCTTTTCCTGACGGGGCTATGGAGTATTCGGCGCTGCGCTGCGCAGGAGTTGTCCGCTAGTTCTAACCCAAATTAGCACACGCTTTCGAAGAATCGAATTCAGCTAATACAGGTAAGTTGAATTAGCGAAGCTATCGCTAGCGACCTACCGTCCCGTCCAAGGAAAGAAGGAAGGAGACGGACGGACAGAGCACACAGATCGCCCGCCGTGGGCTGCGCGCGCGAGCATTCCGTTCCAGAGTGGCCTGGGCGTGAGCTGTGCGCCGCCTGCCAATTCTCCTCCTGCCTGCGCGCGTTACTCGGCGGCCGTTGGCAATGGCTAGCGTCCGTTACCAGCTCCGGCCGGTGGCTATGGCTAGCGTTCGTGACATGAACGGTACGCCACGGCTTCATCAGTCACTGGCTAAAAATGGTATGGAGTGAGGATGAGCAGCGCTGCTGTTCACGTCGCGCCACGGTGATGGATCCAGCATCATCATCTTGTTTGGTCCTCTGAACTTTCTGGTTCAAATCATTTCGCCCTGTTCGTTTGGGTTTATTTGGCTTATAAGCTATGACTGAAAGTATCGTTGGTGGGTTTGGTATGAGAGAAAAATAATGTCTGTTGGCTGATAAGTCATGGCTTATAAGCCAAATCCGACCAAGCGAACAGGCTGTTTAACCATTATTATAAGGGCGATGGTTAGTGAGTGAGTACTGAATGACCACTGATGTGACAGTGAATTCGGTTGCTTCTTTACCAACCCCGAACAATCAGCATGTTTGTTTCGTCATAAACGATCATGGATTATTTACTGCTGGTTGCTTTGGTGTGAGAGAAAAATATTATTTCAGCTTATAATCTACGATCATATATGAGCAAGCGAACAGGCTGAATAACACCGACCTGTATGCATACTATCTTTTTGTGGTTGGTCTGGTCAGGTGTAAGGATGAAAACGGAACGGAAATATCCCGAACCGAACCGCATCGTTTTCTATATTTAATCCGACCGAATCCGCATTTTCTTGTTCGACTTTACCGTTTTCGCTTTCGCATTTGAGATGTTTCGTATTTTGAATGTAAAAGTAGAAAACGGTTTACACATTTTTTCGACCGTTTTCTACTTTTCTACTTTTAATTTGAAATATTCCGAATTCAAAATTCGGTTTAAACCGAATTTGGCCAACTGCACAGGTCATACAGCCCAATTACAGGCTGCTCACCACGCAGCTGTGTTCTTTCTACCGGTGGCTAGCTGCCCTCTCTTATAGACGGCGCCCAGCCTCATCTCTCTTATTATGTATTTGGTCGTGCACTTGTTTAATGCTATGCACTTGAACTAGATCATGCACTTGTTAGTTGTGAACTTGTTATGTATTTGGTCGTGCACTTGTTTAATGCTATGCACTGTGGGTCAGTATTTCGTATTGAATTTTCGCATACCGACCGTGTTCGACATAATTCCGCTCGAATTGGTTCGTTTTCGAAATTCTAGATATTCCGTAAGTTCGTGTTCGTTTTCGTGTCCGGCTTGTCCGCTTTCGCTTTCGCTTTCGTATTTCAAATGTAAAAGTAGAAAACGGTTGAGGAGTTTTTCGACCGAGTTCGACCGTTTTCATCCTTAGTCAGGTGTTAGCGGCCATGGTTTGGGCCGGTCTGCATGTCCCAACCGATGGTCTTTGTGTGTGTGTGTGTGTGGGGGTGGGGGGGGGGGGGGGGGGACGGTAGGTTTGGTTGGCTATAGAGTTTATAAAAACTTACTGATGTAATTGTATGGATGGGGACCTATACAAACGGAAGGTATACAAGACGTGTTTGGTTGCACGCCGCAACTTACCACGCTAAAAGCTCAGTGACTTTGGGCACCGCTTGATTGCCGTGTATCATATCTGTCGTTTTGCTTGTGCGGCTTATTGTTTTGCTCTGCGACAAAGTGTGGCATGTGGCGGTCATTTTTTACTACATAGCCGCGGCAGGCACCATCGAACCTACGGCGTGGCGAGCCGTGGCAGGTAACCAAATAGGCTCACAGCCTCAAGGGACGTTAATCGAGCTCCTGATCTATATACAAGATGAGGGTGATGTCTTTCAGTATTTTTTTTAAAATGTGCATCTCCTCGTCCAGATGCAAATGCAACTCCTATCCGTCTACCAAACACGCCCAGCACCCTTTCAACTGCGGTGCACCACAGCTGTGGGCTGAGGCTTGACCCTGCTGAACTGCACTGCACTGCAGGCTGCATGCATGCAGCCGTGCCTATCTCTTCTCCACTTCTCCTACCAAGTGCCGGCCGCGGCATCCATCTGGCTGGTGCGTCGCCGCCGCCTCGACGGCGTGCGCTGACACGTGAGCCGCCGCCCGTGGTGACGATGATTCAGCAGGAAGTCAGGAACACGTTGCGGATTTCGCCAGCCAGGCCAGTTCGATTTCATATGTACATGCCTGAACTGGCATCCATGATGATCTATCATAACGAGGAGATGATTCTGCCACGCATAGGAGATGTGTATGGATCCTGTGCTGACGTTGCTTGGGTCGCCTTTGACGTCACGGACAGGCTGGGGTACATGGGGCAGAAAGTAGACTAGTGCCAGACTTGTTGTTGTTGACACCTGGCAAAAGGTGACGGATTATATAATTAAGAGAGAAATGTATCTAAACCCAAATCCAGAGAGAACAAAAGAGGCTTTCGGTTGAGCGCGTGTTGGCTTGGGATTGTCAGTACCGTTGGTTGATTTAGCGTGAGAGAAAAGTACTGTTTGTTGGCTGAAAAAAGTACGGCTTATAAGCTAAATAAATCCAAGCGAACATAATAGAGGTCTTGAGAAGCATGGCATTGCATGGTTGGGGGCTTGGGATTGGGGCCCAGAAACAAAAGTGTCTCATCAGCATTGAGCGTGAGCACGCCCCATCCATCATTGCGTCAAACATATCCTTCGCTGTCAGGGTACGGGTACGAGAATATATGAATCTCATGCAAATTCGTCTGCAATATATAATAATAAAAATGTAGTCAGCACTTATTAGTACAAAATAACAGTGTAATGTAAAGACAGGAACTGTAATTATGTGAGCCAGTGGTTGGTCGACCCCATGGGGCCATTACTGGACCTGCTCCATGTGGATTGCGTGTTCTTTATATTAGTAATATATCTATGTCTATTTCTATATTTATATCTATATCTATATCTAATATTAAAGAGTGAACCGTTTCTTCCAACCTGTTTTTTATTCGCAAATTACCTTTTATCCATGGTCCGTTGTTTGCCAACCACAGTCTGTCCGTCACGACAGTCTCGTTTGATTTTGAAGCGAAGAATCCACCTCGGACACCGCCAGTATGTTGTTTCTGATTTTTCATTTTTCTTACATGCACACATAGTGCGTTAGCCAAGGCCACTTACTAATGTTTTCTAGACAGTGCGCATGATACGTTGTTATATGGGTTTTTCCATGGGCGCATTTTTTTGTTTCCGATTTTTTCTGTATGTGCATTTTCTATTTTCACAGCAATGAAAATATAAGATAACTATAATACATAAAATACTATTGTGAAAAACTAAGTAAATGGATGACATACTAATACTCCATCTATCCCTAAATGTTTGTCGCCACGATTTGCGTGCTGAAAACTTTGATTTGATTTATAGAAAATACGTGCAATATTTCTATCTCTAAATAAATTTATTAAAAAACTATATTCAAATATCTATCCAATGATACTAATTATGTATCATAAATATTAATATTTTTAATATATATTTAGTCAAAGTTGTTTTCGGGAAGTAAAAATGACAGATATTTAGAGACGGAGGTAGTATATGTTTCCTATTTTCATTGTAAGGTGCATTTCCTGTTTTGGCCTAATTTTTGTATGTTCCTATGAGTTAGAGTAATGTGTTTAAGCACGATGCAAACCCCTATTATATTCCAAAACAAACTTGAAAAAAGTGTTTATATGGTTCACCACTCACACGCTCGTACAAGTTAGAGTAGAGCGTCCATTCATGGTACGGAATCCAATGTAAAAATGAATTGAACACATGATGCAATCATTAATAAATCTCATGACCTAACACACATTCAGGTGCAATAGAAGTTTGATTTCCTGGTGGATCGAAATGAATAACGTGATCCTTAAATAAATCCCTGAGCCGCAAGTTATCCGGGTAACCAAACAACAAGTTGAACGTCTCGTTGGTAGCACGAGTATGTTTGCTGTATTATATATACTAAAAGAGCAAACGGTTTCTTTTGTCACCTTTTTTTACTTCCTAATAAAATGTCTTCGCACTCTTTGTATCCAGTATGTGACGTACATTCATGATCCATGCTCATATGAGTTAAAACAAGTTATGTCCAACGACGCTTCAAAGTTTGATTCTAAGACGTATTAGATTTCGTGCAACGCGTAGGCATATTTTCCAGTAAATATATAAAGTTAGCTGTGGTATCTTACTGGAAGATCTTTATATTAGTAATGATTAACAAATATATAAAGTTAGCTGTGGTATCTAACTGGAAGATCACATGCCCTGCTGAGGGTTTTAAAAAATAAAAAGCATGAAAAATTGAAAATAAAAATAGTGTTGATGGTTTTAAAAAAAATAAAAAGCATGAAATCTTTATATTAGTAATGATTAACAAATATATAAAGTTAGCTTAGGTATCTAACAGGAAGATCACATGCCCTGCTGAGTGTTTTAAAAAATAAAAAGCATGGAAAACTGAAAATAGAAAAAAATAGTGTTGAGAGTGGGATTTGAACCCACGCCCTTTCGGACCAGAACCTTAATCTGGCGCCTTAGACCAACTCGGCCATCTCAACTTGCTATTGATAATGCAGAGGACATTTATTTAGTTTCTATACATCTTAATCCACGATCTTAATCCCCGATGCAGGCAAAAAAAAAAAAAAAAAATCCAACCTGTATTATTATTACCTGTATCGATCGAAGCAGCAATAAATTTTTGTTCAGCTACCGACCATCCGTCAGCTCCGGTACAACAACCATACCCCCATGGCATTCAACGCAAACGAGACAAAAACAAAGAGACGCGCTGGTCTGGTTAACTGCTCCAGATCAAGATCAAGGCATGACGCTGTGCACGCACAGATGACAGACGCTCTGCTATACACTCCACAGTGTCCACTGTCTACCACCAGTACACCAACCATGGTGACACCAGGGCCCTGCCGTTCTGATGCTGTTCCCGAGACATCTCACCTGGCAGTTATTGGCCCACGTTGACTTTCCCACGCCCAACCGCACACACAGTATTATCTGAAGGCCTAGGGCCGCGTTTAGTTTCCCTGCAGAATCTGCGCCGCCGAAATCCCCCGGCACTGTAGCACATTGTAGTATTTTGTTTATATTTAATAATAATTATTTTATCATTGACTAATTAGGCTCAAAACGTTCGTCTCGCAAAGTACAACCAAATTGTGCAATTAATTTTTTATTTCGTCAACATTTAGTACTCCATGCATGTACCGTAAATTTGATGTGATGGAGAATCTTCTTTTTACATAGTGACAAAGTTTGGATTTTGGTGGAACTAAGGGCTTGTTTGGCAGGGCTCCTCTCCGGCTCCAGCTCCGGCTCCTCCAGAGGAGCCCTGCCAAACGTTTTCTTCGAGGAGCTTTTTTTAAGTAAAAAACAGAGGAGCCGGAGCCGTTTTGGAGGAGCCACAATTTGTGGCTCCTCCAAAACGGCTCCGGCTCTTCCGGAGGAGCCCCTCGGGAGAAGCTGTGCCAAACAAGCCCTAAACATGGCCTAGGGCGTGTTTGGTTGCCTGTCATCACTCGTGTGCCTTAGGCGAGCGTTTGGTTCGTGATTCAACTACGGCTCGCCACGCTTCTGAGAAACACTCGCCATAGTTTTTCTGTGTCGAAGTGTGGCGGGCTTTTCCTCCGCCTCCACCATACTTCTCTCCTGCTACTCCTGCTATGCCCTACCTCTTCCACCATGAGCTCGTCCACGACGGCCACCGTTTGCATGGCCCAACTCACCATGCCATTGTGCCCAGCGGCGGAGTCGAAGACGAAGACGACGACGAGGCGCACTCGGCGGAGTCGAAGACGCGGCTTGGCGGAGTCGAGGCGCACCGGCGACATCGCGAGCGTGATGGGGGTAGAACTAGACTCCTGCTTGAGCTTTACTGGTGTGCCCATGACGGATGGAGTGGAGGGCCATGGCTTCAAGCCTCGAAAGCCGCATCTGCTGCCTAAAATAATGGGGAATGGATAAGATCCTGTAGTGCGGGCCCACATGTAAGTGGCTTTCAGCTTTCTCCGTGAAGAATCTGGTAGCGCACTATTGCTGATCTATTTCTTTATTCTATGGGGGTGATTTATCTCTATAATTTGAGGGCTAAGCGTATGCTTAGCACTACGATTAAATTTGTATGCTTAGCACTATGATTAAATTTGTCCCACATTGCTATTTTGTGTACTTTTTCAACACTAATCCATATCCATTAAAAAAATCATATATTTTCAATCCACTGTTCTCACCTGTGTAATTTTTGCAGCCATCCACAATCCATGTAATTTTGGCACCCATTCAAACAATAGCCATGTGATTTTTGCCACGCCTTACTAATAAACCAAACGGTCTAACTTTGTCATCGAATGTGGCAAGCCACATGTATGACAAATTAGGCGTGGCCAACCGTGACTAGCAACCAACGGACCCTTAGGCCTTAACATAGGCCTGTTCGCTGGTTGGTTTCTGAGCTGGTTTGGGCTGACTGGTGCTGATTTATTGTGAGAGAAAAACACCGTTGGTTGGCTGATTTGGGCTGGCTGAAACCAACAAGCGAACAGGCTGACAGTATCAAGGGGATCTCAACTCTGGTGAAGTGAAAGCCCTACCCCTAATGGCTGCCTGATTGATGGATGATAGGAATGGAATCTCAACTCTTTCCGGATGAAGCAGCAATGCAACTGCAACCACTACTGATGATGCATCGTCGATCGTTGGCCGGTTGATATCACAACCGCTTGCACGATAACGACACGCCAAATGCAGGATCAGGAGCCTCGGTATCCAGGTGGCCCTCCTTTCCTTTGCACAATAAAAAAAGGAAGACATGCTTATTAAGTCAGTCAATCAATCAATAGGTTTGCCGTTGGCAACTCCAGCTTACATCAGCTAATGACTTCGTTCGCTCGGAGGAATCTGGATGAATCTGGAGAAATTTATGAGAAAAAATTACTTAAAAAAAACGAATCAAGCTAAATTTAAAGACACGTGAACAGAGCCGATCCGTATACTGACAAATCCAGCATGGCGCGGTTCCATTAGAGGATGCAACTTGCAGACAGGGCCTATGTGCCATAGAATGACAGAGACCTGAACACCGCACGTGCAGGGAGTAGCTGGTGCTGGTGCAGGATTAAACCAGCGTCTTTGACACCATCACACCAATGAGTTTCCCCCACCACAAGCCCGTGGTGCCCACGGGAGGATGACCCATTGAAGACCAGCTATGCAGCATCCCGGCATGGCCTTGCCCTAATTTTCAGGTTCCGACGACCGAAAGCGCAATGGATACATACATTCATGCATGGCTCTTTGCATCTTCTATCTCTAGAGGATGAGCTTGGTTGAGGGACTGTTGAATTGACCCTGGCATCGACATGCTTACAGCCAATTTGTCTCCACCTCCAAGGCCCAAATAATACACACGTGCTTTGTTGCTTCATTAAAACCACTTCAGTCTGAATGATTTGATGGTACAGCCATGCTGTAGTTGTACATTCCCCTTGCTATGCTAAAACTAACCAAGCCCTTGTTTAGTTGGAACCCAAATTCCAAAAAGTTGCTACAGTACCTGTCACATCGAATGTTTGCGGCCCGTGTATGGAGCATTAAATGTAGACGAAAAGAAAAACTAATTGCACAGTTTGGTGGGAAATTGCGAGACGGACGTTTTAAGCCTAATTAGTCCATGTTTAAACACTATTTGCCAAATAAAAACGAACGTGCTACAGTAGCCCCCAAAATCCAAATTTCTCCGACTAAACAAGGGCCAAACATGTAATACTGTACACTATGTGTTAGTTGAACTCCACCAACGATCTATTGGGCCCTTGGATCTGCGCCCTGATCGGGGGCGCCCAACCCTAATATGGTTGGTGGGCCCCCGTCGCACAGCGCCATAAATAGGAGGTGGGGGCCGGGGCGCTCGAGTCACAAGGTTCGCCTGAGCCGCCTAGCACCCCACCTACAGTCCTAAACCCTAGCCGATCGCAGAGGGGCCGCTGCCAGCGACGGGAAGCGCCGCCACCGCCTCTGCTTCACGCTGGAGGACCGCTACGACGCCGAGCTGCCCTGCGGCCTCTACACCGACCCCGGACGACACCGCTACTGCACTGCCACCGGGTTATCGCCAAACATTGCGATGGCGAGCCCATCTTCTTCCAAGGTAGCCGATGGTTTGCACCCTTCACCCCTCTCTTTCTCTCGTTCTATCTACTGTTACTGCACTAATAGATGTTCTAGGACTCACGGTTTTATCCAAGTGCAACTAGACATGCTAGTTGTACCAACAATGCAAGACACTGTAGTAATAGCACCTGTTGTTAATTCTTCTGTGGCAACAATGAATGAGCATGGGGAACCTGTCCTTCAGGATCCCCAAGAACCCGTTGTCACATATGAGGAAGAGCAACAACAACCTCAAATAGAACAAGCGTCATCTAGCGAGGCCCCTAGAAGGTCTCAAAGAGTCAGGAGATCAGCCATTCCTGATGATTATGAAGTTTATGAATGTGAGAAATTTCAAATGAAGGGTGATCCCACCTCATTTGAAGAAGCCATGAGAAACGCTCACTCATCCAAGTGACTTGAAGCCATGGAAGATGAAATAAAATCAATGAAAACCAACGGAGTTTGGAAATTAGAAACAATTCCTAAAGGAGCCAAAGACAGTACGCTGTAAATGGGTCTACAAAACTAAACATGACTCCAAAGAGAATATAGAAAGGTTTAAAGCGCGACTTGTGGCGAAAGGTTTCACGCAAAGAGAAGGCATAGATTACAATGAGACATTTTCTCCAGTCTCATGTAAGGGTTCTTTTAGAATCATAATGGCGCTTGTAGCACATTACGACTTAGAATTACATCAGATGGATGTAAAGACGACATTCCTAAACGGGGATTTGGAGGAAAATGTTTACATGGCACAACCGAAAGGTTTTGTTGTGGAAGGAAAAGAACACATGGGATGCTGTCTGAAGAAATCCATTTATGGATTAAAGCAAGCTTCAAGATAGTGGTATTTGAAGTTTGATAATACAATAAGAAAGTTTAGGTTTCAAGAAAATATAGAGGACAATTGCGTTTACGCAAAGTTCAAGAATGAGAAATATATTTTCCTAGTCTTATATGTGGATGACATCTTGCTCGCTAGTAGTGATGTTAGTCTACTACTAGAAACAAAGAAGTTCTTGTCCTCAAAGTTTGATATAAAGGATCTCGGTGAAGCTTCGTTCGTCCTAGGAATAGAGATTCACCGAGATAGAGAAAATGGGGTTTTAGGATTATCACAAAAGGCATACTTAGAAAAAGTTCTAAAGAAATACAGTATGCAAAATTGTAAGTCATCACCTGCTCCCATAGTCAAGGGCGATAGATATGGGTAATTTCAATGTCTTAGGAACCAATATGAGATCGATCAAATGAAAGCGGTTCCATATAGTTCAGATGTCGGAAGTTTACAGTATGCTCAAGTGTGTACTCACCCTAACTTAGCATTTGTTACAGGGTTGCTTGGCAGATATCAGAGTAATCCAGGAATAGAACACTGGAAATTAGTAAAGAAAGTTTTGCGTTACCTGCAAGGTACGAAGGGTCTTATACTAACGTATAGAAGATTCGATTCCCTGCATATAGAGGGCTATACAGATTCTAATTATGCGGGAGATGAAAGAAAGTCCACGTCAGGGTACATACGCACTCTCGTAGGAGGAGCTATATTATGGAAAAGCTCAAAGCAAACCATTACTATATTGTCCACAATGTATGTCGAGTTTGTAGCATGTTATGAGGCCACAAGGTAGGTGAATTGGCTAAAGAAATTCATGCCCGGGTTGAAAGTGGTAGATGACATACATAAACCACTTAAGTTATACTGCGATAATAATCTAGCAATATGTTATGCTCACAACAATAAGTCAAGTGGTGCTGCCAAATACATTAACATAAAGTATTATGTTGTGAAAGATAAAGTCTGGGATCATATAATTAATCTTGAGCATATAAGATCAGAAAAGATACTTATGGATCCGCTTACAAAATGCTTACCACCCAATGTGGGGGTACAACATCAGATACCCACGGCAGACCACATGGGTTGCGCCCCCAGGGGTGGCCCAACCCACAAGACGAAGCCTTGCGGGGCACGACTCTACTCAGCGCCTCTCGCAAGACACCAGGAAGATATCCTGAAGATACTATGAGATCTATTAGGATACGTATGATCCCAAGATTCCTGTAATCAGTTATTACTTTCTAGTTATCTCTCAGATCTAACCGACTTGTAACTCTGCCCCCCCGAACTATATAAGGCGGGCAGGTACCCCCTCCAAAGACACGTAATATCATACGATAGCTAATACAAACCAATAGACCACAGGAGTAGGGTATTACGTTATACTGACGGCCCGAACCTGTCTAACTCGTGTGTCTCTATTGCCTTCTTGTTCTTGATCATACGCTTCTCTACCGATCAATCTACCTTCATGGGATACCCCTCGGAGGACTGTAGATGATATTCTATCGACAGTTGGCGCGCCAGGTAGGGGAGTGCTTGCTATTTCCTTGTCGAACAAGATAGCTTTTTCTGTAGGCTCTTTGTCCCTCCCGCAGCCTAGCTAGATCTTCACGGTCGGATCGATCTCGTGGATCATCAACGTTGACGGAGTCGGAGAGCTCCTCGAGCCGGTGCAGATCGATTCTACGCTGATCACCCCTGCACCTGTGATTGCAAATCCAATCTTAGAACCACCTCCGAGGTCGCCTTCATCGACAACTCGCCGCCCGCTTCCTCGCTACTAGAGGAGGCAAATCAACAATGATGATCTGATCGCATCCATCAATCGGGTCGGTCTGAAGCTCATCGATTGCCTCTCCATCGCCAAATCAGCTCTAAACACTCTAGTTTAGCGCCGACCACCCTCCGATCCAGATCTATTGGAGGCTACTTGGGAAACTCTAGGGGTTACGGCCCTACCCTTTAGGTTCACTAATGCTACTGTCGTTTACCAAGATGCCCTAAGGGGCAAATTCACTGACCAGGTTGGAGATGTCCATCCTCTCGCCGACCAGATCGCCGACTAGCCTCCACTGGCCATCAACATGCTGCACGTCATCCGCCGCCCCGAAGCGTCCCTCCAGACCATCCAGGAGGAGAATCCAGACTCTGAGTCCTAGGGCTCTATAGAGACCGTTGCCGAAACGACAACCGAACTACTTCTTCCCCCTCTGTTTCGTGACGGCGCAATCTTCAATGTTAGCGTCAATGCCCCCCTCAGAACAGCAAAACTGAGGAGGAACGCGCCGCTCGTGAGAACCAGAACATCAACCGTGCGTAGCGTCGAGCAAACGAGATTGCTCTCATGATGGCCGAGCAACAACTTGACTCGCAAGGAAGGCCACTGCAACGCAACCTCAATGACGAGTTTGTCCATGTTGACGGCCACAACGTCTACAAGACCCCAAGCGCCAATCTCGTAGTGGCCGCCAACGACTCGCCCGACTCCCGTAGACACTCGAGGTCGCCAAGGTCGCTGCCATTCTTAAAGCGGCACATTGTTAAGTCAATGAGATCCGCTAGGATGAGAGACCTTCATACTCCACAACCTAGATTCGTAGATCAGCCGCGACAAGAACCGATCGCCGCCAAAGTCGCTTCACTGACTAGCATCGTGATAATAGGCAACCCCTCTAGGGTGGAGCTAGGGGCAACCACATCAAACATCACCACCAACACGACTAGGAGGTCGACCAGGACATCCAAGTGCACCTCAACAATCTCTGAGATGCACGATGACGTATCGATGAACGCCGCTTCGGTCACCATGAAGAAAAAGTACGCCGCCGCTAGGAGTATGAGCCAGGGTACGGTAACTCGGACTCAGCTCTCGAGCCGCTCAACACCGACAACACTACAGATGATTGTGTCGCCAACCCTGAGGGGCCCCCAGCATTCATGAGGGCACTCCGAACACTTTAGTGACCCTGTGGTTTTAAAATCACAGGGGTCGAGCCCTATGAAGGAAGGATGAACCCAACATAGTGGTTACAGGCTTACGCCACTGTTGTCAGCGCCACTAGAAGAGACCCCAGTGTCATGATGAACTATCTTCCCATCATGCTCATGCCAACCACCATGAACTGGTTCATGAGCCTTGCCCTGGACTCCATTGGATCCTGGGAAGAGCTAAAAAAAGTCTTCACCGATAATTATATGGCTACGTGTACTCGACCGGGCACCAAGCATGATCTCAACCGCATCAACCAGAAGCCATCCGAGCTCCTTCGTAGCTACATCAGATGCTTTTCCAAGATGAGGAATTCTATTCCCAACATCATGGAAGTGGAGATCATCACCGCCTTCATCAGAGGACTCCATCACCGCAAGCTTCGCTCCAAGTTCAACTGCAAGCCGCCCTCAGGGATTAGCGAGATGATCACGATCGCCAACCAGTACGCCGATGCCGAGGAAGCTAAGGTGCGCTTCAACGAGGATGTGGGCACTCATCGCCCAACACACCACTATGATGATCGCCCCGATGACCGATGCCACAATGACCGTCGCTACAATGACCACAGTTACCATCGTGACAGCGGCCGTGATCGGCCAAAAGGACCCAAGTCTAGTCAAAATCACCGTCACCGGCCAGACCACATCATCGCCACCGTCAATGAACCTCACGCCAAGCATAACTACGACGAGCAATACAAAAAGATCCTCGACGGCCCATGCCCTCTCCACAAGAATGCCAGACATAAGATGAAGGACTGCCTCGGCTTGGCTAAGGAGTTCTAGGACAAAAAGCTGGACGACGACACCAACGATGGAGCCGAAGGCCATCGACCACCTAGGGGCAATAACAATGCCTTCCAGGACCATGACAAGGTGGTCGCCACCATCTTCGGGGACCTCACCTCCACCAAGAGCAGAAGAGAACGGAAGCTCGCCGCCCAACGGGTGCTCGCTGTCACTACGAAAGACGTCGTCCCCAACCCTAGCTATCGCCATGGTCTGTGGTCCCAATCACCTTTAGCAGGGCCAACCAGTGGGCGGACATCCCCTACATAGGGCATTTCCCCCTCGTCCTTGACCCAACCATCTAGAAAGTGCTTTTTTAGAAAAGTGCTCATCGACGGTGGGAGCGCTCTGAATCTCCTCTTCGCTGGAGCCCTAAAGGAGTTAGGCCTCGGGATAGCAGATCTCACACCCTCAGACTCCTCCTTCTGGGGGGTACCTGGTAGGGCATCCAAACCACTTGGAGAGATCACCCTACCAATACAGTTTGGTACGGCAAGCAACTACCGCATCAAGCACATCAACTTCTACATCACCGACTTCAACACCGCCTACCATGCCATACTTGGTCGACCAGCTCTAGCCAAGTTCATGGCTGTACCGCACTATGCTTATCTGGTGTTGAAGATGCCTTCACCCATAGGAGTCCTAGCCTTGCGGGCCAACCTCTCCATTGCCTACGCCTGCGAGACAGAGAGTCGCGCTCGTCGAAGCCACCGACCTCTCCATCTAGATGGCTAGTGTGGTCACCGACGCCAAGACGGTGCCCGCCGATGACCTGGAGTTCCCATCGCTGGAGCCTCCTCATGCCTCTACCAAGTCCAAGGAAACCAAGGAGGTCAGCCCCAGCCTCGACGACCCCTCCAAGACCATGAAGATTGGGGCTCACCTCGACCCCAAATGGGAAAGTGTGCTCGTCTCCTTCCTACGTGCCAACACCGACGTGTTTGCTTGGAAACCTACAGACATGTCGGGGGTATCGTGGGAGAAGATCAAGCACTCCTTGAATGTCTCACCGACCACCAAATCGATCAAGCAGAAACTCTGTTGATTCACGCCAGACAAGAAAGAGGCTATTAGGGTAGAAATAAAACGGCTCCTAGCTGCCGGATTCATAAAAGAAGTGTATCATCCTGAGTGGTTAGCAAATCCTATTCTTGTTCAAAAATAGAATAAAGAATGGAGAATGTGTGTTGATTACACTGATCTTAATAAACACTACCCTAAAGACCCCTTTGGTCTGCCTCGGATAGATGAGGTTGTAGACTCTACCACCGGCTACGAACTACTCTCCTTCCTCGATTGTTACTATGGCTATCACCAGATCTCCCTCAAGGAAGAAGACTAGATCAAGACATCGTTCATCACACCCTTCGGTGCATACTGCTACACCACCATGTCCTTCGAACTCAAGAACGCTGGGGCGACTTATAAAAGGGCCATCTAGATGTGCCTCGATCAATAGATCGATCGCAACGTCGAAGCTTACATCAATGATGTGGTCGTCAAGTCTAAAACCACCGATAATCTTATCACCGACCTCGAGGTAACGTTCGCCAACCTGAAAAGGTGCCGATGGAAGCTGAACCCTTTAAAGTGCATATTTTGAGTTCCATCCGATATACTCCTGGGCTACATCGTCACCACATGTGGCATCGAGCCTGTAACAACCCAAAAATCCACATACCAAAAATCACAACTATAAAATTTTTGTTGTTACCCTATGCAATGTTGAGTGACATCTGTAGGAGCCAACCCTAGGTGTTGCATTAGATGTAACCCAACTAGACAATTTCATGAGCATGACATGTCATTTGTTAATTATGTTTATTTAAATCCTAACAAATAAAATGTAGCATACATTGTTAATTCAAATGGTGATTTGGATTTCCATTTGCTTTATGTAATGCTTAACAACTCTTTTAAAGTAATAAACCATAAAGTAATTATAAATCAAACCAAAGAATAAATGCTTAAAGAGAAAACTAGTTCTATTTTTGTATAACAAAACTACACCTATTTTTGTTATACAAAATAGCTAAATAAAGTTCCTAATATGTATAAGAGTGTTGTGGACCACACATCTAATAATCCAATGGATGAGGTACACCAGATTTGAATTCAAACTCCAAATCAAATTTGAATTCAAATAAAGAAGAAGGAAAATAAAATAGAAAAAGAAAAGAAAAGAGGAAAGCCTCGCAGCCAGCTTAGCCTGCTCAGCCCGCAAGCCAGCCCTGCATCGCGCGCAGGCCGGCCCAACTAGCGCGACCGAGCGACCGGCCCAGCAAGCCAGCCTAGCATGTGCTCACGCCCGCGTGCCCGTCTGCCCCACCAGCTGCCGCTACCATCCGGACCCCACGCGTCAGCCACTCCTGGCACAGTGTCTTCTTCCTCCCCACACCGGCACCTCCTCCGACCGAGTCCTGACCAAAACGACAGGCGTGGGCCTGGGGTCACACGAATCACCTAGCCCTATTCCCTTGGCGCCGCGCCCACGCAACCCTTGCGCCAACCACCCGCACCCACGATACCGTCCGATGCCATCGGCGCATTACCAGCCGTCCGCCCCATCCACCATGGGTGAAGCTCGGGCCTCGAGGCTATAAAGCGACGCCCAGAGCGCCCTAGGGATTCCTTAGCCCACCGCCGCCGCTCGGTGGCCCAACTACCTGCACCGCACCGAGAGAAGAGGGCCGAGAAGGAAATTCGAAAGAGGGGAGGCGAGCATAGAGCTCGGAGACATCGATCACCGGAGCCCAGGTGCCACCCTGAGTGCCTACCCCGACGACGCACCTCGCCACCGCACCACCACCAAACGCCACCAGCACCACTCGGTGAGTTCCAATGCTGAGACCTCCTCCTAGCCCATGGATGCAATAGCAGAGCACGCGCTAGCCACGCTCACGGCGCCGTCGTCATGGCATGGCCACCGCATGTGCACCTAGCCGCCTCGCTGGACTAGGACGCAGCCATAGAGCTCCGCCGTGACGCTTGGAGGATAGCCGCATAGACCAGTCATCGTTAGCCGGCCATAGCGCCTTGGCCATGAGCACCGGACCTCGGCCGGAGCTCCGCCATGCACCACCACTGCGTGCGGACTCTGCCACGCCCTATGGTTGTCATCGATGCTACATCCTATCTCCCGCTAACCGTCTGAAAGAAAACGGGGCACCAGGACCCCTGGAATAGCCCCTAGATGCCTTGCCGGCGAACACCGCCACACCGAGCCACCGACCACCATGGCCAACGCCCTAGGAAGCCCTAGCCACCACCTTGACCCCACCACCATATTCATCGAGGCCTGGCGATGCTTTTCCCCACCCCAATTGGACGCCAGCGCCGCTGTGGGAGCTCACCGATGAGCTCACCACCGGTGGGAGCACGTCAGGGAAGGAAGCAGAGGAATCCTCCCTTACCGGCCATACACACCTGCACCCGGAGCACATGGACTAGGCCAAAGGGAAGAAGGATAGACTCGGTCCACTAAAGACCCAGCCTATGGTCCATGGACCATGAACACCAGTCCACCATGAGCCACATGGTGTGGGCCGACCTGTGGACCAAAGCCTAGTGGAGGCCCTTGGCTATGACATGGCAACACCACAGCATGCCACATGGTGGGCCAAAGCCCAGCCCGTATCCAGGCCCAACTGGCCTAGTTTAGACTCGGTCCGTGTTGACCGTTGACCGGTCAATGTTGACCGATTGACTAGACCCACATGTCAGCGACACAGAGACTCTAGACCCACATGTTAGTAAGTGACGTCATGCTAACGTCATGACAACGTCACGCGGGTCCCACCTGTCAGTAACAACACAACCGAGGTGACGTCATGATGATGTCAGCTGTTGACGTCAGCAGCTCTGGCCCCACATGTCAGTGACTATGACCCATTGACCATTGACTTGATGTTGACTTTGACCGAACCCACATGTCAGTGACCCAAGAGCCTCTGGTCCCACCCATCGGAACAGATGACGTTGATGACATCATGCTGACATCAAGATGACGTCAGTAGGACCCCACTTGTCAGCTTGGAGCCAAGATGCTGACATCATGCTGACGTCACGCTGGCGTCAGCATGCCACATGGACCAGTCACAGTGTGACACGTGTCAGCCCAAGATTAATTCAGCCTTATCCATTTTCAGAGATGATTTAAACTTCAGAAATTCATAACTAATTCATACGACCTCAGAAAAATACGAAACCAGAACCAAACTTCATCTAAAATTGAACTTTATGCAATGAACCCTTGTTTGAGTGTATTTGGCTCTTTTGAATTTTCATTGCTTCTTTGTGCTATTCTATAGACGTCGCTAACGCGACTATAATTCGATCGTATGCAGACTCGGAGGAGAACCAGACAGACGAGGATCATGAGTACCGTGAGGAGTATGGAGACGACTACATTGAAGGTGCCACATCCCACCCAATCTCGTAGCACCTATTACGCATGGCTAATATAGAATTGCTATTGCTTTACTTTACTGTTATAATCATACTATGATAGGACTTGCATGGTAGTATGCTTACTTGATGGCCTTTACCTTGACACAACCTTACCCCTACATACCCTGCTATTAGGCTAGACACACGCTTACTACTATATTTCATTGCTTATACTTCTACTACGCTTATACTATATTAATGCGTGGTGGAAACTGGTGTTATCTGGACTATGGGGAGAGTGTTGTGTGTGTGACTTGGGTGTGTGGAGGGTGAGGGTTGTGTCGACCAAGTTGGAATATACGATGAGCCTAGGGCAAGTCTTGCCATGGGGTGCTACCTAGGCACCCCTGGAAATGGATACCGGTGGTGGGTAAATGGTATATAAGGTGGTCTTGGGTGTGAACCTATGATGGGAGGAGCTCGGGGTGGAGGTCCTGTGGTGGCACGGTAAATGGAAACCCTGATGAAGACATTCTGGCTTGGTCATCCCTAAGGACTTACTAGTACTCAGATTCACCGAGAAGCCTTACGTACCACTCGCCCTATATGGTGCGGGACGACCGAACTACTTGGTAGGATATTGCCACTACTGCTAGGTTGATAGCGGACAGTGTAAGGAGGTACAGGGCATAGAGGATTCCCCCACACCCTTCTGAGACTTCATGGAGACCTTGTGGACCCGGCTCATGACTCACAGTTTCAGCCGCCCTAGACTAGACTTGGGGTGTACCAGGGCTAAATGGTAGAGTGGCATTATCCTAGGCTAGCAAGCGGCCAAAATCAGCCTAGTTGACGACGGTCAGTGAAGAAGGTAGATCTTGTGGTTATGTAAAACCTCTGCAGAGTGTATGGTTGATCGATCGATACATGAGCCGACTTATCGGCTATGGACCTTTCCTGGGTTTCACTTAAACTAGATAATGAGATGAGTCCTTCTCTTCTTCCCCTGTGAGAGAGTGTCAGTCGTAGCCAGGGGCTACGGGCCTTGAGGCAGAGCCAAGAGGGAGTTGGCCTATCGACTGAGCGATGGTATGGTGATGGTGGTATATCGATCCTAGGATCGAAACCTAGCTCTGGACGGAAATAGGGTGGAATGGGTGTGAGAATGGTGTTAAAACTTGACCAACTATTATTATATACTTAATATGCTAAAACATAGGAAACCCTAGCCTTATAGGTTCCTTTTGATTATATCTCACTTGCATCTAATTTCTACAAAGCAATGCTCATAGGGTGGGAGTGGCCAGTACAAATCGTACTGATAAATTTTGGCACACAGGTTCTGCTAAGGAGTATAGCTCCGAGAAGTTTGACGGTTGAGGAGTTCATTCATACGCTCGAGTTTAGCAATCTTATCTTCAAGTTGTTCTGAATGAATGCTACTTTTGATTCCACCAATGCGATGATATAATAATTTATGTAATTCCACACTATTTGTACTCTAAAATCACGTTGTATGGATGTGATATTCGACTGGAATTTGGGTAATATGATCTACAACAGTCTTATTACACTTTGACTCTGTGGATTTCCCTTTGCGGAAATCAGGTCGTTTCAGTTGGTATCAGAGCCATACTTGACCATAGGACAAAACCCTTAGAAATGGACGATAGAATAGGATGTGAACAACCCTTCTTTCGGTTATATACCGGCCCTGCATTTACTTTTATGCAAGGCTTATCTATTATTGACCTGCTAACACCTGTTCCTTAAAACATGCAGATGGCAACGAACGTCGACTGGCCGCCTCTAGGACCGCTACCTCTAGACCATGCCAAGCTTACCTTTGACCTACATGAGCTCGGGGGTTTTGCACAGACCCTCTGCCGAGTTCTCATCATGTTAGGAGTCCCTGACGAGCTTGTCAAGGTCACCTGCACTGGGAGGCCAGCTCAGGAAGGAGGAATCGAAGGACCGATTGTCACCTCAGTCAAGTTCCCAGCTAGCACTACCTTACCTTCTGTCCCAGCTTTCACCGAGTTGACTATAGAGGACATAGTCGAGGAGGGACTACGAGCTATCTCATACAAGGCACTTTGCAGAGTGATGAGGGACCACTATGAGCACCTAAAGATGACCGAGTTCTGTCTACTTCCCTAGGCCCTCAACCTCAGCCTTACCCCTAGTGAGCAGAGTTTCATAGCCGACAGAGTTATCCTTGCCGAGGAGGATAGATGCCTTCACATCTTGGCTATCCACCTACTAGAGCAGGATAGGTACGTGACCCAGTTGGAGCAGAGGAGACGTCAGGACTAGGCCCTTCTGTGGGAGTACCAAGAGCGAGACTCATAGGGAGCACAGGAGCGAGCTAGTCTACTTGAGACAGTTACCAGGCTACAGGATGAGCTCAACCATCGTGAAGAAGTCCACAGAACCAAGGTCACAGACTTACAGGACAAAGCCACCGACCTAGGCAATAGGAACTGCTACCTCAACAGCAAGGTCTTGGAGTTGCAGAGAGAGTTGGACGACAAGAAGGCTGAGTTCAACTGTAGAGGAGATAGAGAGAGGTCCAAGGGGATTGATATGCTGAAAATCCAATCTTGGAACAAGACCATGACTCAGGATCTAGAGGAGTTCAAGAAGAAGGCTGTTCGCAACTAGGGTCACCTGATCGAGGCACTCTGGCAGAACGAGTACCTATAGGACAAGTGTGAGAGGACATGGCAGGCTTGGCAAAAATCTAATAAGAAGCGCCTCAGGGAGATGAAGGGTATGTGGGATCAGCTACCCAAGGAGATTCGCAGCAAGACGAAGCCTAGGATAGAGGAGTTTGAGTTAGCCCCGACTCACCTTAACCTAGACACCTACCCTACCCTACCTGGAGCCAAGCCTACTGAGGAGCTCGCCGAGGCCTTGAAGTACGTGTCCTGACTTCACAAGTTTGATGAGGAGATCGAGATCGAGAACAGTCGTATCCCAGCTGTGGTGTACGAGTTAGAGTAGATGACCCTATGGGGTCATGAGTCATGTTAGTGGCTTCCATAAGTTGTACCCCATGATGTACCCCTTATGAGATGTAATATGAGACACTATGCGTAGTACGATTCTCGTGAGTCTTCAAGTGTAGCTACTGGAGATGATGCTATGTAATAAAACCCATGTAATGAATGTTTTGGATCTTATTGCACTTTATGGACCTTATTACTTCTTTGTAATGAGTGTTGAATAGAATAAATGTTTTTCTTTAAATCACCAAAATCATGTAATCATACTAAATTATAAGCACTTATGGCACAAACACTAAAATTCCTATGATCTGTATTGCAGATGCCGAACCGCTGATCTAATCGTCTAATGAACCATGGACGTGCGCCCACCCCCGAACCAGTTGAACCAAATGGGGGGCGTGGTGGCAACAACCATGGCCATGGTCGCGGCCGTGGACGTGGAGGGATACCCTTCAACCTGGAGAATACCCCACCGCTTGAGGAGAACATTCCATCACCACCACCACCGAACCTAACAGAGGTGATGGCACAACAGACCCAACTTCTTGCAGCTCTTGTTAATAGAGCAAACCGTTGCCAGGGAGGTTAGTAGAATGACTTCCAAAGGAAGCTGGAAGGATTTCTGAAGCTAAGGCCACCTACCTATGATGGCACTGACCCTAACCCGCTTGTGGCCGATGACTGGCTCAAGGAGATGGAGAAGAAGCTTGACCTCACTACTTTCACCAATGATGAGTGTATTGGAGCTACCACACACTAGCTCATAGGTGCAGCATGTGCCTAGTGGGACAATTTTAGTGATTCCCATGAGGACCCTGCCAACATCTCGTGGGATGAGTTCATCGAAGCATTCACTGAGCATCACATTCCCAAGGGTATCATGGAGGCCAAAGCTGAGGAGTTCCACAACATCAAGATGGGAAAGGACAGGGTGACTGAGTACACTACTCGTTTCACCAATCTTCTTCACTATGCACCTTCCTATGTTGTGAACTCTGAGAAGGAGAAGCTGTACTATTACCACAAGGGACTTAACCCGCACATCATCTAAAGTTTGGCGGTATTGAGAGTAGCACGTTGCGTGCTCTGGTGGATCGCTGCATCTAGATTGAGAAGGACCGTGCTGAAGCTGGAGAGGAGTATAAGGAGAGGAAGCGTAAGCCTAAGGAGTCCTTTCATGGTCGTGATCGCAAGAGGTTCCGTAGAGATACACCACCCAAGGAATGCTCTTGCCACAACAGGGATGACAACCCTGGATCGAGTAGGGGTAGTGGAGGCTACACTACCAAATACTCCCGCCCTGCTCAGGATCATTACACCCGGGACTGTTATGCTTAGGACCGCAACACTCAGGACTGTTTCAATTGTTTCCGCTCTATGAATGAACGCCCAACATAGAACCGCTCCACACCAAGCACTGGAAACTAGAAGGCATCCGCGCCAACCACTACAGGCGGTGCGCCTTTCACCTGCTTCGCTTATGGCCAACCAGGTCACAAAGCCGCTGAGTGCCCACAGAACTCAGCTGCTCAGAAGTCTCAGTTCAAGGGATCTGCTACCTGTGGACATCTCAACCATCTGGACGCTGAGGAAGCACAGGTTGCCCCTGATGTGGTGTATGGTATGTTTTTAGTTAATGGCAATACTGCATCAGTTCTATTTGACTCTGGAGCAACTTGTTCTTACATATCATCCAAGTTTGCACGAGAGCATGACCTGCCTATAACCCCACATGGAAAGCCTATCATCACCAGCTCACCTTTAGGAGACCTAAAGTGCACCCACATCTGTAAGGGAGTGAGTCTTACCATTGAGGGTCTTATCTTTAAAGCTGACCTAACCCTGTTACCTTCATCAAACCTAGATGTCATCTTAGATATGGATTGGCTAACCATTCACTGAGGTATCATATCAGGTTCACCTAGATACGTCCAAGTGACCTACCCATCGGGCCAAGTTATTAGATGTAAACCTCAGTCCAGAAAGTCCACTTCTATCCTATGTGCCCTTAAAGCCAGTTCAGAATCACAAAAAGCGGAGAAGATAGTTCATGATGTGCCTGTGGTCAGAGACTATCCTGATGTATTCCTTGAAGAATTACCGGGTATGCCACCAGACCGTGATGTGGAGTTCATCATTGATCTCTTGCCAGGAATAGGATCCATTGCCAAGAGACCCTATCGCATGTCAGTTGATGAACTGGCTGAGCTCAAGAAACAGCTTGATAAGCTCATATCAAAGGGGTATATCAGATCTAGTGCTTCACCCTGGGGATCCCCTGTCCTATTTGTTAAGAAGAAGGATGGCTCGATGAGAATGTGCATTGATTACCAGAATTTGAACGCAGTCACCAACAAGAACAAGTACCCTCTGCCAAGAATCGATGATCTGCTTGACCAGCTCAGAGGTGCCAAGTATTTTTCCAAGATCGATCTCAGATCTGGCTATCATTAGATGAAGATTTGAGAGAGTGACATCCCGAAGACAACTTTTATGACTAGGTATGGCTAGTTTGAGTTCACCATGGTGTCCTTTGGACTCACGAATGCTCCCGCATACTTCATGAACATGATGAATAAGGTTTTCATAAATGAACTGGATAAGTTCGTGGTAGTATTCATTGATGACATCCTTGTCTATTCACCCACCACTGAAGAATATGAACATCATCTGAGAACTGTGCTTGAGAAACTAGCCCAACATCAGCTCTATGCAAAGTTCAGTAAATGCGAATTCTGGCTACAGAAAGTTGCCTTCCTAGGACATGTACTATCAGCCAAAGGTGTCGTAGTTGACCCAGCCAAGATTGAAGCTGTGAAAGAGTGGGATCAACCCCGTAATGTGACAGAAATCAAAAGTTTCCTGGGATTGGTAGGATATTATCGTCGATTCATCAGAAACTTCTCCAAGATATCCCATCCAATGACCAACCTTCTGAAGAAGACTAAGGAGTTTGAATGGACGCCCGTGTGTGAACAAAGCTTCCAGGAATTGAAATAGAAGCTTACCACAACTCCTGTGCTAGCATTGCCTGATATCAGCAAAGATTTTGTGGTCAATTGTGATGCATCCCATCAAGGACTTGGTTGTGTACTGATGCAAGATGGAAGAGTGATAGCATATGCGTCTCGACAGTTGAAAGAACACGAGAACCATTACCCAACCCATGATCTTGAGTTAGCAGCAGTTGTGCATGCCTTGAAGATCTAGAGACACTACTTGATAGGCAACAAGTGTGATATCTATATGGATCACAAGAACTTGAAGTACTTTTTCACTCAAGAAGATCTAAATATGAGGCAACACCGATGGCTAGAGTTGGTCAAGGACTATGACCTAGAAATTCACTATCATCCGGGAAAAGCTAATGTAGTCGTAGATGCTCTTAGTCGCAAGAGTTACTATCACACTTTGATCACTGAATCCATACCACCTGAGCTCAAGGAAGAGATTGAAGATTTCCAACTTGAGATACTACCGCATGACTTGTTGAATGAGCTCCGCATATAGTATGATCTCACTAATCGCATCCGTCAAGCTCAGAAAAGTTGTGAAGAGATCGAATATCTCCATAGTCTGATGAAATTAGGCTACAAGACCAACCACTAGGAAGATGAACAAGGAACCATCTAGTTCAAGAACAGAATCTATGTTCCATCTGACCCAGTGCTATGAGAGGAAATTCTGTCAGAAGCTCACAATTCCAAGTACTGTATTCACCCTAGAGGTTCAAAGATGTATCAAGACTTGAAGAAACACTTTTGGTGGAAATGCATGAAGACAGACATTGCAGGACATGTGGCATGGTGTGACACCTATAATAGAGTCAAGGCTAAACATCAAAGGCCTGTAGGATTGCTGAAACCTCTTGACGTTCTCGAGTGGAAATGGGAGAGCATATCCATGGATTTCATAGTTGGATTGCCCCAATCACAGAAAGGCAATGATTCCATCTGGGTGATTGTTGATCGTTTGACCAAGATTGCTCACTTTGTACCAATTAAGACCAAGACCGATGCTGAAAAATTACTAGATCTATATGTTGAGCATATTCTCAGACTGCATGGAGCTCCCTCTAGTATTGTATCTGATCGTGGTCCTCAGTTTGTGTCCCGATTCTAGGAAGCCCTGCACAAGTACATTGGTACCAAACTTGATTTCAGTACCGCTTATCACCCACAGATAGATGGATAGACAGAACAAGTAAATCAGATCTTAGAAGACATGCTTCGCGCTAGTGTACTGAATTATGGCTCTGATTGGGAGAAATGCCTACCCTATGCAGAGTTCTCTTACAACAACAGCTACCAAGCTAGTATCAAGATGTCACCGTTTGAAGCTCTGTATGGCAGACCTTGTAAGACACCTTTGATGTGGTCTCAACCGGGGGAAAGATCATTCTTTGATTCCACTAAGATCCAAGATGCAGAAGGAGTTGCTCAAGTGAAGGAGAATTTGAGGATTACTCAAAGTTGATACAAGAGCTATGCTGACAAAAGAAGAAGAGAACTTGAGTTCAATGTGGGAGACTTTGTCTATCTCAAGGTATCCCCGCTACACTGAACTGTCAGATTCCATGTGAAAGGAAAGCTAGCCCCTAGATTTGTTGGGCCATACAAGATCCGCAAAAGGATTGGAAAGCTCGCCTACAAACTTGAGCTACCTAAGGAATTGGTGGGTGTACATCCCGTATTCCATGTCTCACATCTACACAAGTGTTTGAGAGTGCCCAATGAAGTAGTTCCAACTGATACACTTAACATTCAAGACACTCTCGAGTATAAAGAACATCCTATCAGAATTCTGGGTAGAGATACCAGAGAGACCCGAAGCAAAAACTATTCCTATGTGCGAGATCCAATGGAGCAATCACACTGAGAGAGAAGCAACATGGGAGAAAGAGTCTGACCTCCGGCTACGATACCCTTACCTCTTCGAAGAGTACGTTATGCTTTAATCTCGGGGATGAGATTCTGTTAAGGGGGTAGGACTGTAACAACCCAAAAATCCACACACCAAAAATCACAACTACAAAATTTTTGTTGTTACCCTATGCAATGTTGAGTGACATCTGTAGGAGCCAACCCTAGGTGTTGCATTAGATGTAACCCAACTAGACAATTTCATGAGCATGGCATGTCATTTGTTAATTATGTTTATTTAAATACTAACAAATAAAATGTAGCATACATTGTTAATTCAAATGGTGATTTGGATTTCCATTTGCTTTATGTAATGCTTAACAACTCTTTTAAAGTAATAAACCATAAAGTAATTATAAATCAAACCAAAGAATAAATGCTTAAAGAGAAAACTAGTTCTATTTTTGTATAACAAAACTACACCTATTTTTGTTATACAAAATAGCTAAATAAAGTTCCAAATATGTATAAGAGTGTTGTGGACCACACATCTAATAATCCAATGGATGAGGTACACCAGATTTGAATTCAAACTCCAAATCAAATTTGAATTCAAATAAAGAAGAAGGAAAATAAAACAGAAAAAGAAAAGAAAAGAGGAAAGCCTCGCAGCCGGCTCGGCCTGCTCGGCCCGCAAGCCAGCCCTGCATCGCGCGTAGGCCAGCCCAACTCATGCGACCGAGCGACTGGCCCAGCAAGCCAGCCCAGCACGCGCTCACGCTTGCACGCCTGTCTGCCCCACCAGCTGCCGCTGCCATCCGGACCCCACGCGTCAGCCACTCCTAGCACAGTGTCTTCTTCCTCCCCATGCCAACGCCTCCTCCGACCGAGTCACGACCAAAATGATAGGCGTGGGCTCAGGGTCACACGAATCACCTGGCCCTGTTCCCTTGGCGCTGCGCCCACGCAACCCTTGCGCCAACCACCCGCGCCAGCGATACCGTCCGATGCCATCGGTGCATCGTCTGCCGTCCGCCATGGGTGAAACTCGGACCTCGACGCTATAAAGCGACGCCCAAAGCGCCCTAGGGATTCCTCAGCCCACCACCGCCGCTCGGTGGCCCAACAGCTCGCACCGCACCAAGAGAAGAGGGCCGAGAAGGAAATTCGGAACAGGGGAGGCGAGCAGAGAGCTCGGAGACGTCGATCACTGGAGCCCAGGCGCCGCCCTGAGCGCCTACCCTGACGACACGCCTCGCCACCGCACCACCACCAAACATCGCCAGCACCACTCGATGAGTTCCTATGCTGAGACCTCCTCCTAGCCCATGGATGCCATAGCAGAGCACGTGCTAGCCACGCTCACGGCGCCGCCGTCATGGCATGGCCACCGCATGTGCACCTAGCCGCCTCGCTAGACTAGGACGCAGCCGTAGAGCACCGCCGTGACGCTTGGAGGATAGCCGCATAGACCAAGTCATCATTAGCCGGCCATAGCGCCTTGGCCATGAGCACCAGACCTCGGCCGGAGCTCCGCCGTGCACCACCACCGCGTGCGGACTCCGCCACGCCCTATGGTCATCGTCGACGCTACATCCTGTCTCCCGCTAACCGTCTAAAAGAAAACGGGGCACCAGGACCCCTAGAACAACCCCTAGATGCCCCGCCGGTGAATACCGCCATGTCGAGCAGTCGACCACCATGGCCAATGCCCTGGGAAGCCCTGGCCACCACCTTGACCCCACCACCATATTCGCTAAGGCCTGGCGATGCTTTTCCCCACCCTAATTGGACGCCAGCGCCGCTGTGGGAGCTCGCCGGTGAGCTCACCACCGGCAGGAGCACACTGGGCAAGGAAGCAGAGGAATCCTCCCTCGCCGACCACACACACCTGCACCCGGAGCACATGGACCAGGCCAAAGGGAAGAAGGATAGACTTGGTCCACCAAAGACCTAGCCTACGGTTCATGGACCATGAACACTAGTCCACCATGAGCCACGCGGTGTGGGCCGACCTGTGGACCAAAGCCCAGTGGAGGCCCTTGGCTACGACGTATCAACGCCACAGCATACCACGTGGTGGGCCAAAGCCTAGCCCGTATCCAGGCCCAACCGGCCCAGTTTAGACCCGGTCCATGTTGACCGTTGACCGGTCAATGTTGACCGATTGACCGAACCCACATGTCAGCGACACAGAGACTCTAGACCCACATATCAGTAAGTGACGTCATGCTGATGTCATGACAACGTCACATGGGTCCCACCTGTCAGTAACAACACAGCCGAGGTGATGTCATGATGACGTCAGCTGCTGACATCAGCAGCTCTGGCCCCACATGTCAGTGACTATGACCCGTTGACCGTTGAGTCGCCCGTTGACTTGACGTTGACTTTGACTGGACTCACATGTCAGTGACCCAAGAGCCTCTGGTCCCACCCGTCGGAACCGATGACGTTGATCACGTCATGCTAACGTCAAGATGATGTCAGCAGGACCCCCACTTGTCAGCTCAGAGCCGAGATGATGACGTCATGTTGATGTCACGCTGGCGTCAGCATGCCACGTGGACCAATCACAGTATGACACGTGTCAACCCAGGATTAATTCAGCCTTATCCATTTTCAGAGATGATTTAAACTTCGGAAATTCATAACTAATTCATACGACCTCAGAAAAATACAAAACCAGGACCAAAATTCATCTAAAATCGAACTTTACGCAATGAACCCTGTGTATTTGGCTCTTTTGAATTTTCATTGCTTCTTTGTGCTATTCTATAGATGTCGCTAACGCGACTATAATTCGATCGTAGGCAGACTCAGAGGAGAACCAGACAGACGAGGATCATGAGTACTGTGAGGAGTACGGAGATGACTACACTGAAGGTGCCATATCCCACCCAATCTCGTAGCACCTATTACGCATGGCTAATATAGAACTGCTATTGCTTTACTTTACTATTGTAATCATACTATGATAGGACTTGCATGGTAGTATGCTTACTTGATGGCCTTTACCTTGATGCAACCTTACCCATGCATACCCTGCTATTAGGCTAGACATACACTTACTGCTATATTTCATTGCTTATACTTCTACTATGCTTATACTACATTAATGTGTGGTGGAAACTGGTGTTTATTTGGACTATGGGGAGAGTGCTGCATGTGTGACTTGGGTGTGTGGAGGGTGAGGGTTGTGTCGACCAAGTTGGAATATACGATGAGCCTGGGGCAAGTCTTGCCATGGGGTGCTACCTGGGCACCCTTGGAAATGGATACATGTGGTGGGTAAATGGTATATAAGGTGGTCTTGGGTGTGAACCTGTGATGGGAGGAGCCCGAGGTGGAGGTGCTGTGGTGGCACGGTAAATGGAAACCCTGATGAAGACATTCTGGCTTGGTCATCCCTAAGGACTTACTAGTACTCAGATTCACCGGGAAGCCTTACGTACCACTCGCCCTATATGGTGCGGGACGGCCAGACTACTTGGTAGGATATTGCCACTACTGCTAGGTTGATAGCGGACAGTGTAAGGAGGTACGGGGTGCGGAGGATTCCCCCACACCCTTCCAAGACTTCATGGAGACCTTATGGACCTGGCTCATGACTTACAGTTTCAGCCGCCCTAGGCTAGACTTGGGGTGTACCAGGGCTGAATGGTAGAGTGGCATTATACTAGGCTAGCAAGCGGCCGGAATCAGCCCAGTTGATGACGGCAGCGAAGAAGGCAGATCTTGTGGTTATGTAAAACCTCTGCAGAGTGTATGGTTGATCGATCGATACATGAGCCGACTTATCGGCTATGGACCTTTCCTGGGTTTCGCTTAAACTAGATAATGAGATGAGTCCTTCTCTTCTTCCCTCGTGAGAGAGTGTCGGTCGTAGCCAGGGGCTACGGGCCTTAAGGCAGTGCCAAGAGGGAGTTGGCCTGTCGACTGAGCGATGGTATGGTGATGGTGGTATATCGATCCTAGGATCAAAACCTAGCTCTGGACGGAAATATGGTGGAATGGGTGTGGGAATGGTGTTAAAACTTGACCAACTATTATTATATACTTAATATGCTAAAACATAGGAAACCCCAGCCTTATAGGTTCCTTTTGATTATATCTCACTTGCATCCAATTTCCGCAAAGCAATGCTCATAGTGTGGGAGTGGCCAGTACAAATCATACTGATAAATTTTGGCACACAGGTTCTGCTGAGGACTATAGCTCCAAGGAGTTTGATGGTTGAGGGGTTCGTTCCTACGCTCGAGTTTGGCGATCTTATCTTTAAGCTGTTCTAAATGAATGCTACTTTTGATTCCACCAATGCGACGATGTAATAATTTATGTAATTCCGCACTATTTGTACTCTGAAATCACGTTGTATGGATATGATATTCGACTGGAATTTGGTTAATATGATCTACAACGGTCTTATTACACTTCGACTTTGTGGATTTTCCTTCACGAAAGTCAGGTCATTTCAGAGCCCAACCCCAACAAGGTCTCCGCCATCACCAACATGAAACGGCCAACATGCGTCAAGGATATACAGAAGCTTACAGGTTGCATGACTGCTTTAAGTTGCTTCATATCACGCCTCAACGAAAAAGGGCTACCATTCTTCAAACTCCTCAAGGCCTCTGAGCGCTTTTCCTGGTCAGAGGAGACAGACACAGCCTTCGAACAGCTCAAGTTGTTCCTAACAAAGCCTCCGATCATGACGGCACCACGGTTAGACAAAACTCTCTGAATCTACATCGCCGCTACTTCTCGCGTCGTTAGCACAACCATTATAGTCGATCGCGAGGAGGTTGGGCACGCCTATAAGGTGCAACGTTTGGTATACTTCATCAGTGAGGTTCTCAATGAGCCCAATACTCGTTATCCTTAGGTCCAGAAGCTGTTATACACCATCCTGATTATGTCACGCAAGCTCTGCCACTACTTCGAGTATTACAAGATCGCCGTGATCACCAAGTTCCCTCTAGGGGACATTCTCCGCAACAAAGAGGCCAACGGTCGTATCATCAAGTGGGCTGTCGAGCTCGACACTTACTCCATTGAATTTAGAAGCAGGCCTACCATCAAGTCTTAGGCGCTTGCTGATTTCATCACTAAGTGGACAAAGATTCAAGAGCCCATCGCCGCTACTTACCCCGAGCACTGGGTGATGTACTTTGACGGTGCTCTCAACATCAATGGTTCTGGTGTGGGCATTATGTTCCTCATGCCGACCAAGGATAAGCTCCGATACGTTCTTCGGATACATTTTCCAGCCTCTAACAACACCGTCGAATATGAAGCATGTCTCCATGGACTCCATATAGCCGTTGAGCTCGGCGTTAAATGCATCATGGCATACGGGGACTCCACGCTAGTCATCAACCAGCTCAACAAAGACTGGTCCTGCTCCAGTGAGAAGATGGATGCATACTGCACCAAAACCAGGAAGCTTGAAGGGAAATTCTACGGTATCGAGTATCACCATGTGGTACGCGATCAAAATCAGCTCGCCGACCACCTATCCAAGTTAGTCTCCTCTCGCGCTATGATTCCACCAGGGGTCTTTGTTCAAGATCTTCTGGCGCCATTCATTAAGGAAGATAAGGAAATTCAGGAAGTTCTCCCCGCCGAGCAGCTGGTACTTTCGGTACCTTTGTCGGCCACCGATTGAAGGGAACAGTTCATCAAGTACCTCTCCAGCGCCAAAGTACCTACCGATAAGACTGAAACCGAACGCCTAATCTGTCGAAGCAAGCATTACATGCTGGTGGACGACAACTTGATGAGGAAAAGTGCTAAGGAATGGATACTACAAAAATGCATCACCCAAGAAGGAGTGAAGCTACTTCTTGAAATTCACTCGGGTTCCTGCGGCAACCACGCAGCCTCGAGAACCCTGGTCGGCAAAGCTTTCCGAGCTGGTTTTTACTAGTCCACGGCCATCTTCGATGCAGAAGACTTCGTCCAACGTTGTGAAAGATGCCAATTTTTCACCAAGCAAATAGGGTGGAAAATTATGATGAAGAGCAAGCCACAGCTGTTTGGACAGAGGACGTCGATAGGGCTAAGGAAGAACGCCTAATCACTTATATCCGCACAGCCAAATATCTAGAAGGCTTATGAAGGTACTACAACCACAACATCAAAGGTCATTCATTTGCTGTCGGTGACCTTGTTCTTTGCAGAAAACAAAAAACCGAAGGGATGCATAAACTCTCCTCCCCCTGGGAAGGGCCTTACGTCATCAAAGAGGTTACCTGACCAAGGTCTTATCGCCTATGCGACTTAGATGGAATCGATGTCCCTAGTTCATGGCACATCGAGCATCTTATACGTTTATATCCTTGAAACGCTCTAGATATGTACTCTTCACTTCATGATGAATAAAGTTTTGGTCTCCATAATTTGTCTCCATTATTTCTCCATTATGGTTTAATCTCCACTTACGGTCGCCGAGCTTTCAGCTACTCGATAACGAACTCCAATACGAAATCGCCATAACTGCGCCAACCACGTTTCTCTAAATCTCCAATGTTTTTGCCGAACAAGTTTCTCCAAATCGTCGAGCACATTTCTCCAAATCTCCAATGTTTCTGCCAAACAGGTTTCTCCAAATCACCGAACACGTTTCTCCAAATCTCCAACGATTTCACCGAACATGTTTCTCCAAATCGCCGAACACTTTTCTCTAAATCTCCAAATTATTTCGCCAACCGCCGAGCAGCACACATTCCACTCTGCGCTCTATGGAGAAGACCCAGTCTCCGATCTCTCCCTATACGTGCTACGGGCTCCGTGCTCTGTGTTATGGGTGGTCGGCTGTGGTTCCTTGGTGACGCCTGTTCCTCCTACACATGCATGGGCTCCGCGCTCGACGTTATGGACTATGGGCTAGCTAAGGCCAAAGTGTTTAGTAACGAACTAACTGCTTGGACGCTACTTATAATTGCGTTAGGGTTATTACTACAATGATTTTTCACAACTACTAGCAAGCTGCATAAACATGCACTTTATAACATTTATACAAAGACATAAATGTTTTCTGCACTCTCGCGCGCTCTAACTACCCTCTCTAGATGTTATAGATAATACTCTCTAAGCAGATCACCGAGCTCCACCATCGCCGTTTGTCTCATCGAACAGGTCTATGTCGCCGGCCAACTTTTTCGCCGCGTCCTCCTCCTCATCCTCTAGCTGCTGGGTCTCTGCCTCGCCCGTCCCTTCAGTGAATCTAGCCCCTATTGCCTGAAGGTCAATGGATTGATAGTGGGACTAAAGCACCACAAGGGCATGAGTAATGGCAGTAACAATGGCATCGCGGTTGAAGCTCTCCCACGCCACTTTGCACCTTTGGATGACAATGTCTAAGCGCGACAGTCTACCGTTGGGTTGAGGAGCCACCTCTAGGTCGACGCAGTCAAGCACCGGTTTAACTCTAGCAACTCTGGCGTTGAACTTCTCCCGTTGGGTCCTGACCTCTTGCACTAGCACATCAAACTATGCCTTGACCCTCCGATGGTAGTCTGCAAACATTTCAAGGTTCCATCAAGCCAGGAAACTACTTCAACAGTAACTTCGACCAGGAAGTACTCACCATTTAGCTCCTCAGCCAGTTTGTCTGCTTGCCCTGTCTCCTTCATATTCTCCTCTTAGAGTTGTTCGATGGCTTAGCGCAGCTAGCTGAGCTCCGCATCTTGCTCTACACGCACAACAGTCATCACCAAAGATATACCTATTCAATAATACAAAGCACATTCACCGATATACCATATCTGCTTTCTACTCGGATACGCTTCTGAGCTGCTCGGACTTCTGCTCCAATTGCATGGAAGCACTCGCTAGATGCTCAGACTTGCCATGCAGCTACTCGGACGCAGCCGCCAACTACTCAGATAGGACGTCCTTTTGGTACTCCAGGTCCCACACATTGGACTCAGCAAGGTCTCGCTCGCGCTGAGCCCTCTGAATGTTTTTCTCCACAAGGTTCATCGCCTCCTTGAGTTTTTCATTTTCCTCAGCGAGGGGCTCCATCCTTTTGATCAGTTGGTGGCGCTGCTCGATAGTCTGAGTTATCCCCTGCAAGCGCACAATGTCAATGATGAACTCTGATCTCCAACGTCAAAGACGAGGATTCCAGATGCAGTACTGACCTCGATTTGCTTCATTACTCTGGCAAGGGCGGACTTCAGTCTCCTTATCTCCCTGGTGGTGTCTTCCTCCTCGACAACCACCACCTCGTCACCGCATCTATGGAGGATTCGAATGGCCTAGGGTCGAGACTCCTCACCTTCAATCTCTTCCACCTCGTCCTCCTCCACCATGGCTGGAGGCACCATTGGGGGGTCCGTGGCCGGACAGCGGGTCCGACCATGCTTTGTGATGCCTCAGGGGGGGCATCATCTGCTCCTCAGGTGTGATCGGCTTCACCGCCCTAGACATAGGTGCGACACCATCATCTCTTGCATTCACCACTGAAGACCCGATGGCTTCTGTCATTTCCTCGGGCACCGTCGTCGACCCGTTCACCGTCGGAGTCAACTGTTCGCTGCCACCAAGTTCACCAGTAGCGGCGATTGACTCCTCCACAGACCGCCGAGCACCCAAGGACTCCGGAATGGGGTCTACCGCCACCTCCTCTGCTCCGGGACTAGCCATTGGTTGCTCGACAGTCTGGACGGGCAGGGTCAGATCCTTCGCACGCCTTGCACTACATCAAATCAGCTTGTCAGTCACAAAAAAAACTAAGGAACGATGGCAAAGTAACTCTAAGGCAAGGATACTTATGGTTTGGTCTGTCGGTACAATTTCTTGAATCGGCGCTGCCTACCTAAGCCCCTAGATGTGGCCTTGGGGTCGATGCCTATGTCGTGGGGTAGAAGTCCTGCGGTCTCTGCCATCGCCCTTTCCTTCGCCCACCGCTCTAGGGCTCCCCTTGTCTGCTGCTTGGGGACTTCCTCCGCCCACCGCTCTAGGGCTCCCCTCGCCTATTGCTCGGGGACTTCTTCCGCCTGCCGCTCTAGGGCTCCCCTTGCCTATTGCTCGGGGACTCCCCTCGCCTGTTGTTGGGGAACTTCCTCCCCTGCCATCGACTGTTCCTCCACGCGCATGCTGCACGGAGGAGCCTTCGTGCTCGGTGGAGGAGCAACCGAAACTTCATCGTCATCCGACCACTCGAACACCACGATCCTTCGTGACCGAGTGGTCTGGTCACCACCAAGCAAGATGCCACCCGGCTTGAGGGGAGCAGTACCCACCATCTTTCTCTTCTTTCGGGTCGGCTCATTTGTCGCTAGCCTCTTCCCCGAATTTTCTCCGACACCGGAGATGGACTCTCGGACGAGATGCTAACGACTTCCTCCTCAGGCTACGGCGGTGGCCGGGCATCTACTCCCTTCAGCCAATCGCTCCTCGGCATGCCCGAGAAGTACACCGCTCTTTCCTGCAAATGGATCTTCGCATGAGTAAATCAGTCAACTTGTCGACACTGACAAAAGGATAAAAAAGCATCAGAAACATGCAACTAAGATATTTACCTAAGGAGGCACATTTTTACAGTGAAAGGGTTTCGTCTGCCCTAGCAAGTTGAATGAGGCAAGTGGAGCAAACAGCTCTATGACCCGCTCCTGCACAACATCCCTCAACAGCATCTCCGACCTCTCCCGGGTACCATCGATCTCCCCGTTGAACTCAAAGGCAGGGTGGGCCCTCTCCTTGTAGGGATGGATACAGCGCACTATAAAGCTTACCGCCCCTAATCCACCAATGGTCTTCACGTCCTTTATTAAGCCAAGGAGCTCCCTCACTTGCTCCATATCAGCGCTGTTTGGCGTCTCTGACCAGCTCTTCTGGCTTTCCGGTATGTGGTCAGCGTTGCAGCAGACTACAGGGTGGCTTTGCTTCATGTAGAACCACCTAGTGTTCCACCTCTTCAGCGATGTGCTTAGCAGAACAGTAAGGTATTCCCCCGCCATTCTATCGCGCAGCTAAAGATACACTCTGCCGACCACCTTGGAACCACCGCCGCCTCTCTTCTTTAGCTAGAATAGGTGACGGAAGAGAATGAAGTGTGGAAGGATTCCGAGATACACCTCATAGAAATAGATGAAGATAGATATGTGCAATATGGTATTTAGGTGGAGGTTACACAGACTAACCACCCAAAGCTCCAACAGATCCCTTAGGAGTGGATGAATAGGAAATCCCAACCCGCACTAGAAATAATCCTTAAATACCACCACTTCGTTGGTATGAGGCATGGGGAAGGGCTCACCGAGGGTCGGCCGCCATCCGGCGGTGAAGCGATTAGGTAGAACGTCCGCTTCAACCAATCTGTTGAGCTCCGTCTCTCCCATTCGCGATGGCACCCACTCTTCGTCATGTCGGATTTCAGCACTCGCCTTTTGGGGGCTCGTCTTCTTTGGTTTCGCAGCTCCCTTCTTCAGCGTCATCTCTCAGATCTGGTTAGGGTTTGGCGGCAGAAGCGGGTGTAGATGTGAATCTGGAAATGCAACGGCTGAGGAGGAAGATGAAATGGCAAAGGGGCAAAGGTATGAGCACAGGATGCGTTGGCGCAGTTATAAAGCACTCCCCTACCTTTTTGCATTTGAGGGTTTTTGGGAAACCGTTCCCACAATTTGCGCTTCTCCGACTTCTCCACAACTGAAGGTGGGCTGTTACTTGGGCCTTCGCGCAACCCCGACCCGTATCGCTGATTTATCTCCGCAATTTGTTACGGCTCCTCCGAATGTTCGCCGACATCTCCACCAACCGTTACGGCTCAGTAATTACTACTGTACAACCATTACTCCGGTGTTTTCTCCACGATTTTGTTTTCTCCAAGTTGACTGGTGTTTCTGACCCTGGCACCACGTGACCAGGTCACCTACTGTCAGGCTTGGGGACTAAGTGGGTACACTTCACCTTGCGGTGAATGTGCTTTTCGGGGCTACGCCCGGGGACTGGCTGCCTGCTCGGCTGGTCTTCTATTTTTCTTTTACTTTGGACCCTGGCACCACATGACTACGTCATCTACTATCAGGCTCGGGGACTAAGTGGGCACACTTCACCTCGTGGTAAATGTGTTTGCTTTATTCTAGAAGACTCCATGCCTCTTGAAGCTGAAGAGGACTATCTCCTTTTCTCGTGGTCGGACTCTAAGGGGACACACTTGATCCACTGCGAAGACATTTTTTATTCTAAACTTGAGCTCCTTACACCCTTATGGCAAGCCGTAGTTGGGTTATACTGCTCGGCTACGGTTCACGCTGCTCGGCGATGGTTCACGCTGCTCGGCAACTGCTCACAACTGCTCGGCAACTCATCACGGTGGTCGGACCATGAGTTCGACTGCTTGGCTTTGTTCGCGCCTACTCGAACAAGCTCAAGACGGCGTTGCACAACGAGTACAAGACGCTCGGGGACTAGCTATGGGGGGTACGACCCCGGATATCCACGACAGACCATATGGGCTGCGCCCCTAGGGGCGGCCCAGCCCATAAGACGAAGCCTTGTGGGGCACGACTCTGCTCGACGCCTCCCGCAAGACACCGGGAATATATCCTAAAGATGCTACGAGATCTGTTAGGATACGTATGATCCAAAGATTCCTGTAATCTGTTATTACTTTCCGGTTATCTCTCATATCTAACCGACTTGTAACCCTACCCCCCGGACTATATAAGGTGGGCAGAGACCCCCTCCAAAGACACGCAATATCATACGATAGCTAACACAAACCAACAGACCACAGAAGTAGGGTATTACGTCATACTGACGTCTCGAACCTGTCTAACTCGTGTGTCTCTGTTGCCTTCTTGTTCTTGATCACACGCTTCTCTGCCAATCAATCTACCTTCGTGGGATACCCCTCGGAGGACTGCCGACGATATTCTGTCGACACCCAGTGTGTTCAGAGAACACGTAGCCGGCATGGGTTTAAGGGAAAGCCTATGATTCTTGGACAATAAAGGCCTAGTTAAGAATCTGTTTCAAAACAAAGAAGTGCATTATAGCTATTTTATCTAATGGTAAGAGACCGTGACGATGAGGCACGCTCTATGCACTGATCTGTGATGGAATGAGAACAAGAGAAAGTAAGTAAGTTAAATTTAAGTTATAAGTGAGATCAAGGGAGAGAATGTTAGTTGATCTCCACCAATAGGCCCATGTGCCCTGATCGAGGGCGCCCAACCCTAATATGGTTGGTGGGCCTCCATCGCACAGCGCCATAAATAGGAGGTGGGGCCGGGGCGCTCGAGTCACGAGGTTCGCCTGAGCCGCCTAGCACCCGACCTACAGTCCTAAACCCTAGCCGATCACAGAGGGTGCGCTGCCAGCGATAGGAAACGCCGCCACCGCCTCTGCATCACGCCGGAGGACTGCTACGCCGTCGGGCTGCCCTGCGGCCTCTACACTGACCCAGACGACACCGCTACTACACTACCACCGGGTTATCGCCAAGCATTACGATGGCGAGCCCATCTTCCTTCAAGGCAGCCGATGGTTTGCACCCTTCACCCCTCTCTTTCTCTTGTTCTATCTACTGTTACTGCACCAGTAGATGTTCTAGGACTCACGGTTTATCCAAGTGCAAGTAGACATGCTAGTTCTATGGCTAGAGATCCTGTTTTAGTTTTAACATTATGACCACCTAGGGCGCCGTTAAGACGTGTTGTATTAAACTTTTCCTCTATCTTAATACAAAGACGCGCAAATCTTTTGTGTGATCGAGAGAAAAAAAAACATGTAACACTGACAGAAGGAAAACTCAGCAGTGATGTGGCCTGAACCCAACGCAAACGCAACCGATGGTGCAACATGCACTTCAATACAGGTCATTTGCTGAGAGCTTGTAGCACACGTAGGAAGCAGCGAGCTGGTCGTGCTTCCCAAGTTGCCATTCTAGCGGTCCTGATAAACATTCCGCTTTTATGATACTTCATTCATAGCCAACAAACATTTCGTATATCACCTTAATTAACAAAATTTGAGGTCATGGGCTTTCCATCAATGTGACAACATAGTGGTGCCCCTTTAATGATCTCGATCATCTGCTTGTGAGCTTGTCATATAATTGCTCCCAAGCACCAAAATCATGAATAACCTAAATAGATCACACAGGCACGGTGCCACATATTCCTTTCTCATCCATGTTTTTTTGAAAAAAAGAGAAAAACTCATCTCCAAGACTACCCCATATCTCTTCCTCATCTTTTGGCACTTGCAAACCGGCCGCCTCCACACATAAAAATACGCATATCCTAGTCGCGCGCATCACCTTCCCGTGCCGTCACGACGTCAATTTGCCGCTGGGAGGCAGCCGTGGCCCCTGCGTGGTGGCCGTGGCCGTTTGCTGCCGCTCGGAGGCAGCCCTGTGGCGCCTGCGTGGTGTCCGTGGCCGGCTGCTGCTGCTCGGAGGCATCCCGTGGCCCCTGCGTGGAGGCCGTGGCCAGCTGCTGCCGCTCGTTTAGGGAACAAAATTTAAGATACTCTTGAAGATGCTCTCAGTAGGCTAAACAGCAATCATCGTGATTGATAAACCATTCACAGAATTAAGTAACACACACTAACAAAACAATGAGCACTCTCCATATTACACTTGGTACTTTCTTCTATCCATAGCAAATTAGCAATGCTAAAAATATTATGGCTTGTGTGTTCATGATAAACATTATGCTTTGTGAATCTCTATGCCTTGATGGATGATGATAAGTAGCAATCAGAGCAGTTTGTAACGATGGATTTAAGATCTTGAGTCCTAATTTTTCCTGCTTGCAGGTGGGACAAGAATGTGGGTAAGGTAGTCACCTTAGAAGCTTATCTCACATCTCTCAGCGAAGAACTTCCCATTTGTGGGTGGTTCCTGAGGTAATAAGGCAAGCCATACACCTGTATCAGCACCTTCTTCGGCAGAAATATTTCCTTCCCAACCAGTCATGGCAGTTTTTACCCAGCCAGGGCAGAAACAGTTAATGTATATCTTTTGGCCTTCAGGCCGATCCGAGAGCCTCCTTGCCATGAGTCGTGTATAAACATTAACAGCGAGCTTTGAGATCGAATAGTCCGTGTAAATCTGTGGCCACTCATTGGAGGTCCAAGTACCTTGCTTGACTTGTTCGAGAAATTTGGTGATCATCTCATCAATTAGCTGCTCTGATAAACGATCGTCATTCAACAGTTGATCTCTTAGGCTCGCAACACCAATTCTCTGACAGAATAGAATCAAAGGGTAAAGTAAATGTGAACGCACTGCATATTAAGAATAGATCACAATGGGAAGATAGGAACATGTCTAACAAACTTACATTCCGTCTGCCATCGGCTCTACCAAGCCTTGAGCTGACATTCACTATCCGAGCACCATACGGAGAGTGTTTCATTAGTGGTATCATAGCATCAATCATCCGCTTTGTGCCACAGTAATTTGTCTTGATAACTTGCTCAGCAAACTCAACAGAATTATCTGCTCCTTTGTTGAAGTTTACACCTGCATTGTTAACCTGTAGCCAGGGTACAACACATATAAGATATGGCCTTCAGGAAAGATCTTTGTAAATAACAGTCTATTTATGAATTGAAGGTGGTGTCACTGCACCTGGTTCTTCTCCTTTTCTACCAATCGGTTATATAGAGTACAAATTCCAGAAATAACTGCTAGGTAGTTCGTAGTTGTCGGGAAAAAAAACTAGGACTAGTCTTGCTGGTTAATTGAATTATTTTTTGATGAAACTGGAGGGGGCGCAGCCCCTACAGGAGTTAATTGAATTAATCTTCCGTAGTATTGTGAAAGCAAAGAAACTAATCACTGGATATAAACGACACAACTACATGAGCCAGGTAAGGCAATGAGAATGAGCTCACAAGGACATGTATGCCGCCGTGGGTTTCCACCGCCCAGGCCGCGAAGGCCTTCACCGACGCGGCGTCCGCCACGTCGAGCTGGCGGGACTCCAAGCTGACGACAGAGTCATCGGGAGCCTCCACCAGGATCCTCCCGGCCGCGTCCTGGCCCTTGGCGGCGTCGCGGGAGGCGAGCACGACGTGGAGACCATGGAGCGCGAGCTGGCGGGCGGCCTCGAAGCCAATGCCGCGGTTGGCGCCCGTGACCACCGCTACGGCCCGCGGCGCCAGGCGGTCCCACCATCGCTGGTGGGGCTCGTAGGGGAGGGCCCGGAGGAGGGTGACCTCGCGGCGGCGCTGCTCGCGCCGCTCCCGCGCCGCCTCCTTCCCTTTCTTCCCCATCTCTCACTTTTTTTTTGAGTGGATCCCCATCTCTCAGTTGCTCTTGCTTCCGTCGTAAACGGAAATGATCATCCAGCCCAATAGTGGGAATGGAAGTATTTGGGCCTTCGTGCCTCGTCACGTTTTCTATGGATGGTAAAATGGGCCCGCTCAGGTCTAATTAGACTGCATGACAAAAGCAAAAGAAAAAAAAAATCTATTTTGCCTCCCTTAACCATCACAAAAGTCTTTAAAAAAAGGGCTCTTGTGTTCTTGCCCCTACTTTGATGTGCAATTATGATTTTGCCCTCGTTTTTCTAACTTTGTGATTTTGCCCTTAACTGTTCACAAGTCAACGCGATTTTGTCCCTGGTCAACGCGAATTTGCCCCTGTTTTTACCGTTGACCAGGGGCAAAATTGCGTTGACTTGTGAACAGTTAAGGGCAAAATCACAAAGTTAGAAAAACGGGGGTAAAATCACAATTGCACAACTGTGTAAGGGGCAAGAACACCATTTTCCCTTAAAAACTATCACAAAAGTCAGCTTTTCCTCCCTCAATTCTAAAACCAAAAATAACTCCTCCCTCATCTTTCAAAACCGGTCACTTGGCGAACGAGCCAATGGCTTAGTGGTGGGAGTTGCTCAGTGGAGCCACCACGGCCTGGGTTCGAGCCCCGCTCGACATAGGTTTGGCACCGGGGTTTTTGCCCCCATTTTCTTTACAGCCCCAAGCGCGGATGTTCCATAATAGTCATGGTGCCATGCCCTTCATGCTTGGAGTCTGATAATCTTCAAGTAGCTCTCAGCTATGTGTGTCTTTAGGTATATGTGTAGTAGGCTTAGTTTGTGTTCAGTGTGTGTACGTGTGTGAGTGTGGTGTGTGGTCTGAGTTTGTATGCAAATTCAGATACCACAACTTGTACTTGAAGTATTGAGATATTAAAAAAATCGATCACTTGACCCATAGCTATTTCCCCATGTGGGTTTTTTTTTCTTTTATGTTTATTTCGGGTGAATCTTTGAAAAATTATAGTAAATCATAAAAAATCATAAAATAAAAGATCTAATTGTGTTAGACTCCACATGAGTAGATCTACACAGTGAACATATGATATAATATAATTTAGTACAAAGTTTTTGTTGTAACTTTAGATCTATGCTTAGTTTTTGTTGTAACGTTAGATCTATGCTTTTGTATAATTAATTTATAGCTGCAGTTTCTCTTATCCACTTGTGGTGGAATTTTTATGTGATCGGTTTTGAGAGATGAGGGAGGTGCTATTTCCGGTTTTAGAGTTGAGGGAGGAAAAGCTAGCTTTTGTGTTAGTCTGAGGGAGGCAAAGTGGATTTTTTCCAAAACAAAAATTAGCTAAGCGAACTGTGTCGTTCTTGAGCGAGCCCATTCCCATTTGCAAATTCGCAATCATAGATCAGGACAACAGAGATCATGATCAAGAGCTACGTTATAACACTTTGGGTGTTACGAGCTTGCTTAGCACCGAGATTTAGGTCCAAAAGGAATTAGCCAAACAAGTTTTTGGGTTTTAAAATTTATAACGCACGTGAAATGATAAGCGAATCCTATGTGACTCACTTTTGTGGTTGAGAAAAATTAAAATAAATAGTGTTAAACTAGTGCTCTTGGAAGCTCAAAAATCAAATTTAACGTTAAGATAAGTTCTTTTCGTTAAGTCAACAAACACTTGAACTATTGTTAAAATACTATTTTTGGCGAATTATGTTGAGCAAAATAGTTAAACGGTGCTTAAATATTTTTCTCTTATGGGTAAGTTTAAGGTATGGACTATTGCATGAAGTATTTGTTGGTTGAAGTTAACAAGGTTTAGACCTATTAAAAATTACGATAAAAGAATTAATGGTTACTTAGCCCCCACTGAAATCCTTAACTTTTCTAAGTATGGAAAAATAGTAAGACAATGCTATTTTGATATTTAATTTCTAACAAAAATATTTAAACACTATCGATATGTTTTGGTATTGTTGATTGCATTAAAGTGAGTGCTTGAGCATGGCATAGGTTGAAATTGTGTTGGATGTCATGTTGCTCTCGTAAAAATTGCCCAAACATCGTTAAAACGTGTGAAATCATGTTGTGGGCGCTCTATTCGCGAACTGGCGTTCAACGCGACGAGGCATCCTTTTATCTCCCTGTATGGTTGCTCTATGGTCGTGACGCTCGCTTCGCTAGATGGCTGACAGTGTTGGCTCTGGGTTAGCGAAATTGGTTGAGTTTCAATCGAGGTAACCAGCCGTCTTTGATTCGCTTAAAAATGCATGCACGGCACCGAGTGCAGCCGCTCGGCCTAAGTCCACGGTCACCACACGTGCAGACGCTGTGGGCGTCGGTCTCACGCCATGGCTGGGTCGCGGCCACGTGTAACACCCCGGTGTTACGATCCTATTTAGCACCGCGATTTAGGCCTAATAAAATTTACCGAAATGATTTCCTCGGATTTTAAAATTTTAAATTATGTTTAAAATATCCTATAGCGATTCTAGCAAATAAATGGTGAATGGCTTGTTCTGTTGGATTGAGCATGAAAACAATTTTTGTTACAAAATAAAATATCACTTGTAATTAGAACTTAAATAAAAATTAGGAGTTAATCTTGTTAAAACTTAAAATAAATTAAATAGGAATGAGAGTGTTAGGTGGAGAAAATATTTTTATATGTACCCTGCTGTGAATCAGTCTTTTGATTTATGGCGTCGTGTCGTGCTGCTCTGTGTCTAATTGTCCTCGTCTGTCTCCATTGTCCCGTCGCGCTCTTGTCATTGTCGCAGCTCCGTGGTCTGCCTCAGTGTTCTGCCAAGCTGAGCCGTCTCGTCCTTGCTTCTGCTGTCTCGGTCTGACTCTGTTTCTCTGCTCCCCTTTTTTCTTTACCACCAGAGCATAGCACGTAAATCCTTTTCGTGTACGCCGTCAATGCAACCATCACCTCAACGCCATCGCCACCCGCGGTTTCACGCTGTGCGGCCCCAGCAGCCCACGCCCTGCCCTCGTGCGCCTGTCTGCCTCTGTCTCCGATTTCTCTTCCGAGACGAGCACCGGTTTTGGTTGAGTCCGCCGTCGTCGGTTTCCCCAGCGCTCCTCCTCCTTCCTTCTCCTTTTCTGCTGCCGATGGGAGGAGACCCCACCCCGCTCGCTCTCCTCGCTTGCCCCCTCGCTCGGCTCCTCTCGCTGATGCTTACCGCGCGCCGGCGCCCTTCCCGCAGCACCTGTCAAGGCTGCCCCCACCGTCGTCACTGCGCCCTAGCTCCAGTACACCGTTGCCCAAGCCCACAGGCGGCTTCACCTTGCCTCACACCCCCGCGGCTCCTCCCGAGCCCCGCTACTGGCCGCATCCCGCGCCGTCGTCGTCCGCACTGGGAGCCGACGTTGCCCGACCGGACACCGAGTCCTGTGTGCTCCGCACCTTACCTCGCCGTGGCCGCTGCAGCACCATGGTACGCCGTAGTCGCCGTGCCGCATCCACCGTCGATTGCGCCGTCCGCCCGCGCCCCCACGTGCCGCTCCACCATAACTCCACGGTCGCGACTGCCCGCTCCTGCTGCCGAGTCGGCCGCTGCACCATGCCGCAGCTCAACGGCGTCCACGCGTGGCTCCTCCTGTGCCCCGCACCGGCGCCGCCCCGCTGTCGTCCGGTCCGTGCTTGCCATGGCTGTCATCCAGTCCGTGCTCTGTTTTTGAATGAAGAAAAGGTGAAGAAGGGTGAGAAATCTAAGAAAAATATTTATACAGGGTTCTTACTGTGAATACGTGAGCCATAGGAATAGTACTAATTGTACTGCGGGTGATTTAGTAGAAGCTTAGGGGCCTAATTGCTAAAATGCCACCGCTGTTTGGCCATGGCTATGTGGGCCGCCCTGCTCGTCGCGCCGCGCATGGGCCGTTGGCCTGCCTACTGTTGGGTCGGCCAGTCATTGCCGCACTGTTGGGCCGCCAGCATCGCGCTGGGCCACTCACGCCCGCCTGGGCCGACCTGGTTGCCGATGCGCCTGGCCGCACTGTGCGCCCATGGGCCGGCCTAGTGACGCACGCTTGGGCCGGCCTGGTGCCACTCGCGCCTGGGCCGCTCACCCCTGCGCTGGGCCGCCGCGCGCTGTCCGCCTGGTTCGGACTAGTGCCGGCTGGGCTGCCTAGCTGTTGGGCCACCGCGCGCCTGCGGGCCGAGTTGGCCGCCCAGGTCTTATCTTGTGCGTTGTTTTGGTTTTATTAATTCAGTGCCTTTCAGAAATTGAAAATAAAGTGTAGAAAAATCATAAAAATGCCAAACCAGTTTTGTTGTGTCTCTAAAATTATGAGCTACCTATTAGTAGATTTTGTTTACATAGTTTGATAATATTCTTGGGAGCTACATAATTAATTAAGGCACTTAATATTGTAAAGTATAAACTTGTAGGAATTTTCATGATAAATTGGTAATATTGTTGAATCTAAAATTTGTACAGTAGGCTCCTAGCAATATTAGGTACTCACTATAATTTTTGTAGCTCCAGAATAATTAGTTTGCTAAATGGATAATGATGTCTTATTTCGAGTAATGATTAAATCGATAGAATAAAATAAAGAAACACTTTGGTTTATATAACTAAAATTATTGTTGGGAAATAACGCCTTATCCGACAACGTGTATATGTAGCCTAAGTACGGTCGTAGTTAGAACTAGCCCGTTAACTTGAGAGGCGTAGATCGTATTTTACGAATCCCAATTTCAGTCGATTAATTACGTCTTTGCATTGCATTACATTGCATATCATATAGGTACGATGATGGATCAACGGATCAATTGAAGGATGATTGGGAATCCGAAGATGGTGTAATGGTATTCTCTCTAGGAGATGATGCAATGGGCTTGCTATTCAGTTGCTGGTGGATGATCCGAAGATGTAGATACTAACTTTTAATATATTTTATCCAGGCAAGCCCCGGAGCATAACCAATATTTTTATGATCAATGATTATATATATATATGTGATGTGCATTTAAGTTACATGCATTTTATGAGAACTACCTGCATAAACATACCCACCAATGAGTCCTACTAGTACAGGCGGAATAGCTGCTATGCTCAGGATACCGGTAGCGTGAGTAACCTGCCGTTACTCGCAAATAGGTAATAAAATATGAACACTCATGATAAAATAGTGGAAAGGAAAATGGTGACCTGGGCAGGGATATGGATTGGGTACTGGTGGATGTAAGGGGTTGTGTCCTGCGGCCAACATGCATGACTTGGTTACACTTTTTCCCTATACATGTCGATTAAGAACCGGTCGTTGCATATGGCTCTAGGCAAGTCACAGATTTATTGTCCCGAGCGCATATGACACGCACGCATGCAGACGGACTTGGCCCAACGTGCACGAGAAATGACGTTTCCTAGCTCTGCGTGCGCGGGCCCGGCCGAGAACAAATACGTGGGGCTAGCGTGGGACACATATCGGCATCCCAGTACAGTGGGCGGCCCTATCGGCCGTCAGATGGACGATAGGAACCTGCCGGCCATCGGAAGGCCGACAGGCCCCCCACCCGGCCCGCGGGCTACTCGCCGGCGGCTATTCACGTGCCTGAACCTTAATTGCTTTTGCTGGGTTTCAACTCTAGCATACCCCAACTTGTTTGGGACTTAAAGACTTTGTCGTTATTGTTGTAGATTTTCTTTTTTTAGTTAGTTTAGTTAATTGGATTAGTTAGCTAGTTTAGTTTTAGGGTTAGTTTAGTTGTAGATTAGGGTTTGTTTTAGGGTGAGGGTTAGTTTAGTTTGATTTAGCTTAGTTAGATTACTTAGTATATTTAGTTAGTTTAGTTAATTAGATTAGTTAGTTTAGGGCTGCTGTCGGCGCTGACAGGTCAGCGTCGGACGTTAGCCTTATCGGCTTCTGACATGCCGACATGGGTGCTGTCGGCCTTCCATTGGCCGACAGGATGTTATACCTGCGATAAAAGTAAATCTCATGATACAGTCTCCATATGGAATTTTGATGGGAAGATTGCATTCCAAGACATACTAATATTTTGATGATAAATACTGCATTGGTATTGGAGGATACGGGTCTGTCTTCAGAGCAGAGCTCGAAGGAGGGAGAATCTATGCTATCAAACTGCTACACTCTGTTGAAGATTATACTGATGAGAAAGCATTTCATGCTGAGCTCCAAGGCACCGATGCAGAGTCAAGTTGTATGGATACTGTCCTCATTCCAAGTGCAAATTTCTTGTGTACCATGAGAAAGCATTTTATCCAAAGGGGAAGTTTAGCATCCAGTTTGCAGGATGATCAGCTTGCCAAGGAGCCCAATTGGTCAAGAAGCGTGACATTGTTAAAGATGTAGCTCAAGCTCTCTCCTACTTGCACCATGATTATGATACACCTATTATACATCGTGACATCAAAAGTAGCAATATCTTGTTAGACTGTGATTTTAAGGCTTCTGTCTCAGACTTCGGCATGGCTCGGAAGTTGGATCATAGTTGCTCAAGTTGGAGCACCATCTTTGCAGGGACATGTGGCTATATAGCCCCAGGTACAATGTTTTAATCCTTTATTATCATATAAAAATCCATTTGATTTTGCAGGTCAGTTATATTCTTATTAATGTTGTACTTCTTTTTGCAGAACTGTCATCCACAATGGTATTTACAGAGAAGTGTGATGTCTATAGCTTTGGTGTGCTCACCATGGAAGTAGTCATGGGTAAGCACCCAGGAGACCTGCTACTTCCATTCTTCTGCCGAACAGAGCAGCGTACTAAGCTCATGGATATATTGGACGATCGCATCATAGCACCAACGAGCGACGAGGAGAAAGACATCATCCTGCTCATGCTGGTGGCCTTTGCTTGTCTGCAAATCTGCCCAAAAGCCAGACCAACAATGCAGCAGGCATATCAAGCACTAACAAACAGAAGCTGCCCAACAGTCATCTTGAGGCCAATTCATGAAGTCAAATTACAAGATTTGCATGATTTATGTGGCACCATACTAACTATATGATGGTTTGTAGTCTCCACGTTTAGTTATATATGGCGTATGCAGTATGTATATGTATCTTGTGCCAATTTTTCAGAGACCAATGTATTGAATAATGGACATAGATACTGGACTGATGGTCAGGCAAGTAGGCAAGTAGCCCATCAACCTGTGCTGCAGTACGACCTAGACTCTTACATGAGTATCAAAAATTTCATGGATATTTGTACGTACAAGTGATCAAAATTAATTATCTTTAATCCCTCCATTCATTTTCTAATATAATATCTGGTGAACTTACCAACTACACTGTAGTAGCCCATCAACCCATGCATGAGTGCGGTCTAGAATCTTACCTTCATAAGTACTAAAAGTTTAGTGAATAAATGTAATACATACAACTAATAAAAATCGATTATATTTACTCTCTCAGTATTCATTTTCTAACAGAATACTCATTTAAATACTCTATAATCTTTATCCAGTAATGATGACTCTGATAGATGGAAGGCAGAATTACTTCTTATGAAAATAAAAAGGGAAATGGATCTTTAGATGAATTATCTGAAGGTTTAAAGTTTTATTGAAAGTATAACTTAAGCAGTACCTGGTAGAGTTGGACCTGATGAACTACTTTCTGAAGAGTCTGAAGTTCTTTTGCAATGCCATAGGCAAAGCACTATCTAGGAGCTGCTGGAAGAAGTCCTGACATCTAGTATTGGATGGCCTCCTTCAGAGTAGAGCAGTAATCTTTGTAGCTGTGGCGATTAAATCTGCAGATATGAAACCTAAAGAGTAGTAAATAAAATTTGTTCGAGTTTATATTCAAATTCATAAGGAAGAACATTAATGTACAGATTGCTGGTTATGCAATCCAGTGAGCTACAAAACAATTCAGATAGTGAATAAACTTATGAAACATGTATGCATGGATTGATTGATCAATATATAAAGGTAAATTACTAATAATATATTGACACTGAAATCATGGATTAGTTAAAATACCCTATTATAGGATGGGGAAAATATACTTCTTTGCGTATGCATCATTTTTTTTTTGTCTTGGTGCCATACATCTGTCGCTTTGATTTGTTGCCTTGCAGTAGCAAAATTAAGAAAACACATTTTGATCATGACATCAGCAGCACTGTATCGATCAAAGCAATAATTGTTTGTTTAGCAACGATCAGTCAGCTCCAGTACCCCCCCCCCCCCCCCCCCCCCCCCCCCCCCGGCATTCAACACAAATGAGATAAAGAAAACAAAGAGACATCCTGGTCTAAGCCGGTCTAAGCATTGCTCCAGATCAAGGCATGATGCTGTGCTCGCACAGATGACAAACCTCTATACACTCTACACCACCCCATCGTGACACACCCATGGTCCTGCTGCACCTGGCACTTGGGGCCTGCCATTCTGATGCTGTTCACAACAATCCTCACCAGGCAAGTCTTGGCCCACGCTGAATTTCCCACACCCAACAGCTCATGCTCAGCACAGCATTATCTGAAGCCTTCAGCCTTAATAACACAAAGTATCAAAGGGATGCAACATACATTCTGGTGAAGTGAAAACCCTAATGGCCGCCTGATTGATGGATGATAGGAACGGAATCTCAACTCTTTCCAGATGAAGAAGCAATGTAACTACTGATGCATCATTGATATTCGGCCAGTTGATATCGCAACCGCCGGCACGAGAACGACACGCCAAATGCAGGAGCAGTAGCCTAGGTATCCAAGTATTCCAAGTGGCCCTCCTTTCCTTTGTGTAATAAAAAAAAGGAAGACATGCTTATTGGATCAATCAATCAATAGGGTTTGCCGGTGGCAACTCCAGCTTACACCAGCTAATGACTGAAACAATCCGTGTACATGGACAAATCCATGGCGCATGGCACAATTCCATTAGAGGATGCAAATTGCAGACAGGCAGGTAAGGTTATGTGCCATAGAATGACAGAAACCTGAGCACCGGATGTGCAGGGAGCAGCTGCTGCTGGATTAAACCAACATCTTTGACACCATCACACCAATGAGTTTTCCTTTCCCCCACCACAAGCCCGTGGTGCCCACAAGTGGATGACCCACTGAATACCAGCTATGCAGCATCATGCTGCCTTGTTTTCCGGCCGCCATGGCCTTGCCCGAATTTTCAGGTTCCAACGACTGAAAGCGCAATGGATACATTCATGCATGGCTTTTTGCATCTTCTATCTGTAGGGGATAACCTTGGTTGAGGGACTGTTCAATTGACCCTGACACCGACATGCTTATAGCCAATTTGCCTCCATCTCCAAGGCCCAAATAATATGCACGTGCTTGCTTCCTACTCCTATATGAAAACCACTTCAGTCTGAATGATTTGATGGTACAGCCATGCTGCACTTGTATATTCACCTTGTTATGCTAAACCAACCAAACATGTAATACTGACGAAGGAAAACTCATCTAGTGATGTGGCCTGAACCCAACGCAACCGTTGGTGAAATGTGCACTTCAATACAGGTCACTGCTGTAAGCTTGTAGCACACGCAGGAATCAGCCAGCTCGCCGTGCTTCCCAAGTTGCCATTTTAGTGGTCCTGATAAACATTCTGCTTTTATGATACTTCATTCAAAGCCAACAAACATTTCGTAGATCACCTTAATTAACAAAATTTGAGGTCACGGGCTTTCCATTAAATCCTTAATGTGACATAGTGGTGCCCCTTTAATGATCTTGAACATCTGCTTGTCAGGTGATAGCTCCAAAGCACCAAAATCATGAATCGCCTAAAAAGATCACACAGGAACGGTAAAGGATCAGTAACCTAAACTGCAACCATTGCGAAAAATAAACCATTTACAGAATTAAGTAACAGAACAATGAGCAATCTCCATAGTACACTTGGTACTTTCTTCTATCCATAACAATACACAAAATATTATGGCTTCTGTGTTTGGGAAAATTATTATGGCTTGTGAATCTCGATGCCTCGATGGATGATGGTGAGTAGCAATCAGAGCAGTTTGTGAAGATGGATTTAAGATCTTGAGTTCTAATTTCTCCTATTTGCAGGTGGGGAAAGAATATGGATAAGGTAGTCACCTTAGAAGCTTATCTCACGTCTCTCGGCAAAGAACTTCCCATTTGTGGGTGGTTCCTGAGCTAATAAGGCAAGCCATACACCTGTGTCAGCACCTTCTTCGGCAGAAATATTCCCTTCCCAACCAGTCATGGCAGTTTTTACCCAGCCAGGGCAGAAACAGTAAATGTACATCTTTTGGCCTTCAGGACGATCCGAGAGCCTCCTTGCCATGAGTCGTGTATAAACATTAACAGCGAGCTTTGAGATCGAATAGTCCGTGTAAATCTGTGGCCACTCATTGGAGGACCAAGTACCTTGCTTGACTTGTTCGAGAAATTTGGTGATCATCTCATCAATTAGCTGCTCTGATAAACGATCGTCATTCAACAGTTGATCTCTTAGGCTCGCAACACCAATTCTCTGACAGAATAGTAAATAAAAAAATCAAAGGGTAAAGTAACTGGCAACCAGGAGGGGACGGAGGTCCCACCGTCCTCACCATCAAAGGCATACACCACAGCTATGCCTTCGGCCCAGTGCATGGATGGACCGCAAGCTGAGGCGGCCGACGGCACAGCAACGGGCGTCGTTCAGGCAACCGATGAGCTGACCGCTGAGGGTACGCCCACACCAAGGTAGGCCGCCAAGCGACTGGGTAGGTTCATCGAGGAGGTCCACGTAATGAGGCAGCCACCTCACATCAACTCCCCGCCCAAGCAGAAGCCGACACCAAAGCGGACCACTCTGCCCATTAGGAGCAGACGGATTGTTGCTCAGTAGACGGACCACATCCCCACTTCCAAACGCGGTGAAGTACTGCTCATGAAGAGGATGGGGATCCTGGCACCTTCAGCGCCGATTTCCTCTGTAGCCAAGCATTCGTACGATTCGTACTTTCAGGGCACCCTATCGGAAGCAAACGTCGAGGCGCTTGATGAGTTGTTCCCAGCATCCAGGGCGATGACTTGTGGAACAGCACGGTCTGGTACCTCAGCTAAATCGTAGTCTAGGTTGATCCCAATGGATTCCAAGGATGTCATAATTAAAAATGTAGTCCTTTCAGGTAATCGTCGGGCTGGGAACGACCGCTCTTGTATTTCAAACTTCTATCTTCTTAATACAATTATGTGCAATGCTCTTGCGTATTCGAGAAAAAAGAGTTATGCACACAACTAAATTTTATTATAATTTAGTCTCTAGCTATAAAAGGCATTCTCTTAAAAAAAACAAAAACAAACAAACGAGATAACAACAATTCTATTAGGCGAACCGAGCATGTTCGATGAAGAGATCGAAAGTCGTCGTCTCTAACATATAATCTAGAAGTAGAAGTACGTCCAAGACTACATCATTTCTGTTCAACTAAATAGATAAAACAATTGCACTTTGCTCACACAAATTTGAAAACGTAGATTGGTGTCTATTTGTTGAAGGCACCCGTATAGGTTTTTCAACCAGCAGCAAATCCAAAGGAGTCTACGAAGCCACTGAGCCTTAACGATGACAGTGATGATACGCTTGCAAGACTTCCATAAAATGGTGCCATACTCCAAGTGTGAACACATACCCACTCATAGCCTTTATCTTATCAGTATCAAATGTCCAGCTAATCACTATAGCCTTCCAGTACTTGACGTCATCACCGCCGGTTCGGAACACCCCATCATCACTGATTTTGCACCTCGACGTAGGTTGCAACCACCAGCTTGAGTTACTAACCAGCGGTGCTATCAGTTTCTGAAAAATATAAAATCTCCGTAAAAATGCTAAAAAAAACCGAGGAAAGCCCCCACCATGCAAGTTACAAGGATTTTTCGCGTCAAATACGTGGACGTGCAACCAGCAGGATTTAAACATGCAACTTGTGGTCTTGCGCGTCGTAACCCTCCACTCCAAAGTCACTTGTAACCAATTGGATGGCATTTTTCTTTTGTATTGACTTTGTTATATTGTACCCCCTTCATTTCAAATTATAATTTGTTTGACTTTTTTGACCAAATATTTGACCATTCGTCTTATTCAAAATTTTGTGCAAAATATCATTTCTTTTGTTGTGAATTGCTTTATTAATAAAAGTTCTTCAAGTATGACTTAAATTTGCATATATTTGCACATATTTTTTAAATAAGACGAGTGGTCAAACTTTCAGTTAAAAAAGTCAAACAAATTATAATTTGGAACTGAGGTAGTAACAAATACTTGAGACCCTAAATAAATTCAAATGAATTTTTTTTAACTGAAAAGATTTAGATCTCGTCTAGTATTACATCTTTGCTAGTCGTTTTTTCATCCGAGGTCGTTTGAAATTTTGAATTTTAAAATATGAGAACTTCAAATAGAATTATAGGACCATAAGAGATTTTAAATGAAAAAGTTCATCAACAAAAAAGTTGTATATCTCATCGGAGCTATAACTTTGATATAAAGTTCATCACAATCTGACTTGATTTAGAAATGTTATTAGTTTTACTGTGTTGCACCATGGTTTTCACCGCTGGACCGAATTACGAGCTAATGATGATGAGGTACCCCTTACCACTCGGTTGTGGTCACCATCCAACGATGACGATGGACTATCATCGCCGGTTAGTGTTACCTAGTGACGGTGAAAATGAGCCCCATTTTCACCGCTGGTTGGTAACAAGAACCAACGATGGTAATTATTTTCACCGCTGGTTTTAATAAATGCGACGGTGAAAGTGTCATTGGTGATGACCATTTATATAGTAGTGTTGGGTATCTAGCATATTGAATGTTATAGCTCGTAGTGCCCTTTAGATAGAGCATCACTCTTTCGAGAAGACACCAGTGAACATCTCCTAAATTTAAGACAACCTGATTAATTTGCTCACAAGATGGCATGCCGCGTAGCACTAGCTAAATACATAAGTGAGGCAGTGGCGTAGAGTATCTCAATTGACCTCATCTTTGGTTTTTCCTTAATAACACACTAGATTCATAAGTTGTTAGAGCAGATTTGTAGTCACTATACCCAAGCGACTCAACACATTTTTCATATAGTGAGATTGCAGAAGTCCAAACCACCATCACTAAACCATATATATCCCTACTACCAGATCTAGCAGCTGAAAAACCAAATGAGAAGATAATTATATTTCTTACACAAAACAATTGAAATACATGTCTTAGATTAGTTCATCTCGGTCATCGTTCCGATTACTGCAAATTAAAGCAACGGGTTGTTGCTATATAGCCAATGATATTTTACAGCAAAGAAAATGAACTTTAGACAAAAGAACATCCCATTGTACAACCATGGGTAAATACCTCAGCCCGATGCATCTCAGCTAGCAGCAACCGCAGCTGCATCTTGTTTTCTAAAAAAGAGGATTAGATCTCCAGAATCATCTCAGATCTGTCCTCACAACCATAAATGCGCTTATGTGCAATATTTCACATGGAAGTGCTCGATTTTTAGCAGTGTATAGTCCTCACTAAGTAGTTTTACACTCTTTTTTTTCTTCCTGAAATAGTATATTATCCTCTCCATCCCAAAATACATAACTTTATATAAACTTTTAGATAGACCAAAGACGCTGCAAAATACGCATGTACTCTTCATCACCTTTCCTTTTCTAGCTCTTACATTTGGCAGTTATCGTTTGCATGTATCCATGATAACTTCAACATTAGAAGACAGTGTCCTATGTTTTGTTAGAATGCTATTAAGATAAATTTTAAACCTCAAAATTTATTCATTTTGAGACAGAGGAAGTTGGCACTAGTCAGAGTTTCTTAATATAGAGCATGTCAGGATAGAAATGAGTAGTAAATGACAAGCAATCACATGTAAATTCACAGTTTTGTGTACAACAATAAATCAATGCGTTAGTAATTACTACACCAATGTACCATACTCACTGCTTGCACATAACTGAAAAGAAATGCAAGAGGACAAGAAATTGAAAGGGCAGCTGATAAATCTTCAGGCAACAGATTACTGACAAAAAGGTTTTGCAAATTTTATGTAACCTTCAGATGACGCACAAGTGATCTTGCACGGCCGCAGAGCATTTTGGAATAATAATGTGAGAGTAGCCAAAAAATTATGAGAGGATAACATGAGAGGTCACGTCTGCCGGTGCCACGGTACAATCCAAGCAAAGGCAGAGCCGGTGGCGCGAAGATCTCACCATTCTAACACCCCGGCCAAAGGTCGTGAATCTGCCCTCCCATGCTACGCCCGTCACTTCCATCGTACCTGGATCTGGACATGTTCCATAGAGTCGAATCGATTCGTGGGAGAGCAAAGTGTTTTGCCTGGAAGCCCTGTTCGTCGCCGTGTCATCACATACGGCATGTCATGATGCCCATGTCCGCCTGTCGCTGAGATCCAGCAAAGAGAGATCCGCCGCTTGGAGAAGGGCCAACGACGAGAATCACCATGAATCGCCATCGCCTATAGCTGATGAGGAAAAATGACGCGAAAAAGCAGCGCTGACTGCAGTCAATTACTCCTATATCGCACTAATATGGTATTCGGATTTTACTGTTTAACTTGACTATTTTAGTTTTGTATATCTCAGTTTTTTACAGTCACGAGATTCTTGGGCTGTTTGGTTGGAGGTGGGCCATGCTCGGCCGGCGTGTTGACTTGTATTCAAAACGCCCTAGGAGCTAAGTAAGGTAGGGATAGATACATCATCGACGCACTTGCCCTTTACCTTACGAAAGGGGCTCGATTTAGAGCCTCTTGTTGGTTGGCTATCTGAGTCAGTAGTCACCGGCACGAAAAGATTCAAAACGGTCCATTTACGTACGCTAGCCCTGCGGTCCATACAACAAGTCTGGGACAATTATTTCTCAATGTGACCAAGACTGAGACCGATCAACCTGAGTCAAGGTCTCCTTAATGCATGAGCGGTACAGTACAGTTGTGCTCAGTACTGACGGTGGCGCTCTCTCTTTATTCATGTGTATATATACAATTCAAGAAAAGGCCACTGGGCACACAGATGGGCGTTTATTTAGAGCTTCACTAGCGTAAGATGAGTCTCCTTGACATAAGATCTCCCTGGTGCTTCTTCTTGTCTTGCCAAACATTCTTTGCTGTGCAATTTCTACGGCAAGCCAACTGGATCACCAAGCAGACACGCTCCTCCGATGGAAATCTAGTCTGGATGGCCACTTCTTCTATGGCTGCCTGCAGACATGGAGCAATCGCAGCAGCCCTTGTAACTGGACTGGAGTTACCTGCAGTGCTATGGTGCCTCAAGGCCATGGTCCAAGTGATGCGGTCCAGGTTGTGGCGAACATATCCCTTCGAGAGGGTGTTATCTTGAAGGTGAAGCGACCTGATTTTCACGAAGGAAAATCCATAGAGTCGAAGTGTAATAAGACCATTGTAGATCATATTACCTAAATTCCAATCGAGGATCACATCCATACAACGTAATATCAGAGTACAAATAGTGCAGAATTACATAAATTATTACATCGCCGTATTGGCGGAATCAAAAGTAGCATTCATTCTTGAAGATAAGATCGCCAAAACTCGAGCATATGAACGAACCCCTCAACCGTCAAACTCCTCGGAGCTATACTCCTCAGCAGAACCTGTGTGCCAAAATTTATCAGTACGATTTGTACTGACCACTCCCACCCTATGAGCTATGCTTTGTGGAAATTGGATGCAAGTTGGATATAATCAAAAGGAACCTATAAGGCTGGGGTTTCCTATGTATTAGCATATCAAGTGTACAATAGTATAGTGTTTTTAACACCATTCCCACACACATTCCACCCCATTCCCATCCAGAGCTAGGTTTCGATCCAGGGATCGATATACCACCATCTCCATATCATCACCATACCATCGCTCAGTCGATAGGCTAACTCCCTCTCAGCATTGTCTCATGGCCCATAGCCCCTAGCTATGACCAACACTCTCTCACGAGGGAAGAAGAGAAGGACTCATCTCGCTATCTAGTTTAAGTGAAACCTAGGAAAGGTCTATAGCTGACAAGTCGGTACATGTATCGATCGATCAACCATACACTCTGTAGAGGTTTTACATAACCACAAGATCTGCCTTCTTCGCTGACCATCGTCAACTGGGCTGATTTCGGCCGCTTGCTAGCCTAGGATAATGCCACTCTACCATTCAGCCCTGGTATACCCCAAGTTTAGTCTGGGGTGGCTGAAACTGAGTCATGAGCTGGGTCCTCAAGGTCTCCATGAAGTCTCAGAAGGGTGTGGGGGAAATTCTCCGCGCCCCGTACCTCCTTACACTGTCCGCTATCAACCTAGCAGTAGTGGCAATATCCTACCAAGTAGTCCGGCTGTCCCGCACCATATAGGGCGAGTGGTACGTAAGGCTTTCTGATGAATCTGAGTACTAGTAAGTCCTTAGAGATGACCAAGCCAGAATATCTTCATCAGGGTTTCCATTTACCGTGCCACCACAACACCTCCACCCTAGGCTCCTCCCATCACAGGTTCACACCCAGGACCACCTCATATACCATTTACCCACCATATGTATCCATTTTTCTAGGGGTGCCCAGGTAGCACCCCACAGCAAGACTTGCCCCAGGCTCGTCTTTTACTCCAACTTGGTTGACACAACCCTTACCCTCCACGCACCCAAGTCACACACGCAGCACTCTCCCCATAGTCCAGATAACACCCATTTCCACCACGCATCAATGTAGTACAAGCGTAGTAGAAGTAATAAGCAATGAAATATAGCAGCAAGCGTGTGACTAGCCTAACAGCAGGGTGAGCAGGGGTAAGGTTGCATCAAGGTAAAGGCCATCAAGTAAGCATACTACCATGCAAGTCCTATCATAGTGTGAAAATAACGATAAAGTAAGGTAATAGCAGTTCTATATTAGCCATGCGTAATAGGTGCTACGAGATTGGGTGGGATGTGGCACCTTCCGTGTAGTCGTCTCCATACTCCTCATGGTACTCTCGGTCCTCGTCCGTCTGGTTCTCCTCCAAGTCTGCAAACGATCGCATTATAGTCGCGTTAGCGACGTCTATAGAATAGCACAAAGAAGCAATGAAAATTCAAAATAGTTAAATGCTCACAAACATGGGTCCATTGCGTAGAGCTCGATTTTAGATGAATTTTGGTCCGAGTTTCATATTTTTCCGAGTTCGTATGAATTAGTTATAAATTTCCGAAGTTTAAATCATTTCCAAAAATGGAAAAAGGCTGAATTAATCCTGGGCAGACACGTGTCACATTGTGACTGGTCCACGTGGCATACTGACGCCAGCATGACATCATCATCTCGGTTCCGAGTCGACAGGTGGGGTCCCGCTGATGTCATCAACGTCATCAGTTCCGACAGGTGGGACTGGGGGCTCTTGGGTCACTGACATGTGGGTCCGGTCAAAGTCAACGTCAAGTCAACAGGCGAGTCAACGGTCAATGGATCATAGTCACTGACAGGTGGGGCCAGAGCTGCTGATGTCAGCAGCTGACGTTATCATGACGTCAGCATGACGTCATCTCGGCTGTTTCATGCTCTGCCAAGTGGGTCCCGCATGGCGGTGTCACTGATATGTGGCCCCGGTCAATGGTCAATGTTGACCGGTCAATGGTCAATACAGGCCGGGCCTCGATTGGGCTAGTTGGGCCTGGATTTGGGCCAGGCTATGGCCCACCACGTGGCGCGCATTGGTGCAGCCACGTCATCTTACTGGGCCACTAACGGGCCGTGGTCCATGGGCATAGGTGAGGCGCGGTTCATGGTGAACCCGCCTGCGTTGGTCCATAGACCGTAGAGCCGGTCTATGAAGGACTTGGTCCACTTACTCCTTCCTAGGGTTCGGTTCACGTGCACGACCTGGTCGTGGTCGGAGCTCGGCGGAGCTGCTCGGGGCGTGGTCGACGAGGGAAAAATCCCCTCCTCTTCCTTGACGGGGCTCTCGTCGGCGGTGAGGTCACCGGCGAGCTCCCACGGCGGCGCTAGCGTCCGATTAGGGTAGGCAATAGCTTCCCCATGCCATGGCGACTGCGATGGTGGGGTTGGGGCGATGGCTAGGGCTTCCTAGAGCTCTGGCCGTGGTGAACGGCGGCGTGGGTTCGTCGGCATGCATGAACAGGGATGTAGTGGTAGCGAGAGCCCAGTTGGAGGAGCGTGTGAGCTCCACGGTGCTTCTGTGGCCATGGTGGGCGTGTTGAAGGAGCTCCTGGTGCTCCCAGTGGCTTTGGCCACAGTGGTGGGGGCAAAGCGGAGGCGGTGGTGCTCCGATGAGGTGCGGTATGGCAACGCAGGGCTCCGTTGGTCTTCTTCCTCGGCTAAGATGAGCGCGGTGTGACTCTCGTCATGGCGGAGCCAGTTGGGGTGTCAACGTCGGCCATGGTGAGCGTGCCCGTGCATGTGTGCTCCTATTCCGATGTACAACGTCATGGCTGGGGTCCTTCGTTTGGCTGATGGCAGCGCGCACGGCGTGTCCTGGGTCTCGGCAAGCGTGGCCATGGCGGTCTCCCTAGCTAACCAGTTGGGCTAGGCTGGAGCTCGAAGCTTCAGCAAGGTTTCGATCATGGCGGTGCACGTTCCATTTGGCTAGGGAGGTGGTCTCGGTAAGATGGCTCACCGCGGGGAGCTCAAAGGCGATGGTGGTGGTGCGGTGATGACGGTGCCGACGGTGTAGCAGAGCTGAGCCTGGATAGAGGTACTCACCATCCTCCGCGCCGACGGCTCCTCCCTTCTTGCTCCGGCAGCGGCGTCCTTCTCCGCGCCTCTCCTTCTCCTCTCGTCCCTCGGCTTAGTGGGCTAGTGCGAACCGCACGGCGGCGGCAAGGTGAATGGAGGGCTAGGGCTCGGGGTCCTCCTTTTATAGGCTGAGCTCCATGCTCATCCATGGTGGATGGCAGAGCGGCTGGTGATGCGTCGAGCGCATCGGACGGCTCTTGTGTGCGGGGGCGGTTGCATGGGCGTGGCGCTAAGGTGGGGGATAGGGTCATGCGATGTGCGTGACCACGGGCCCGCGCCTGCTCCGCGGTCGGCTCCCGGTCGCGCTGTGGAGGGAGCGTGGGGAAGACGACAACGCTGTAGCTGGGCGGCTGACAGAGGGGGCCCGTTTGTCAGCTTGTCCTGATGCGGCAGCGTGCGGTGCGTGACGGCTGACGGGCTGGTCTGGCTCGTCAGCGGCTTGTGCGCACGCGGGCGGTAGGGTGTTGCTGGGCTGGCTTCGTGGGTCGTGTGCGTGAGTGGGAGGGCAGGCGGGCTGGCTCGCAAGGCCAAGCAGGCCTGGGCTGCTGCTGTTCCTTCTTCTTTCCTATTTCCTTTTCTTTTTCTATTTCTTTTTGTATTATGTTACACTTCTTTCATGTATATAAATCAATGTGGCATATTTCTCCTTTGGTATAATGTCCCATGGTGATAAACATTGGTCATAGTATATGTTGGGATATTAATCCCATGTTAGTACATTTATTTATAAACAAATATTTGTTAGCTTTTATTAATCTACACATAAACCCAAATAAAATCTAGATCACCATGTTGATTATAATGCAACTTGATGTATGCTATGTGGTAAAATAAGTTCAAGGTGATGAGGTGAGATACTTGTGCAAGTCATGTAGGTTTAGTTGGATTACGACTAATGCAACACTTAGGGTTAGCTCCTATCAATGTCACTCATCATCACATGGGGTTTTGAAGAAAAATTTTGTAGTTGGGATTTTTGGTGTGTGGATTTTTGGGTTGTTACATAAGGCAGGTTGGATCAGCTCCAATTCGCAGACTTGTCTGAGCTCTATGATGTGGACTTCTGCAATAATTTCCTCAATGGATCTATTCCCCCCTCCATAGGTAATCTTACAAAACTTGCCTACCTTGATCTTTCCAATAATAACCTTTCGGGATCTATACCAGCATCCATAGCAAATTTAGCGAGTCTGGAGGGTTTGAGTCTTTTCAATAATAATCGAATAAGTGGCATACTGCCACTAGAATTAGGATTCCTAAAGAATCTCTGGAATTTAGACATAGGTAGCAATCAGCTTATTGGTTGCATTCCACCTCAGATCGCGCAATGCCGGTTTTTGTCATTTTTGCACATATCAGACAACTTATTGACTGGACCAATACCACAAGAGCTCGGGAATTATTTGTGGTTACTAGAGTTGGATCTGAGCAAAAATAATCTGGTACCATCCCAGTGACTCTTCCAAAGCTACACCAATTGCGGTATCTGGATTTATCGTCAAACAACTTGAGTGGCAGAGTTGATGCAACCTTTAACTTCTCAGGCAATACCAGGGTTTCGCTTGACCACAATATGGATCTTTGTGGTGATCCAGAGTATGGCTTGACACCATGTCACACCCCAGAGTTCAACAAAAGATTCAAGGAAGGAAAAACCAATAAAATGGCAATAGTTCTTACTTTTGCTTGCTTTTGCTTCATCTGTCTCGCACTAGGATGCACGACACTTGTTTATAGGAGAAAATCTTCAAAAGTTGGTGATAAAAGTAAATCTCATGATATGGTCTCCATATGGAATTTTGATAGGAAGATTGCATTCCAAGACATACTTGATGCAACAGAATGCTTTGATGATAAATACTGCATTGGTACTAGAGGATACGGGTCTGTCTTCAGAGCTGAGCTTGAAGGAGGGAGAATCTATGCTATCAAACTGCTCCACTCAGTTGAAGATTATACTGATGAGAAAGCATTTCATGCTGAGATCCAAGTGTTGACAAAAGTAAGGCACCGATGCATAGTCAAGTTGTATGGATACTGTTCTCATTCCAAGTGCAAATTTCTTGTGTACGATCTCATAGAAAGGGGAAGTTTAGCATCAAATTTGCAGGAGGAACAGCTTGCCAAGGAGCTCAATTGGTCAAAAAGAGTTGCCGTTGTTAAAGACGTAGCTCAAGCTCTCTCGTACTTGCACCATGACTATGATACACCCATTATACATCGTGATATCAAAAGTAGCAATATCTTGTTACACTATGATTTTAAGGCTTGTGTCTCAGACTTCGGCATGGCTCAGACATTGAAGCATAGTTCCTCAAGTTGGAGCACCATCTTTGCAGGGACATGTGGCTATATAGCCCCAGGTACAATGCTTTGATCCTTTATTATCATACAAATCCATTTGATTTTGCAGGTTAGTTATATTCTGATTAATGTTATATTTCTTTTCGCACAACTGTCATCCACAATGGTATTTACAGAGAAGTGCGATGTCTATAGCTTTGGTGTGCTCACCATGGAAGTAGTCATGGGTAAGCACCCAGGAGATCTGCTACTTCCATTCTTCTGCCGAACAGAGCAGTGTAAGCTCAAGGATATATTGGACCATCGCATCATAGTACCAACGAGCGATGAGGAGAAAGACATCATCCTGCTCATGCTGGTGGCCTTTGCTTGTCTGCAAATCTGCCCAAAAGCCAGGCCAACAATGCAGCAGGCATATCAGGCACTCACAAACAGAATCTGCCCAACAGTCATCCTGAGGCCAATTCATGAAGTCAAATTACAAGATTTGCATGATTTCTGTAGCATCATACAAACTATATAATGGTCAGTCTCCACATTTAGTTATATGGTGTATGTGTATGTATCTTGTGCGATTTTTTCAGAGACCAATGTACTGAATAATGGATATAGATATTGGAATGATGGTACATAAAACTTCTATTCAGGCAAGTAGCCCATCAACCTGTGCTGCAGCACGACCTAGAATCTTACATGAGTGTTAAAAGTTTCGTGGATAAATTTGGTATGTACAAGTAATCAAATTAATTATCTTTACTTTCTTTATTCATTTTCTAACACATTTTCTATTTAGATACTATATAATATCTGGTGAACTTACCAATTATTACACTGTTCTAGCCCATCAATCCACACTCCAGGACGGTCTAGAATTTTACGTTACATAAGTACTAAAAGTTTAGTGGATAAATTTAGTACATACACCAATAAAAACTGATTATCTTTACTCTCTCAGTATTCATTTTCTAACAAAATACTCATTTAGATATTCTATAATCTTTATCCAATAATGTCGATGACTCTGATAGATGGAAGGCAAAGTTACTATTTATGAAAATTAAAAGGAAAATGGATCGTTAGATGAATTATCTGAAGGTTTAAAGTTTTATTGGAATTATAACTTAAGCAGTACCCGGTAGAGCTGGACCTGATGAACTACTTTCTGAAGAATCTGAAGTTCTTTTGTGATGCCAGGCGAGCTGCTGCAAGAAGTCCTGACATCTTATGGCGTGATTGGTTGCAGAGTGAGCCTTGAGCCAGGATGGCCAGGCTGTGCAGAACTGAAGAAGTCGGGTTGAGCTCGTGCAGGTGGTCGTGTTTGGTTGTCTTGGCTGTTGGTTCAGTACGAGACGGGGTTGTGTTTGGTTGCACGCATGCATTAGTTTTTTGGGTGTCTGACGCATGGGTCCCTGCATCCTGGGTGAATCAAGTCATCCTGCACCATGAGGGAAGGAGAAATCCAGAAGACGGAGCCGTACGGGATGGAGGAGAGAATCTGCACGGAAGGAAGCGGAAGAAAGATGCGAGTAGAGCAACCAAACACAGGCGAATGCATCAAAGGATACGTGATGGGCCAAATGACGGTCCGGTTCGGGCAACCAATCACGCCCCTAGTGTTGGATACCCTCCCTTCAGACTAGGTGTCAAGGGCGTCAAACCCTAAGATAGCACGACCTCGGCTACGTAGTTCGTAGCCGCGATCCGTCTTCTCCGGCGAGGTTTGCCCCTCCGCCGCAGGCTTAAGAACAAAAGAGAGAGATAGAGTTTGGGGTAATACTTTCTTGATGATTTCAATGTTCCCACGTACAAGATATATAGCCCGTGGTTCAACTAACTTTGGCAAATAAAAAGAGGAAACAAACTCCCTAGACTCAAGGTAACAGCCAAGGAAACAAATCGCTAAATTTTCTCCTAGCCACGCTTGGTGGCCTGGGCGTCAGCCGCGCTGGACGCTCGCTCTGCGGCTCGGCGGATGTCACGGGCACGACGACGCCGGGTATACGTGCGCCCCCACATGACATCTCTCCCCCCCTCGAGGTTCAGCTCGTCCTCGAGCTGAAAGGATGGAAATTTGGAGAGGAATGGCTCAACATCTTCCCATGTAGCCGACGACGCGGACTGGCCCTTCCACTGGACAAGGACCTGACGAACTCCCCGAGCCAGGCGTGTGCGGATGGCGCGCTCAGGTTCCGGGGCCACAGCACCGTAGTGAATCGGAGGCAGCGGTGGCGTAGCAGTAGGTGGTGGGCCGACGAACTTCTTTAGAACGCCCACATGAAACACGTCATGGAGACGAGCCTGGGGAGGAAGGGCGAGGCGGACGGCCACCTGGTTAATGACTTCGGTGACGAGGTAGGGGCCGTAGAATCGCGGCTTCAGCTTGCCGGTCATGGGTTGCTGCAGCGAGGCAGGAGCGCGGTGGCGCAGGCGCAACAGAGCCCAATCGCCCACCTTGTACACGACCTCACGGTGATTGGCGTCATAGTGTCGCTTCTGCGTCTTCTGTGCCTGCTCAAGACGGTAACGAACGTCAGCAAGGAACGCATCCCGTTCCTCCATGGTCTTGGCGACAGCCGGGACACGGGTCTCCCCCGGCTCGTACGAACGGACGGACGGCGGTTCCCGACCGTAAACCACCCAAAACGGAGTGTCCCGGAGCGAGGTTTGGTATGCGGTGTTGAAGACGAACTCCGCCCACGGCAGCCACCGTAGCCACTGCTTAGGCCGATCCCCGGTGAGGCAGCGCAGGTACATAATGATCACCCTGTTGGCCGCCTCGGACTGTCCGTCAGACTGCGGGTGGAACGCGGTCGACATGTGCAGCTTGGAACCCACCAAACGCCACAGCTCCTGCCAGAAGGTGGACGTGAACACCGGGTCGCGGTCCGACACTATGGACTGCGGTACGCCGTGAAGGCGGACGATGTCGGTGAAGAACGCCTGGGCGACGGACTCCGCCGAGTAGGGGTGCGCCAAGGGGATGAAGTGGCAGTACTTGCTGAAACGATCAACCACCGTGAGGATGACTGATTTCCCCTTGACACGCGGTAGAGCCTCCACGAAGTCGAGTGCGATGTCCGTCCATATGCCTTGAGGAACTGGAAGTGGCATGAGCAGTCCGGCGGGGTGGAGGTGCTCGGACTTGTACCTCTGGCATGTGGCGCAAGCGCGAACAAAATCCTGCACAACTTGTTTCATGTTAGGGAAGTGAAAGTCGCGGCGAAGTCGATGCAGCGTGCGTTGGACGCCCTCGTGTCCCTCCGCATGTATCGCGGTCATGATCTCTTGAAGAAGGGGAGACGCCGGTGGTATGTATAAGCGGCCCCCAAACTGCAGCATGCCGTCAACCACGCTCCATGGCGCCACGCGGGTGCCCGCGCGAACATCATCGTGTAGCACGACGAGGACTGGATCGGTCTGCTGGGCCTGCTTGAGGCGAGCGACGAAATCAAAGCGGGGCACCGAGAGGGCCAGCACCGCACCGGTCTCCGCCGTGTCACGACGCGAGAGAGCGTCTGCCACCGTATTTGACGCTCCGGCTTTGTACTCCACCGAGAAGTCGAACCCCAGCAACTTGCCCACCCACTAGTGTTGGGGGATGGTAGCGAGCCGTTGATCGAGCAAGTATTTGAGGCTGTAGTGGTCGGTCTTGACGACGAACCGACGGCCCCACAAGTACGGCCTCCAATGCCGAACCGCCTGGACGAGGCCTATGAGCTCACGCTCATATGCAGCAAGGGCACGGTGGCGGGGCGCAACCGGCCGACTGTAGAATGCGAGCGGGTGGCCGACTTGGATCAACACGGCGCCGAAGCCGTGGGTCGATGCGTCACACTCCACGATGAACGGCTTGGTGAAGTCCGGCATGGCGAGCACGGGCGCCGAAGTGACCGCGGACTTGAGGGCGTCGAAAGCCGCGGCCGCCTCCGGTGTCCATGAGAACCCGTCCTTCTTCAAGAGCGCCGTCAGAGGAGCCGCGACCATGCTGTAGCCGTGTACGAACTTGCGGTAGTAGCCCGCTAATCCGAGGAAACCGCGAACCGCGCGCGCCGACCGCGGCACCGGCCAGTCGTGGATGGCCTGCACCTTGGCCGGGTCCATGGCGACGCCCGCCTCCGAGATCACGTGGCCGAGGTAGGAGACGGACAGCACCCCGAACGCACACTTTGAGCGCTTGACGAAGAGTCGGTGGCGGCGGAGCTCGGTGAGGGCGGCCCGGAGGTGGCGAAGGTGATCCGCCCACGTCTTGCTGTATATCAAAATATCGTCAAAGAACACGAGTACAAAGCGACGAAGAAACGGCCGAAGTACATCATTCATCAGAGCTTGAAAAGTTGCCGGCGCGTTGCAGAGGCCGAATGGCATCACCAAAAACTCGTATAGGCCGTCGTGGGTGCGGAAGGCCGTCTTGTGGATGTCCTCACGGCGCATCCGCACCTGGTGGTACCCGGAGCGCAGGTCCAGCTTGGAGAAGAACCGTGCGCCATGGAGTTCGTCGAGGAGCTCGTCGACGACCGGGATCGGAAACGCATCCTTGATCGTGAGCGCGTTCAGCGCCCTGTAGTCGACGCAGAAACACCACGTCCCGTCCGGCTTTTTGACGAGGAGGACCGGGGACGAGAACGCGGAGTCGCTGCGCCGAACAATGCCCTGGGCGATCATGGTGGCACACTGTCGCTCGAGCTCGTCTTTGTGGGCCGCCGGATACCGGTATGGGCGGACAGCCACTGGTGAAGCGTTCGGCTTGAGGACGATGGCGTGATCCCGAGCACGCGGTGGTGGAAGGCCTGTGGGTTCGGCGAAGACGTCGTGGAAGGAACCCAACAGGCCCTCCAGGAGGTTGTCGTCGACGGAGACCGCGTGGGCGCCCGGGCCATGCTGGGGGGTGATGCCCTGCCAAGAAATGCGCTGGCCCTGATGTTGGAACGCCATGCTGCGGCCAGGAACATCCCACTCGATGCACCCCAGCCGCGCCAGCCACTGCATGCCGAGCACCATATCATAACCGGCGAGCGGCATGACGAAGAGGTCGACGTTGAACGTGATGCCTTCGATGCAGATGGGCGCGCGCCGGAACACGCCTGGGCAGGCGATTTTGTCGCCATTGGCCACCGTGGCCGTCAGTCGGGGGCGCGGCTGGGGCTGAAGTCCCGTGCGCTCGGCCGCGGCTTCCCCAATGAAGTTGTGGGTCGACCCGGTGTCCACCAATGCGACGAGGGAGGTGGCACCCAGGGACACACGCAGGAGCAGGGAGTTGTTGGTGTAGATCCCGGCCACAGCGTGCAGGGAGAAGACGGCCGAGTCCTTGGCGTCCTTGGTGTCTGGCTGCTCCTCGACCGCGTCATCCTCGTCCTCGTCTTCGACACTGTCCAGCAGGAACAAGCGTTTGCATACCTTGTTGTGCCCCCTGCTGTACCGCTCGTCGCAGTTGAAGCAAAGGCCGAGGCGACGGCGCTCCTCCTGCTCGGCTTGGGTGAGCCAGCGCACTGGCCGCCCCTCCACCGACGTAGTTGCTGGTGCCGCCTTGATCACTGGGATTGGATGCTGGGCCGGCCGCGGTGCTGGAGTGGACAGAACGCCCTTGCCGCTCGTCTTGGACGGAAAGAGGTACGGCTCCATGAGCTCAAACTGACGAGCGAGACTCATGGCCTCGGCGAGGGTCGGCGGGTGTTGCTGTTGCACTTGGAGGCTGAGCGGCGGTAGGAGGCCACCCGTGAACAATTCCACGCGCTGCGCTTCATCAAGTTTACCAGCGCGGGGCAGTAGGGCTTGGAACCGGTCACAGTAGTCCTCGACCGACCCGGTGCGGCGGCACGACGAGAGTTCGAAGAGGGGGACCGACCGGAGGGGAGGCCCATAGCGCAGATTGAGGAGCTCCTTGAAACGCTCCCACGTTGGCGTCCCCTCGGTCTCCTGGAGGTGCATGAACCAAAGCTGCGCGCCCTCTTGCAGATTGTACGAAGCCATCCACGTTCGCTCCGCGGGTATGACGTGCTGCTGGATGAAGAAAGACTCGCATCTGTTAATGAAGATGAGCGGGTCTGTCTTGCCGTCGTAGCGAGGAAACTCCGGGCGCCAGTGCTTCGGTGGCCTGTCGTGGTGGTGTTCCCCGGTCGGTGCCTTGGAGCCCGAGGACGAAGACGAACGCTCCGAGGCGAGGGCCTGCAGGGCGGCGGTGGTGGCCTCGGACGACGTTTGCAGGGCGGCCAGGGCCGCGGCGATGGCCTCCAGGGTTGGCTTCAAGTCACCGTTGTCACCCATGATGGCGACGCGGGACGCGGCGGGATCGGGTGATGATGGCGCGGTGGTGGTCTGTGGGCTAGGGTGTATGGTGGAGGGTGACGGCGCTGCGCTAGTGGTGGGAGTAGAGGATCGTTTGGTCTGTGATACCAGGTTGTCAAGGGCGTCAAACCCTAAGATAGCACGACCTCGGCTACGTAGTTCGTAGCCGCGATCCGTCTTCTCCGGCGAGGTTTGCCCCTCCGCCGCAGGCTTAAGAACAAAAGAGAGAGATAGAGTTTGGGGTAATACTTTCTTGATGATTTCAATGTTCCCACGTACAAGATATATAGCCCGTGGTTCAACTAACTTTGGCAAATAAAAAGAGGAAACAAACTCCCTAGACTCAAGGTAACAGCCAAGGAAACAAATCGCTAAATTTTCTCCTAGCCACGCTTGGTGGCCTGGGCGTCAGCCGCGCTGGACGCTCGCTCTGCGGCTCGGCGGATGTCACGGGCACGACGACGCCGGGTATACGTGCGCCCCCACATGACACTAGGGCAGCAATCTTTTGTCGTGCTGAAATCTGCAGATATGAAACCTAAAGAGTAGTACATCAAATTTGTACAAGTTCATATTTAAATTCATAAGGAAGAACATGAGTGTACAGATTGCTGATTATGCAGTCCAGTAAACTAGTACAAAACAATTCAGATAGTGAATAAACATATAAAAACATGTATGCATGGATTGACTGATCAATATATAAAGTTAATTACTAATAATATTAATATATTGACACTGAAATCATGGATTGGTCCAAATAGCCCTATTATAGGATGGGGAAAAAAGATACTTCATTGCATATGCATCATTTTTTTTGTCTCGGTACAATACATCTGTCGTTTTGATTTGTTGCCTTGAAGGAGCAAAATTAGGAAAGCACATTTTGATCATGACATCAGCAATATTGTGGCCCTCTTTGGCGGGGCTCCGGCTCCCGCCCCTCCGCACCTGTCGGCCGTCCATGGGCCGACAGGGGGCTACTGTTCACCGAAGCCGTTTTTCTCTCTCATCCTTTCCTCTCCCACAGACAGAGGCGGAGCCGGAGAAGCTCGTTTTTCGGGCTCCGCGGCTCCGGCTCCGCCTGGCACCTATCGGCCCATGGGCGGCCGACAGGTGCGGGAGCCGGAGCCGCCGGAGCCCTGCCAAAGAGGCCCTGTATCGATCAAAACAATAACTTTTGTTTAGCAACCGACCCCTCCCTCCCCCCCCCCCCCCCCCCCCCCCCCCACACCCCCACCCCCCACAATGGCACAACCACAACACAAACGAGACAGAAAACAAAGAGACGCCCTGGTGTAAGCACTGCAGTGACACAGTGAGAAGGGCGACGACTTGTCGGCCGTCGGTCAAGCCTCCTAGTCCCAGCCCCACCCACACATGCGTTAACTTTGTCCAGCGATGAAAGGAGCAACGACGACGACACAATTTATTAGTATAGTGATGGGTTTGTTCAGCGATGGCACGTTGACAATTGGTCTGGTTCTGCTGGTGGTGTTCCAGCTGATTTCGACGGATTCTTTCTGTGAGAAAGAATAAGCCAAAATAAGCATAGGCCAACTGAAAAGTAGATGAGCAGAACAGGGTGAATATCAAATGCAGGATTACAGGCGTAGTACACCGCATGCTTGAGAGAGGACAACAAATACGTGGGGCTCAGCTCGATCTGCGTACTACATCTGCTTCATCCTTTGTGCCAGTATGCCAAGCAAATAGGCCTCGCCTTCTCTTTGTCTTATAAGAGCGAAGTGACGTGTTGTCTTTCCAAACGTTTCACGTGTTGCGCTGTTCATCGGAGCAAGGGAGAACCAGCCAAGAGTGAGTGACGGAATCTGAGTAGTTGGTAAACTGGGAAGTCAAAGTTTTTTCTTTCTTTCTTTTAAAAAAGAAAAGAGGACTGTGAGCTGAAAGTAGTGAATTCAAAAAAAAAAGAGAGCGCATAGAAGTAGTACTCACTGTGGATGCCGGACAGGGATTGCTAGACCGAGCTGTGGCGCCCGACAGGGATTTTCCAGCTTACAGTCCGGGGGAAGTGTTGTTCGTGGATAGATTGAACGAGCGGTCCAAATATTCCTCTATATGCTATATATATATATAATAAAACAAATGATCTGTCCGAATTTTCTAATCTTAATTATTAGTAAATAAATTAAAAATTATGAGGATGGTATTACATTATTACTTAGTACTAATTATGACGAGTATTAGTTTGATATGGGCGCCCTCAATGGTGGTCGTAGTCGTTAGCATATGTCAGACTTTGTTCAACGAGGAAGAAAGAGATTGGAAAGGAAAGAGACTAGCGAGCTGCAAAACGATAGTCTCGTGCGTATATCAATGAACATTGTGTCTTTGCTTCATCTCGCGTAGATTTACTCTTTGTTTTTTTAGTGTCTCTTGCTGCCACATCAGCTGATGTTTTAGGATTGCTGTTGAGGACGCCGTGCTACTACGGTCATAGATGCATTGATTTGTGCGCCAATTAATGTAGTAGTAGATTAGTAGTGCTAATTGACATATTTTTTTTATTGAGTTAAATGCATCAATGGCTCAGCGTGTGTCACATAGGTCCATAAACTTTGAAAATGCATTTTTGAGTCACTAAATTTGCTAGGTGGTGCACCGCAGGTCCATGTCAGCCATGTGGACAATTTTTATTGACATGGCATGCTAACGTGGCATGTATTTTTCATTTAACCCCTTATATTTATTTCTCTCTTAAAAATAAATCCTCCCTAGTCCCTGTACCCGCACATCGGGGTAGCTAGTGGGCGCGTGTCGTGGTGGTGGCACACGGCGCCGATTGCGTGGAGCAGCACCTCCACGACATCCTCTCGTGCGTTACCATCGTGATCAAGGCCACCATGGAGGTCGCCGGTTCCGACACCGACGAGATCGCGTGGAGATCGCTAGTTCCGACTTCGACGAGATTGCGCGGAAGAGACTGTTAATGCTTGCCAACAAGTACAACTGGAGCATGCTCGAGCCCAGGCTGTTCCAGAATGACTACGACAAGCTATATCTAACGTCCTAGGAACTCACTGCGCAGACGCTGCGCGGACGGACACAGCGTGGAAGGAGGATAGGCGGTTGTCGTCGCAGCTGCTCGATGAGATGGAGCTGTCGGCGGTGCCAAAGCCACTGACGAAGGGCGAGCACCGGTTGACCGACGTCCTGACAGCGCCGCGGGGAAAGCTGCACCCGGTGTCTATCCTATTCAACGGTGACTGGAGCATGTCAGCATGCAGATTTCGGAGGCACGCACTCCAGCAAACACAGGGCCATGAACTTAGGCAGCGAGGAGAACATGCTATGTGGCAGCGAGAACAGAGTCGGGGCAAGCACACCAGACGATGACGCGTTCACCATTTCGAGCGGCACTGTGAGGTTGCGTTCGGACAGCACCGTGAGGGTTTATTTTTCAAGAGAAAAATAACTATAAGGGGTTAAATAAAAAATGCATGCCACACTCAGGAGCGAAGCCGGAGATTTTAGTCACTAGGGTCAGCATATAAGACTCATGCTTATATATCCATTTCTCTTCTATGAAATTCAGTGTTGTAATGGAACTTGCAGGAAGTCGTCGGGGTCATCTGACCCCAATAACTAGTTGTAGATTCACCCCTAGCCACACTAGCATGCCACGTCAGCAAGAAATGTCCACGTGGCTAGCATGGACCTACGGTGAACCACCTAACAAGTTGAGGAGCCCAGAAATACATTTTCAAAGTTCATGGACCTATATGACACACGCTTACAAGTTCGAGGGCCGCTGGTGCATTTAACTCTTTTTTTATTTTAGAGGCTTAAACGTTCGTGCCTTTGTTTCGAAGCGAAATAGTAATTTTGCTTTGTTTTTTAATCTTTGGGATTTTAACCCTGCATTTCCAAATTGAAGAAAGAGTTTTCTCTTATTTCGTGAAGTCCTCTTATTAACGGTACTAACTTTTGTTAAAAAAATGACAAGTTTAGTCATGCGATTTTGCCCCTATTTTATTAGAGGTCTTATAATTTTACCCTTATTTTGGAATAAAATGTTTAGGCTATATTTTGACAGATTTGACAAGGATTTCAATGACAAACTTGAGACAATTTGTGTACATTTTAAATCTAGACGGAACTTGACACTTTTTTGACCGTGTCCTCCAATTCAGAGCAAACACAGAGAGGCCATGGTGCAGCCCGGCCTCATGACATTGGGGCTGCCCTTGATCCCTAGCACCTTGTCGCTCCACTCGTCGGAGAAGATGTCAGTTTCAAGTCTGAGTGATCGCTGCACGCTCGCGAAGACACCGGCACCTTGGCCAGCACGACGTTGAAGCTCGGAATGGTAGAAGAAGAAGTCATCTAGTGCCTGTTTGGTTCGAAGCCTGGACAACTTGCCTGGCAAAAAGTGTTGTCTGGGAGTTGCCTGAAAATTTGATGAAATCCGTCCGACCAGGCAAACTTGAGAATGGCCTGTGTGGTTGGAAGCCTGTGCCTGAGAAAGTTAATAGTAGAAAACTTTCTAACTTACATCTATTTGATTTTGTTATACACTTTGATTGTACTATTAAATGGTAATACATCAATTAGTCTAGCAAGAAACATATTTGGATCATATTTTTTTTGTTCAAAATTTTTTGCGAAGTATTTAATCTAGTCATGTCAAAAAAAAATATGCAAGAAAATCATGATAAAGTTATATAATATTGTGATGTGTATATATTCTAATATTCGCGTCGCGTGCATCCACTGGGTGAGCCCACCCGGCCATGCGAGGGAGCGCTGCGCCGCCTCAGATTCTCAACCCGGCCGTTCCAGTCCTCCAGCCATCCAGCGCCATCGCGGAGACGCTCTCCAGAGCGCCACCTCGCCTATCGCCTCTAATGACGAGAGCTGGCCTGAATCCATCAGAATTGTGAGAATCCTCTACCGATAACTCTGTAGCTTGCACTGTGAGACACTGCGCAATAGGAATTCTTACCAGGCCATGTATTATTTCACAAAAGCAAAATGGGTAGATGAGCCATCTTGCGCCACCAGCCATGCCTCAGGCGAGGAGGCAGTCGGAGCGATCTTCGACCGCCTCGAGGGCAAGGCAAAGTGGGACGAGGACACCGACGAAGGCGCCTCCAACCGTCCCAGCAAGAAGAAGAATAAGCAACGGCGCGAGGGCTTGCTCGTGGCCGCCGCCAACTGCAAGGGGGGTCAGAAAGCCCGCCGAAGTCACCCCGGACCACTTCGAGAAGCTGCTCAAAGGACCATGTCCGAACCATGCTTTCCCCGTCAAGCATCTATACAAGGACTGCGCCCTCATGAAACGATTCTTATCTGGAGGCTCCAACAAGGGGGGCATAGGAAGGACCCCAAACCGTCTGTGGATGTTCCGACACTGGATGGTTGGCTCATGATCTTCGGAGGGTCGGTGGCCTATGACTCCAAGCGCCACTAGACGCTCACGCACCGTGAGGTCTATATGGCCGAGCCGGCCAAGCCTACCTTCCTCCGATGGTCGGAGTCCGCCATAACCTTTGATCGGATGGACCACCCAGATAGTGTCCCACAACCAGGAAGATATCCGCTCATGGTCGACCTGATCATCGGCATGAAGCGGCTCACCAAGGTACTGATGGATGGAGGTAGCGGCCTCAACATCATGTATGCCAAAATGCTCAACGCCATGGGCATCGACCGATCGCGCATCCGACCGACCGGAGCGCTTTTCCACGGCATCGTGCCTAGAAAGTAGGCCGTGCCACTTGGGTCAATCGATCTGCACGTCACCTTTGGGGATCCAACCAATTACAGGATGGGGACCCTTACCTTCGAGGTGGTCGGGTTCCATAGGACCTACCACGCCATCCTAGGACGTCCAAGCTACGTGAAGTTCATGGCCGTCCCCAACTACACCTATCTAAAGCTGAAGATGCCAGGACCGTGTGGGGTCATCTCCATCGGCACCTACTTCTAGCTTGCCTACGAGTGCGAGGTCAAATGCTGCGAACACGCCACTGCAATCGTCACCTCCAAGGAGCTTGAGGCCATCAGGAAGGAGGTCGCCGAAGAAGCACATGACCCCAAGAGGTCGGCTAGGTCTTTTGAGCCTATAGAGGGTGCCAAGGAGGTCCTCGTAGACCCTAACGGCTCCAAGGGCAAAGTGGTGCGCATTGGCACCACGCTTTCCTCCGAATAGGAAAGCGCGCTCGTCGACTTCCTCCGCGCCAACAGAGACATCTTTGCGTGGAAACCCTCGGACATGCCAGGTGTTCTGAGAGAAGTGGCCGAGCATGCCTTGAAGATTAGGCCAGGCTCCACGCCGGTGAAGCAGCGTCTGCGTCGCTTTGATGAGGAGAAGCACAGGGCCATCGGTGAGGAGATTGCGAAGCCTTTGATGGCCGGGTTCATCAAGGAAGTACACCACCTCGAGTGGTTAGCCAATCCCGTTCTGGTACAAAAAAAGAGTGGGAAATAGAGAATGTGTGTCGACTACATGAGTCTCAACAAAGCATGTCCAAAGGATTTGTTTTCTTTGCCACGCATAGACCAAGTAGTTGACTCAACCTCAGGGTGCGAAACTCTTTGCTTCCTTGATGCATACTCTAGGTACCATCAATTCATGATGAAAGAGTCCGACTAGCTCGCGACATCTTTCATCACCCCATTCGGATCGTTTTTCTACATCACGATGCCATTCGATCTAAAAATGCGGGGGCTACGTACCAGCGTTGTATGTTCAGATGTCTCGGGGACCTCATCGAGCGAACTATTAAGGCCTACGTGGATGACATCGTGGTCAAATCCAAATGGGCTGACTAGGTCATAGTCGACCTAGAGCAGACCTTCATGAAACTCCGAGCAAACGACATTAAGCTCAACCCTGAGAAGTGTGTTTTCAGAGTCCCAAGGGGTATGCTGCTAGGTTTTATCGTCTCCGAGCGTGGCATCAAAGCTAAACCAGAGAAGGTCTCGGTCATCATGAGGATGGGCCCAATTCAGAACATAAAGGGGGTACAATGAGTTACAGGGTGCCTTGCCGCGCTCAGCCGCTTTATTTTGTGCCTCGATGTATGAGGTCTCCCCCTCCATCAGCTATTAAAGAAGGCTGACCATTTTGAATGGACGTCCGAGGCCTAGGAGGCACTTGACACGATCAAGCAGCTTCTGACGAAGGCCTCAATCTTGGTCCCTCCAACCGATGGGGATCCACTTCTTCTCTACACAAGTGGTCAGCGCTGCCCTGGTGGTGGAGCAAGAAGAAGACACGCCCTCAAAGTGCAGCGTCCCGTGTACTTCATTAGCGAGGTCTTGTCTGATTCTAAGACTCGCTACCCCCAATTCCAAAAACTCCTGTACACCGTCCTCATCACTAAGAGGAAGTTACGTCACTACTTCAAGTCGTATCTGGTGATGGTCGTGACATCCTTCCCTCTCGGTGAGGTCCTCCAAAACTAGGATGCCACAGGAAGAATCGCGAAGTAGGCACTCAAGCTGATGGGTCAAGGCATTTCGTATGCCCCTCGAATAGCCATCAAGTCCCAAGTGCTGGTTGATTTTGTTGCAGAGTGGACCGAGGTCCAAATGCCGCCAGCAGTCGCCAACCAAGAGTACTGGACGATGTACTTCGATGGATCACTGATGAAGAAAAGCATCGACGTGGGGCTGGTCTTTGTTTTGCCCCTCGGGGTACATGGTTCGCATCCATTTCCCCTCCTCCAACAATGTGGCCAAGTATGAGGCACTCATCAATGGCCTACGCATCATCGTCAGCTGGGTATCCAATGGCTCGATGTCCGGGATGACTCCCAGCTGGTCATCAACCAAGTCATGGAGGAATCAAGCTACCACAATGCCAAGATGGCTGCATATTACCAAAAGCTCCACTAGCTGGAGGACAAGTTCAATAGTCTTGAGCTCAATCACATCCTGAGGCATCTCAACGAGGCGGCTGACACACTAGCGAAAATGGTGTCCGACCAAGAGCCGGTGCTGATAGGCATTTTCACCAGCGATTAGAACAAGCCCTTAGTCCGCTACGAGGAGCCAAAACAAGCCGGTGACAGGCCACCTGCCCTAGGCTTGGGGGCTAACCAGCCGTCGGCTCCATCTGACCCTGAATTCATGGAGCTTGACGAGGATCCAGCGATAGAGCCTGGCCCTCTGGCCGACTGAAGGATGCCATACCTCGACTACCTCCTTCGTAAGGCGCTGCCGATGGACAAAATGGAGGCTCAATGGCTAGCGCATCGTGCCAAGTCCTTTGTCCTTATTGAGGGCAAGCTCTATAGGTGAAGCCATACCGGGATCCTGCAGCGCTACGTCCCCATCGAACAAGGGAAGCGGTTGCTAAGCGGCATCCATGGTGGGGTCTATGGTCACCATGCCATGCCTAGAACCCTGGTCGGAAACATGTTCTAGCAACGCTTCTACTGGCCGACCATGGTAGCCGACGCTGAACATATCGTGTGCACCTACGAAGGGTGTCAATACTACGCTCGGTAGACCCACCTACCAGCCTAAGCACTCCAAACGATCCCCATCATGTGGTCGTTCATGGTCTGGGGGCTCGATCTGGTTGAACCTCTCAAGAGGGCGCCCAGGGGCTGTACGCACTTGCTTGTCACCGTAGACAAGTTTACAAAGTGGATAGAAGCTTGACCAATCTCCGCGATCAAGTCCGATCAAGCCGTGTTGTTCTTCCTTGACATCGTCCATCGCTTTGGGGTTCCAAACTCCATCATCACGGACAACAACACATAGTTCACCGGAAAGAGATTCATCCAATTCTACGATGAATACCACATCCACATCGATGGAGCCGCTGTGGCACACCCCCGCATGAATGGGCAGGTTGAGCGCACAAATGGCATGGTCCTACAATTCCTTAAGCCTAGGATCTTCCACCGATTGAACAAGTTTGGTGGACGATGGGTCACGGAGCTTCCCATGGTGCTCTAGAGCCTGAGGATGACCCTAAGCTAGGCCATCGGCTACACACAATTCTTCATGGTCTATGGTTCCGAGGCTATCCTCCCAACCGTCCTCGATTATGGAGCACCGAGGGTCAGGGCGTATGATGAACAGGGGGGCGAGGTGTCCCTTGTGATGCCATGGACTAGCTAGATGAAGCACGCGACATTGCCCTCCTCCTCTCAGCCAAGTACCAACAAGCGTTATGTTGGTACCACAGTCGTCGAGTGCGGGGTCGGGCATTTAACATTGGGGACCTGGTGCTCCGCCTCGTCCAGAGCAACAAAAACCACCACAAGCTCTCTCTGCCATAGGAGGGACCATACATCATCGCAAAGGTGCTCCGACCTGGCACCTACAAGCTCAGGACCATCGACAGCGAAGTCTTCATCAATGCCTAGAATATCGAAAAGCTACATCATTTTCCCCCTTAATATATGTACACTTTCTCTTATCAGATTAGCTACCAACTCCTCGATCGTTAGTGACACTCGACCCCAGCAATAGCAGGGGGTCGGGCCTCACTCGGGGGCTAATATGAGCATATCTATCTGGTAGATATTCTCTACGTCCAACCCTTTTCTCATGTTAAGACCCAGATGCAAGGGTTGTGGAAATAGACGCTGAGTAAAACTGGTCGGACTGTAAGAAACCTATGCCCCAGCGGCTATGGCATTTTTGCTCACCAGCATGATCAGAGTTTGTTCACCCGCACTCTGAGCTTTATAGCCTTAATGACAGAAAGGGTTGGTATGCATCTAAGAGTATATCCACCTGGCAAACAATCTCTATGCCCGACCCTCTCTCATGTTAAGACCTAGAAACAAGGGTTGTAGAAACGAACGCTAAGTAAACAAGGGTTGTAGAAACGAACGCTGAGTAAAACTGGTCAGACTGCAAGAAACCTACGCCCTAGCGGCTATGGTGTTTTTGCTCACCAGCGTGATCAGAGTTTGTTCACCCGCACCCTAGGCTTTATAGCCTTAACGACGAAAAGGGTCGGAACACATTAACCTTTTTATAATAAAAATTGGAGAAGAGCTAAAAATCTATTTGGTCATAACGAAATTTAAGAGCATGTTCACTTGTTATGAGTTCACCACCTGGCTTATCTGCCTAACTAAATTTTTGGGGAGGATGATCTCATCCTCTATCTCCATAGGAAAGTCTTGTGCCAGCGAGTTACCTAGGTCGGTGAGACGGCTTGGGCTGCTATCGAGAGATGGGCAAGGAGCAGTAGGATGCCCTATGTAGGTTATGCCAACCCCGTCACGAACGATGGACCCGGATTCCATTTGAACATATCCAGTAAGAGCTCCCTGAACCCATCACTCGAGCCATCAAAGTAAGTCCTGTGCCAGCGGGTCACCCAAGTCGATCGGACGGCTCGGGCCGCTGCCGAGAGACGGGTCACCCTTAATTTACGCACGTCTTCTCCTATTGGTTTTGCTATTGACTCCACAATCTCTAAGTGACGCCCGACCCTAGCAATAGCCAGGGGTTAGTCATCACTCAGGGGCTAGTAAGAGTATGTCTATTCGGTAGACATTCTTCGTGCTTGACCCTTTTCACGTTAAAAAACTAGAGGTAAGGTTTGTGAAGACAAACGCTGAGTAAAACTGGTCGGACCAGAAGAAACCTATGCCCTAGTGGCTATGCCATTTTTGCTCACCAGCGTGATCAGAGTTAGTTGCTTGCACTCTAAGCTTTAGCCTCTGCCTTCCCAGGAAGGGTTTAGAGGGGCCCACCTATGGAATCTCCATCAAGGAGAGGCCAGCAGATCACCCAAGTCGATCGAACATCTCGGGCCGCTGTCGAGAGATGGGTAAGGAGCAGTGGGAGGCCCCATGTAGGTTATTCCAACTCTGCCACGAACAACGGACCCGAATTCCACTCGGACATATCTAATAAGAGCTCCCCGAACCCGTCACTCGAGCCATCGAGGTAACTTTACCAACCCCCATTCTGCTTTTTCCAGTGCATGATCATTCATTCATCCATTCCCATGCATGCTTTCATACATTCATTCATACATTCATGCATACAATCATCTCATACATCCAAGCATCGCATATGCAATTATTGCATCACAACGCTTTGCGTCGCGTCAAGAAGCGGTAGTCGTCTCATTCGATATGAACGGCGACCGACTGAGGTTCGAAGGCCATCCCACGAAGGGCTCGAGGCCACCTCACGTCAAACAGAGCCAGCGGAGAAAACATGGATGAGCCCCAACAGCCTTTGCCCGACCGCTTAGAAGTGGATAGGGTCATCTCGACCTTCTCGTTCGATCCTAACCTCGAGCCAAGCCCACAGAATCTCCATCGAGGGGAGGCCAACGGGTCACTGAGTTGGTCTCCGGAATGACTCGAGCATCTATCGGGAGGCGAGTTAAGGAGTAGTGGAATGCCACATGAGGGCTATGCTGACCCCATCATGAACAATGGACCCATATTCCACTCGAATATGCCCATTAGCAAACTCACCGAGCGCGTCACTCGAGCCATCAAGGCAAGTGATGTTAGCTCAACCCCTCCGGTTGTGGAAACCGCAAATGGGGCAAAGATCGCAAAGACGAGCCGACCCTCGACTGGACCCTCGCTATGCGTGGGGACTCGAGGAAAGTTGGACTCAGCAAGGAGACCGAATGCATGGTCGTAGAACGATGGCTTAGATCCTAGGGAGGGGATACGTGTGAAAAACTAAGGATAATGTTTCTAAAATAAGAGACGCTTTCTTCTACTAGTTTCACTATCATCTCTCTCGATCTTTAGTGAAACTCTGACCCCTTCCTCATGTTAAAAACCTAGAGGAAAGGTTTGTGGAAACGAACGACTAAGTAAGGCTGGTCGAACTGTAAGAAACCTACGCCCTAGCAGCTACGACACTCTTGCTTACCAGCGCAATCAGAGTTTCCCGCCCACACCTCGAGCTCTACAATCTTTACAACAGGAAGGGTCGGAATGCATTAACCCCTTTTTACACAAAAAAAGGAAGAAAGAACAAATTTGTTCAAACGAAATAACAAGTTTGTTTAAACAAAGCACAAGGGTCAGAACTTGTTCGCTTATTACAAGAACGACCGCTCGACCTATTTAACTAACTAGCCCCTCCAGGGAGAGAACTATGCCTTCCATCCTATATGCCAGGTCCTGTGAAAGGGAGCCACCACCGTTTCCATCTCCTCTAGCTCGTGTACTTCATAACCAGGCGCATAGCCATGGCTCATCGCCTCCAGATCAATGTTGTCCCATAATGAGAATGAGTAATCACGAAGGACTAATTGACCCCGGCGCGAAGGGCATTCCTCTCGAGCTGGTGCACCCGAGCCATGATCTCAACGGCATGAGCAATGAGCGAGCTGGTCCCCTCCAATCGCACCACCTCAAGGTCATCACAGACCACTCTGAGGGTGGCACTCAGGATACCGAGCTCGTCACTCTTCGCCTAAAGTTTTCTCCTTTCCTCGACGAGATCCATAGCCAGAACGGCAGAAATGCTCTTGGCCTCTAGCTTTCGGGTTGTCTCCCTTTTGAGCTCAGCCTAGAGGGAGCCAACTTTCTCCTGTGCATCATCGCGCTCTTGGCAGGCCTAGTCACGCTCTCGGAAAGCCTGGTCACGCTCCTGGTGAGCCACGTCATGTTCTGAGTGGAGCCTCTCCGTGGTTTAGATCAGCTCATCACGCTCCTTGCATAGCCAAGGGACTGTCGCGGCATCTAGGCTCACCCTATTCTCTAGGGCCATGAGCTTCTCCTCGGCCCCCAGCCTCAGATCCCTTTCTTTCTCAACCTCGTTCAGAAGGTCAAGGATCCGCTGGCGGGTTTCAGCGTCTTTTTGGAGCAACTCATCCCACTCTTTACTAACCCTGGCGGTTTCTTCATCATCCTTCCACAACCTCACTGACAGGGTCTCGAATGCCTTCTTGGCCTCGTCAGCATCCCAAGGGGCCTTGTCCACCCACGACCGAAGATTGGCCACCTCCTTGGCAAGGGGAGTCAGCTCAACCACCCTCTACTGGGTGGTGGTGAGCTAAGCTATCACCTCCCTATGTAGCCGCACCTCCTCGATGAGGCGGTCCTAGGTTTTCTTCTATTGACGAAGGAACCAAGATTTCCCCTGGCTGTGAGCTATAAGGGACTACAGGGAGATGATGGCCAGGATACAAAAAGTATATAGAGGAAGAAAAGGGCAAGAAGTAGGACCAAACCATACCTGGCAGGAGGGAACAATAATGTCGCACAATGCGCTCATGGCATGGTCCAGGGCCCCAAGCATGGACACGATCCCAACGTCGAGGCTCTCCCGCTCCATGCTCTCTGTGACATCGTCAATCGTAAAACGCGTCGATGCCAGATCCTGTAGATCCATCCACTAGAGCAGGGGCTCGCCCCACGCAGGTGAGCCGCTGCCCACAGATGTCAGGGTCAGGGACAACTCCCCATCAGCCCCAAGCACCGCCGACCCCTCACACCGTGATGTTCCCGCCAGGACGCCCCCTTCGGTGATGGAAGGGGCCAGTGGTGTGGGTGTGAACCTCTCTCCTAGCACCATGACTCTAGGGGACCCCTCGGCCGCATCCCCCTCTGTCCAGTCCATGCCAGGCGCTGTCACATGGGCCACCAATGGCATGGGTAACGCCAATGCCTTAGGCAACACTGCGGTCACGCCTGGCTATGACCCATCTATCACGGCCACCGCCACCTCCACTTGCATCAGCGGGGTCACGACCGGCTACGTCGCGCCCGCCATGGTCAGCGCCATAAGTGCGGTCGATAGCCCCATCTGTCTCGCTGTCGGCAGTGGTATCGCGGCCCTCACCGGCTGCTCCACGATGTTCGAAGGCAACCCTTGAAAGCTCGCGTTCGCCTGTCTAACCGAGGGCACAGGCGCCACCATGGGCGGTGCCCGACTGGCCGGCGACACAGTCACACTAGCGCCGCTCCCATCCAAAATGGGCGCGACACTAGCCAAGGGCCGCCACCTCGATTGGAGGGCAATGCTCTTCTTTGGCGCCAGCGCCAAAGGATTCCATTGCCTACCAACGCTGCAAAGGACAAAAAACATAGGTCACGATGAAATCCGACTAAAATAGGAAAAAATAGAGGAATCGATAACTCACCTCGGTGCCGGTGGGCGGCAGATGTATTTGGGGGATGACCCCCCCCCCCGACCCTTGATCCACCTCATTGGAACGAGGCCACTTTGAGCCTGTCCCATGCTCCTAGGCAGAGGGGCTCGCCCCGGGCAGCTCTTAGGGCACATTGGCGGAACGCCCGCTCCCCTTGGCTCTTGGGGCGTGACGGCGGGGCCACCCACCTCTGCTAGCACCTCGGGTATGACAGCAGAGCCGCCCACCTCTGTTGGCTCCTAGGGCGGGCGATGGTATGTCCCACCTCCACTGGCTCCCTAGGTGTACCCTCCCCTCCATGGGATGGGAAGGGTCCCAACGCCTGCAAGGACGAACTGATGCCTATCATTGCATCCTCATTCTGTAGGTTGTCCCACTAGATATCATCGGCTACCATTTCTTCTTCCTCTATCACCTCGTCATCATCACCATCATCATCATCGTTGTTAGTGTCCTCCCCTTGTTCCCACACCCACAACTTCTGCTACTTCTTCCTCTTTTTGTCCTCCTTCGCCTTCCTCAATCGCTCGCCCTTGGCGTGATTCACCACCCTCATGATTGAATCCCTCAACAACAGAGTCGGGTGATCTATGAGGATGAGGTCCCTCGGCTGGTCCCACCCCTCTCAAAGTTAGTCCCACAGGTTCAGGAAATCAATTGAAGAGAAGGCAGGAGAAAGAGAAACTTATGAAGACGACATAGCCTGGCTCCAGCCGCATTAGAGGATGCCCTGGCATCAGGTAGACGAAGTTGAGGGTGGCACCCGCTTCGTCCCACAAAGGCTCCATTGCCTCCTTGATACGTTGCGTGATCTCGGAGTTGGGGAGCGTTCCCTCGGTGAGCGTCGTTCCATCGAACGACACCTCGGGCATCATCGCATATAGAGGGAGCGTGTGTGTCATCAATGGCGCCACCCTCCTCGCGTGGTAGGCCCCAATGATGCCTGACTCTTTCAGGCCATTCTCCTTCAGGATGTGGATGGCAGCAATGTGGTCTCGGATCTTCTTCTTGTCCTCCTCTGGGACAACCCACTTCCTCTACTGCTCTGGGGCCTCTTCGATCAGGCGCCCGGTGAACTCCGATAGAGGGGTAGTGGTGTTATTCTTGAGGTATAACCATTGCGAGTGCCACCTCTTATTGGACATAGAGAGCTGCATGGACAGGTACTCCCTGCCCTGATTATTCCGAAGTTGGATGCCGACGCACCCCATTGGCATGTGCAGCTCCTGTCTACCGCCCTTCTCCCTCTTCCTCTAGAGGCTGACGGTGAAGAAATATCTCCACAAGTCGAAGTGGGGGCTAATGCCTAGGAATCCTTCGCACAGCGTGACAAACACCACCATGTGCTAGATCCCATTGGGATTAAGATGCTGTAGCTCAATCTTATAGAAGTGCTGCAGCCCCCAAAAGAATTTGTGGGTGGGGGTCGCAAGCCCACGCTCGTGGAAGTGGGCGAACGACACCACGTAGCTATCGGGCAACGACGGCGAACCCTCATCACCGGGCAGCAACCACTCCTCGCTCGAGGTCCATGCGTGGAGAAGACCACGATGGACAAGGCCCTCCATGCACTGGAAGGTGATGTTGGAACAGCACCACAGATCCATTAGAGGTGGGAGTGGATGGATGCGAGTTCAACGATGGTGGAGATGCGGAGGAAGGAAACCTAAGTGTTGGCGGTGATGGCATGGCTACGGAGGCAAGGATGTAGGCATGCGTATGAAACCCAAAGGGCTAAGCCTTTGGTTTTATAGGGGCGATGGGTGCGAGGAAACCAACCGCCCACCTAGATCTCCACGCCTGCTGTGACCTATCACCACGTCTTGTCGCGGGGCATGCGCACGCAACCTTTGGCCGTCCCCTCAAAAAATGCGCCAAACATTTTGCCTCCCCGAACGGGCCATGACCAGTCATAGGTAAGAGGGATACGGAGCTGAAAACGCTCCTACAGTCCGTCTAAGACCAGGAGTTTGAAGGTTGGCCCACCGACGGGTTCGACAACCGCTCCGGACACTTTTAGAGTGAGGGGTGGAAAGCGATGGGCCTGCTAGCGGCTAGTACCCAAGCGCATGAGCGTCGTGGGCATCCCAGCCCATGTTCAAGCCTCGGACAAATATGATCCACGATTTTTCCTCGAAGAAAGGCAAAGAGCCATCGGGAACAATCGAAAGGACCTGAGAACTATATGGATTGACCGCTGAGAATCTAGAGTCGATCACAAGCTGACCCAAGCTAGACCCTCATGAATGGCATGCCGAGGTCCCACTTGGACTAGCCCGTTAACAACTCACCGAGCACCATGGCT